>NW_012116265.1:23212887-23224797 GCF_000951035.1 Colobus angolensis palliatus | reverse complement strand
GCAAGCTCCGCCTCCCGGGTTCACGCCATTCTCCTGCCTCAGCCTCCCAAGTGGCTTGGATTACAGGCGCCCGCCACCTCGCCCGGCTAGTTTTTTTGTATTTTTTAGTAGAGACGGGGTTTCACCGTGTTCGCCAGGATGGTCTCGATCTCCTGACCTCGTGATCCGCCCGTCTCGGCCTCCCAAAGTGCTGGGATTACAGGCTTGAGTCACCGCGCCCGGCCCCAACTTCTTTTTGATTGTCTTATTTGTTCAAATCTTGTATTATGTTTTATTTGTTCAAATCTTGTATTACTTTATGCTTTTTGTTCTTCTTCTGAATTATTTTATTTTTCTCATTTCTCTTGCATGGTTTTAATTATAAGGCATATTTTATTGAATAATTGCTAACTGTTGAAGAGGTCGAAAAGTCCTTAGATTGCGTCAAGTCAAATTCTCACATTTTGTGAATAAGAACCATAGATTCTGGGAGGTTATGTGACTTCTAAATCTAAATTCATTTTCCTGTGTTTTACTTATGTAGAAACTGTAAGGGTATGAATGTTATTTTCCTTGTCAAATAAATATAACCCTGTGCAAGAAGTTTTTAATATTTTTAACAATCTTGTTTGTCAAGAGGACTTAAGGTGAAATTTAACTTTTTTTAAAATCCCTTTTTATAGGATCAGATGACAACAATCTGAATTCCATCTTTTATGAGCATTTAACTAGATCCCTACAACACAGCCTCTGTGGTGATTTGCTACTAGGACGATGGGGAAACTACAGTACAGGGGACTGTTTCATCCTTGCCTCTGACTATCTCAATGCATTAGTACACCTTATAGAGATAGGCAATGGTCTGGTCACTTTTCAGCTGCGGGGACTTGAATTCAGAGGTAAGACATTCATTCACCTTTTTTTCTGTAGCGTACTCCTGTGGTACCTTACTTTTACATGTTTCTATCTCAAACTAGAAGTTGTCATAGAATTAGATATTTGGGATTGTGGAATGAGAAAAGTTCTTAAAGAGTAAGTATTAGATTTTTTCACCCACATTGCATATTCCAAGAATCATATTTGCAGTATGGCTTTATATATAAAGGTAGTAGTGTTAGTGTGTAATTGATTTGTTTTCCTGGATATGTTGAATTTCTTTTGTTCTGTGCTTGGTTTCTTGCTGGTCCCTTTTGTGACCAGTTGCATAAATTTGTTAGACGGCTAGCAGTATGGAATGCTGAATTTTTGTGTGAGGCAGAATAGTTAACTGAGTTACGTTCATATAGACACCATGCTTTTGTCTTCAACAATTTTTTTAAATTGAGGTGAAATTCACATAAAATTAATGTTTAGAGCGAAGAAATCACAGGAGCATTTAATACATTCACAGTGTTGGGCAGCCACCACCTCTGTCTCATTCCAAAGCATTTTCATCACTCCAAAATAAAACGCTGTACCCATTAAGTAGTTACTGGCCATTTTCCTTTCGATCAGCCCTCTACAGTTTTATGTACTGATAAAGTTATTTCTTTACAGAAAATCATGCATTCAGAAACATCAACTTGATATTATCAATTCCTGTAAAACTGAATAACATGTAAGCACGAGTAGAAACTGGTTTCATAGGATGTTTCAAGTCCTGTTACTGAATATCTTTCCAGTGTAGTAAACATTTTGACTTAAGAGTTTTCAGAGAGTTTTTCATCTATTCGAAGTGCTTTGGAGCATTTTTAGTCTGGAATAGAAACAAGAAAGCATTTGATTAGAAAGAGGACGAAGCCAGATCTATAACCCCACAGCTTTATTTTCATCCTAGTGTTGCATAAGAAGGCTTGCACCTTAGCTATGGAGTGTCTATGTTAGTGGAGCAAGTACTAGTCTAGAAGTTACATTGTTGGCTAGAAATAAATCTTTAGCTATGCAGCACTCAATGGAGTAAATGTTGATGTTTACTTGTGATCTGTTTATAATCCATTCATATTCTCTCATCCTTCAAAATATCCTGTTCTTGTCTTATGAATATTTGTTTCTGCCTCTCCCATCAGAAGCCTAGGACCTTCCAGAGTCTTAACCCCAGGCTGTTCAAACCTAATCCAACTAGGCTCATCCAAAAGTTAGCATACCCTTACCACCATTCCTACTACTGCTGTGACTTTTAGCCTCCTTTTTAAGTTTTGGCACCTGAAGACTTCATCCTTATTTTTAAATTTTAATTTAATTTTTAAAACAAATGTGTTGGGTGGCTGTTTTATCTAGCATTTCTACATATGTGAAATGGAAGGTGAGTGTTCTTCTTACCATCTACTCACTTCATCATGTTGATCAGTAGTTCTCCAAATCAGAAAAGTTATCCAGATTTTCAGTCTCTGGTATTGAGTAGATTCACATAAACTTTTGGATAAATCTTTTGCTATGTAAATGCTAATTATTTGCCAATCTAAACTCAAATTTGAAAATACAGCAACCCTGACTATTTGAAATCCTATAGATTTGGGTAACAAGGGATACCTTTAATTCTTAACTCAGACATGAGCATTTATTTTCTTTAAGAGACAGGTGTCTTGCTCTGTCACCCAGGCTGGAATGCAGTGTCGTGATCACAGCTCATTACATCCTCAAACTCCTGGGCTCAAGGAGTTGCCTCTTGCCTCAGCCTCCTGAACAGTTGGGACTACAGGTGCACACCACCACTCCTGGCTAATTTTTTTTTAATTTTAATTTTTGTAGAGATGGGAGTCTCACCATCTTGCCAAGACTGGTCTTGAACTCCTGAGCTCGAGTGACCCTCCCGCCTTGACCTCCCAAAGTGCTGAGATTGTAGGTGCGAGCCACCACACCCAGCCGGGATTTTTTTAAAGACACATTTGATCATGACATTCCTGTACTTAAAATTTTCCAGTGACTTCTCATTGCATTTAAGATAGAATTCAAATGCCCGAACACATCATATAGTACTCTGTGATCTGGCCTCTGCCAGTTTCTCCATCCTCACTTTACAGCACTATCCATACTCACTGTAGCCACACTGGCCTTCTTGCAGTTTATTAGATGTGCTAAATTCTTTACTAAGGACTCCTTATTGCCCTTCATTTTGCCAGAAAGTACCAGCCATCTCTCTTCCTCCCCTAATCCTCCGTCTGGCTAATTCCTTTGCCTGAATGTCGCTTTCTCAGAGAAGCCGCCTCTAGCCACCTATCATATGTGATTATCTCATTTTACCATGTTTTTATTGTTAGATTCTTACACAGTCATGGACTGCAACAATGGACTGCATATATTGCAGTGGTCCCTTAAGATTATAATGGAGCTGAAAAATTCCTGTTAGTGACATCGTAGCCATTCTTTCCTATCACAAAGCATTACTTGTGTTTATGATGATGCTGGTATAAACAAAACTGTGCTACCAGTCCTGTAAAAATCTAGCACATACAATTATGTATACTACATAATACTAGGTAATGATAATAAACAACTATGCATTTACTATATAATACTATACTTTTTATGGTTAGAATGTCCTCCTCGTACTTACAAAAAAAAAGTTTACTTTAGAACAGTATGTCTTGTTATGCCAGTGGCAGAGTCATACATCTCACTAGGTATGTTTACTATGTCTCTTTATTGCATCATTTTCTCTGTATTTGATTTGATCTTGTGTCATTTTGTTTTATGGCCCCTACATGTACAAAATTCACAGCTAATGTTGCTGGGAAGAGGCCACATCGAGTAGATTGACCAGGAAGCTAAATTAAAAGTGGTTAAGGACTATGAAGGTGGCAAATCAGCAATGGTTATTGCCAGGTAATTGTGTCCCATTCCACCATAGCTGTGATCTTGAAGAACAAGAGCAAAGTGACAGAAGCCATTAAAGGATCTGCTTCATTGAAGACAAAAAGATGAACAAAAATTTGAAAAGGGCCTAAATCATATATGGAAAAACTACTGAAGACCAGACACAGAAGCATATTATACCTCTTAGCATCACGACAATCTCAGACAAAACAAAAAATTTGTTTGCAATATTGAAAGAAAAGATTGAACACAACTACAGTGTTGAATTTTCTGCTAGCTCTGGGTGATTTTATTCAAGAATTGTTATTTATTGCATAATGTGAAAGCTGGTGAGTGGTGAGTCTGTAAATCCTGATGTGAAAGCAGCCGAAGAATTTTTGGAAACTCTAGATAAGCTGATTGTGAGGAAAATTACTTCACAGGGCAAATCATCAGTATAGATGAAAGCTTGCTATTCTGAAAACATACTGGAAAGGACTTTCATCCGTAAAGAGGCCAAGTCAATGCCAGCTTTCAAGTCATTAAGGACAGGATAACAGTCTTGCATGGGAGAAATGTTGCAGGTTACAAATGGATGCCCTTCATGATCTGGCCCAGTGAGAACCCCAGGGCCTTCAAGCTTATCACTAAGCACACACTGCCAGTGCATTGCAGGAGCAATAAGAAGTCTTGAATGACCCAGCTTTTCTTACTAGATACCCTCCTGAATTGCTCTGCCAGCACAATGGAGAAGTACTATTTGGAGAGTAGCATACCATTCAAGATTGTGCCTGTTGATAATGCTCCACACATCCTCCTTTTATTGGTGATCTTTATCCTGGTATCAAAGTGGTATTTCTGCCTCCAAATACCACCTCTCTGATCCAACTAATGGATCAAGAAGTTATAGCAGCTTTTCAGACCTACTGCCTGAGAAGGACATTTACCCAGACTATTTCTGCAACTGAGGAAGACACTGAAAAGACACTGATACAATTCTGGAAGGATTATGTCTATGACTGCATCAAGAACCTTGCTTAGGGTGATGTCACCAATGCAGGTATGAATGGCATCTGGAAGAAGACACTCAAGAGGTTCATCTGTGACTTCAAAGGATTTGCCAAGGATGAGGAGATTGCAAAAATCAACATGGCTGTGGTTGGAGATGGCAAACAACTTTAACCATGGTGTGGACAAGGATGACATTGATGAGCTCCTAGAGGTGGTTCCTGAGGAACTGGCTAATGAGGGGTTGTTGGAACTGGAACAGGAACTCATAGCTGAAGAACAGGCGAGAGAAAGGGAAACTGCTAGAGAAGAAAAAGATGAAACCCAAGAAAATTCACAGTGAAGGGTTTTAGCAGAATCTTTTGCAGACCTCAACAAGCTCCTTAAAATTTTGAAAACATGGACCATAACACCAAAAGGTTTTCATTAATAGAGAGGAATGTTCTTGCTGCATTATCTGCATACAAGCAAATCTCTGATGAATGAAAGAAACAAACCAAGCAAACTGTTGTGGACACAGTTTTTCAAAGAGTGATACCTCCTCAAGAAGAGCCTCAGGCAGGTCCTTCAGGAGGTATCCAGAGGAAGTCATTGTTGTCATAGGAGATGGCAGCTCCATGCATGTCATTGCTTCTGAAGACCTTCCAGTGGGACAAGATGTGGAGGTGGAAGACAGTGATATTGATGACTCTGAGCCTGTGTAGGCTTTGGCTAATGTGTGTGTTTTTGTGTTAGTTTTTAACAAAAAAGTTTAAAAAGCAAAAAAAAATTAAAATTTTAAAAATAGGTAAAAACTTACAGAATAAGGATATAAGGGAAAAATATTTTTATGCAGCTATACAATATGTTTGTGTTTTAAGCTAAACATTATTACAAAGTAGTCAAAAAGTTTAAAAAAATTAAAAGTTTATAAAGTAAAAAAGTTACAGTAAGCTTAGGTAAATTTATTGTTGGAGAAAATAATTTAATTAATTTCATGTAACCTAAGGTATAGTGTTTATAAAGTCTACAGTAGTGTACGGTAACGCCCTCGGCCTTCACATTCACTCACTACTCACTCAGTGACTCACCCAGAGCAACTTCCAGTCCTGCAAACTCCATTTGTGGCAAGTGCCCTATATAGATGTACCATTTTTTATCTTTTTGCCGTATTTTTACTGTACCATTTCTGTGTTTCAATATGTTCAGATACACAGATACGTACCATTGTGTTACCATTAGTGACATTATTCAGTACTATAACATGCTGTACAGGTAGGTGTGTTTAGCCTAGGAGCAATAGGCTATATTATATAGCCAAAATCTGTAGTAGGCTGTACCATCTAGGTTTGTGTAAGTACATTCTATGATGTTTGCACAACGAAATTTCTTAACAGTGCATGTCACAGAATGTATCCCCAGAGTTATGCAACATGTGACTGTGTTTATTGTTTAAAGTTTATTTTTTCTCTAGCCAAAGGGTTGGCATACTTTTCCTGTTAGGAACAAGACAGTAAATATTTTAGAGTTTGAGAGCCATACACGTTCTCTGTTGCATATTCTTCTTTGTTGTTTTTTCTTTCTTTTAAATTACCCCTTAAAAATATCAAAACCATTCTAAGCTTGGATTTGGCCCAGGGCTGAAGTTAATCAATCTTTGTTTTAGAATATAGGCAGACTCCCAAGGGCAGGAATCACATGTGCTTCATTTATCATTATGTACTCAGTACCTATGACACACAGCAATTAGTATATAATAGGTATTTTGTTAGTTTCATAGAATGATTAAATAATGTAAGTGTATAGCCTTTTTCTTCTTTCTGTTCATTCCAGAGCTCTCGTGAGGGATGAGTATATTCTTGCTCACATGTCGATGTGATCTTTGGTTACTTTCTTTTCTTTATAGTGTGATCCCCTGTCTCACCTACCCCTCCACCAAATATTAATCCAAAGTGTCATTATTTTGTCAGGCAGATATTTGGATCTGCTGAGCATTTTATCTACTTTCCGAGACAGACTCCATTCAGCCAATTTATTATTTTTAAATTTTATTTGTCTATCCTGGATGCTAACTTTTAAGTAATATTGAAACAAGTTTCTTGGTCAGTTTTTATAGATCTTAGTTAAACCAATTCATACTTCTCATTTCCATTTTTATTTTACAGATGCTCTAGATTCTTTACATGTAAACTTCATGTGAAAAATTTGGGTTATCAGTCATTTTTTGTCTATATCAGAATTTTCTGATACCATCTTCTTCCATATTAATTTTTTACTGATAAGTGTAAACTACCAGGTACAGTTTTACAAGTCAAACTTTACACATCAATAGTATGTTTGGCTGACTGGATTCCTTTGCATTTTACTCAGATTAGTTTAAACATATCTAGTTTTCTGATTGTTTTATTTAGTTTTATCAGTATATTCATTATGAAGTGGCTGGAAGATTTAGCTAATCCAGGGAACAATTGGTAATAGTTCCTCATAGATACCCTAGAATCCCTATTAATTAATATTGATAATTGAAAATAGAATGTTTCCTCATAATATATTTTGCTCAGAAAAAAATTCTTTTTTCAATTATTAATATTAATTCCTATACTTATGGACTTCATTTTCTGAGCAAAATATATTAGTAGGGCATATTGGGTACAAATAGTCTTGGGATTAGAATTGTAGAGTAAAAACATTCTGCTTTAATTCAGGTATCCCATTCTCCTTATTCTGCTGCTACGAACAAAGAGACCTCAGTTGAGTAACTGTCCAAACTTTTACATTTCCTCTTACCACATCTGATTTCTGTCCACCACTAACAGTGATCTGCACAAAATGCAACTCTTGTGTTATTTCTTCATTTAAAAATCTTTGATAAACTTCCCAGAAAGAAAGAAAAGTGAAGTAATAACACGTAAAACCTAAGAAATAGTTTCAACTTCATGTCGCAATTTTCTTTTAATATACTTTAAGTTCTGGGGTACATGTGCAGAACATGGAGGTTTGTTACATAGGTATACACATGCCATGGTGGCTTGCTGCACCCAGCAACCAGTGATCTACATTAGGTATTTCTCCTAATGCTATCCCTACCATGGCCCCCCACCCTTCAACAGGCCTGGATATGTGATGTTCCCCTCCCTGTGTCCATGTGTTCTCATTGTTCAACTCCCACTTATGAGTGAGCACATGCGGTGTTTGGTTTTCTGTTCTTGTGTTAGTTTGCTGAGAATGATGGTTTCCAGCTCCATCCATGTTCCTGCAAAGGCCATGAACTCACCCTTTTTTATGGCTGCATAGTATTCCATGGTATATATACGCCACATTTTCTTTATCCAGTCTATCATTGATGGGCGTTTGTGTTGGTTCCAAGTCTTTGCTATTGTTAACAGTGCCACAATAAACTTACATTTGCACATGTCTTTATAGTAGAATGATTTATAATCCTTTGGGTATATACCCATTAATGGGATTGCTGGGTCAAATGGTTTTTCTAGTTCTAGATTCTTGAGGAATCGCCACACTGTCTTCCACAAGGGTTGAACTAATTTACACTTCCACCAACAGTATAAAAGCATTTCTATTTCTTCACATCCTCTCCAGCATCTGTTGTTTCCTGACTTTTTAATGATCGCCATTCTAACTGGCGTGAGATGGTATCTCATTGTGGTTTTGATTTACATTTCTCTAATGACCATTGATGATGAGCTTTTCTTCATCTGTTTATTGGCCACATAAATGTCTTCTTTTGAGAAGTGTCTCTTCATATCCTTTGCCCACTTTTTGATGGGGTTGTTTTTCTCTTGTAGATTTGTTTAAGCTCTTTGTAGATTCTGGATATTAACCCTTTGTCAGATGCATAGATTGCAAAAATTTTCTCCCATTCTGTAGGTTGCCGGTTCACTCTAATGATAGTTTCTTTTGCTGTATGGAAGCTCTTTAGTTTAATTAGATCCCATTTGTCAATTTTAGCTTTTGTTGCCATTGCTTTTGGCGTTTTAGTTGTGAAGTCTTTGCCCATGCCTACGTCCTGAATGGTGTTGCCTAGGTTTTCTATGGTTTTAGTTCTTACATCTTTAATCCATCTTAAGTTAATTTTTGTGTAAGATGTAAGGAAGGGGTCCAGTTTCAGCTTTCTACATATGGCTAGCCAGTTTTCCCAACACCATTTATTAAATAGGGAATCATTTCCCCATTGCTTGTTTTTGTCAGGTTTGTCAAAGATCACATGGTTGTAGATATGTGGCATTATTTCTGAGGCCTCTGTTCTGTTCCATTGGTCTAGATATTTGTTTTGGTACCAGTACCATGCTGTTTTGGTTACTGTAGTCTTGTAGTATAGTTTGAAGTCAGATAGCGTGATGCCTCAAACTTTGTTCTTTTTGCTTAGGACTGTCTTGGCTATGCAGGCTCTTTTTTGGTTCCATATGAAATTTAAAGTAGTTTTTTCCAATTCTGTGAAGAAAGTCAGTGGTAGCTTGATGGGGATAGCATTGAATCTATAAATTACTTTGGGCAGTATGGCCATTTTCACAATATTGATTCTTCCTATCCATGAGCATGGAATGTTTTTCCATTTGTTTATGTCCTCTCTTATTTCCTTGAGCAGTGGTTTATAGTTCTCCTTTATGAGGTCCTTCATATCCGTTGTAAGTTGTATTCCTTGGTATTTTATTCTCTTTGTAACAGTTGTGCATGGGAGTTCACTCGTGATTTGGCTCTCTGTTATTGGTGTATAGGAATGCTTGTGATTTTTGCACATTGGTGTGTATCCTGAGACTTTGCTAAGTTGCTTATCAGCTTAAGGAGAATTTGGGCTGAGACAGTGGGGTTTTCTAAATATACAATCATGTCATCTGGAAACAGAGACAATGTGACTTCCTCTCTTCCTATTTGAATACCCTTTATTTCTTTCTCCTGCCTGATTGCCCTGTCCAGAACTTCCAATACTCTATTGAATAGGAGTGGTGAGAGAGGGCATCCCTGTCTTGTGCCGGTTTTCAAAGGGAATGCTTCCAGCTTTTGCCCATTCAGTGTGATATTGATCATGAGTTTGTCATAGATAGCTCTTCTTATTTTGAGATAGGTTCCATCAATACCTAGTTTATGGAGAGTTTTTAGCATGAAGGGGTGTTGAATTTTATCAAAGGCCTTTTCTGCATCTATTGAGATAATCATGTGGTTTTTGTCATTGGTTCTGTTTATGTGATGGATTACGTTTATTGATTTGCATATATTGAACCATCCTTGCATCCCAGGGATGAAGCTGACTTGATCATGGTGGATAAGCTTTTTAATGTGCTGCTGGATTCGGTTTGCCAGTATTTTATTGAGGATTTTTCTCATCAGTGTTCATCAGCTATATTGGCCTGGAGTTTTCTTTTTTGTTGTTGTGTCTCTGCCAGGTTTTGGTATCAGGATGAAGCTGGCCTCATAAAATGAGTTAGTGAGGAATCCCTCTTTTTTTATTGTTTGGAATACTTTCAGAAGGAATGGTACTAACTCCTCTTTATACCTCTGGTAGAATTCAACTGTGAATCCTTCCGGTCCTGGACTCTTTTTTGGTTGGTAGGCTAGTAATTACTGCCCCAGTTTCAGAATTTGTTATTGGTCTATTCAAGGATTCGACTTCTTGGTTTATGCTTGGGAAGGGTGTATGTGTCCAGGAATTTATCAATTTTTTCTAGACTTTCTAGTTTATTTGCATAGAGGTGTTTATAGTATTCTCTGATGGTACTTTGTATTTCTGTGTGATCAGTGGTGATATCCCCTTTATCATTTTTTATTGTGTCTATTTGATTCTTCTCTTTTTTCTTCTTTATTAATCTAACTAGCAGTCTTTCTATTTGTTGATCTTTTCAAAAAACCAGCTCCTGGATTCATTTTTTGAAGGGTTTTTTGGGTTTCTCTTTCAGTTCTGCTCTGATCTCAGTTATTTGTTGTCTTCTGCTGCCTTTTGAATTTGTTTGCTCTCACTTCTCTTGTTCTTTCAATTGCGATATTAGGGTGTTGATTTTAGATCTTCCCTAATTTCTTTTTTGGGCACTTAGTGCTATAAATTTCTCTCTAAATGCTGTTTTAGTTGTGTCCCAGCGATTCTGGTACGTTGTGTCTTTGTTCTTATTGCTTTCAAAGCACTTATTTATTTCTGCCTTCATTTCATTATATATATCCAGTAGTCATTATAGTATTCATTCAGGAGCAGGTTGTTCATTTTCACAATTTAAAAAAAAAAGGCTCAGGAAGTTTATTCTAGAAATTTCTAACTCGTAGCACATGGAGAAAAAAGCTGAATTTCTCCAAGCTTTTAAAAAAACTAGTGTAATACTGATATCAAAATGCGACGAAGTGGGCTGGGCACGGTGGCTCACGCCTATAATCCCAACACTTTGGAAGGCCAAGGTGGGCAGATCGCCTGAGGTCCGGAGTTCAAGACCAGCCTGACCAACATGGCGAAACCTCATCTCTACTAAAAATACAAAAAAAATTAGGCATGGTGGCAGGCATCTGTAATCCCAACTACTCAGAAGGCTGAGGCAGGAGAATCACTTGAACCCAGGAAGTGGAGGGTGCGGTGAGCCGAGGTCACGCCACTGCACTTCAGCTTGGGTGACAAAGTGAGACTCCCATCTCAAAATATATATATATACAGACACATATATATATACACACATGTGTATATATACATATACACATATATGCACATACATGTATACACGTATATATACACACATATATGTATACATACATATACTGTGTGAATCCATCTAGTCCTGGACTCTTTTTGTTGGTAGGCTTTTTAGGTTTGTATATACACACACACCCACACACACACATACATATGTATATATGTATACAAAAATATATATACATATATTTTTACATCTGTAGTCACAAGCAAAATTAAAGTATAGTTATTTTTATGTGAACTTATGTACATCTATACATATATATGTACAGATGTATGTATACATATATACATCATGCATGTATACATGCATGTGTGTATGCATGAGTATATACATGCACGCCTGTATATATGCATACATGTATAAATATGCATACACGCACATATGTATACATGTATAAATATGCATGCACGTGTATATAATATATACATATATGTACATACATTTATATTTGTATATATGCATGCATGTATGTATATGTGCATATATA
>NW_012116265.1:23193533-23208955 GCF_000951035.1 Colobus angolensis palliatus | reverse complement strand
GGAAGACAAAGAACCTAAAGCATTCCTGGCCTTCAAAAACCCCTTTGGATGATCTCTTTTGCATTAAAAAGTAAATCAAAAAAGTGATATTCCTGAGGGGGACTTTAGGTTAAAAATGATCAATAGACTACAAACATCCCTCATTTCTCACAAAACCCAGACAAAATGAAAGCAAAGGAACACAAGACACATTGATCAAGAGAAGAAACAACATATCAGCAATTTCAGCTAAGATCTGGAAAAAGTGCAGGTGAGTAGAGGAGTCAGATACTATCTGACTCTGCAGATTAGAGAAAGTTACAACCTAACTGTATATAGATAGAAATACTACCAGTAAATGGGCCAGTTTGGCCTGTAAAATTCCTGGTTCAACATTCACAAGCATCAGGAATGATAAAAGGCCTGGGTCTTTTAGTTCTATTCTAAATACAGGAAAACCAGAGGAAAGACTGAATATAGTGTGGTGGAACCTTCAGGACTCCCCACCTTATGCCAAGGAAGACCAGAGGCTGATAACCAAACCAAAGAGGATCACTCTGGACTCCAGACCATCAGGCAAAACTAGGACTGGATAAGATTATTTAAATAGAGAATTAACTGAAAGTCTAAATACTAACCTCTGGCACTCTAATAGACTATCTGGAAAAAGATCATAGAAAATATTGGTTCCTTGAAACAGGAACAGCTTGCCACTAAATTGAAAACACTCAGAAAACAATAAAGAGCTCTTCAAAATTAATATCGAGTCATAACAAATAACTCAGGTCTTGGGGACCTGGGAATCAACCTTCCCCATTCGCCACTGACAGTGCTTGCACATGCCCTCTGGGGACCTGAGGACAGATCCACCCCAACCACTGCCACCACCACTGCCATTAGCATTTACACATGTCATCTGGGTCCTGGGGACTGACGCTACCACTGCTAGCACCCACATATGCCTTCCAGAAACTGCAGGATAGGCTTGTCCTGCCCATGGCTACCACCTGCGTGTACTGTCCTATAGCCTAGAGATAGGTCCACCATGCCTGCTGCCACTGGCACATGCACATGCCATCCAGGGGCACAAGAACATGCCCACTCTGCCCCACACTGGCACCCACATGCACCATCTGGGAGGCCCTGAAACTGATCTTTCCAGCCCACCACCACCACCTGTGACTCAGACCCAAAGGTTGTCGTGCAGCCATTATTGCCACTGCCAACACTACACAGGCTGCCTGGGGGCTCAAGTATCTGCATGCCCAGCCTGCTGCTGGCACCCCACCATGCTGCCAGGAGGCCCAAGGGCTGACCCATTCAGACCCACCACTGGCTCCCAAGTATGATGCCCAAGGACTCAAGGACCAGAAGGCTGGCCCTCTACCAACACCACTGGTGCCTGAGGACCATCCATCTGGTGTCCTCTTCCCCAGCAAAGACCCACCATAGCCTTAATTTACAACTGCAGTCTAGGCCACTGAGAAACTTACAGATACCACTGAAACTGACTACAGTGAATAAATCATACAGAGATGATACTACTGTGCCCACCCAAAATCAAAGCCAAAGTATCCTACCCCACCAATACTATAGATACATCTACAGGAAAAAGTCCCTACAAAAACCAACCCATAAAACTGGAAGAAGCAACTGTTACACTAAATGCACAGATATAAATGTAAGGACACAAGAATCATTTTAAAAAAGAAGAGATGATGACTCCAAAGGAACAAAATAATTCTGCAGTAATAGATCCCAAAGGAAAAAAAAAACGAAATGCCTAAAAAAATTTCAAAATGATTGTATTAAAGAAACTCAGTGGGATGCAGGAGTACACGGATAAACACAAGCAAGAAAAGAAAGAAGTGTGATCCACAAAACAGGAGATCCCACATAGGTTGAAGGTGTAGAGAAATCTTAGGAAGATATCTCTGTAGCTAGCCTAAGGAGAAATAATCCAAATTCTACTGCAAAAACAAGGGGCTTAGGGAGAGAGGTCTTGATAATTTTTTTTAATTGATGTTTTGAGCTTATGAGTAGGCCTGTAGTATGGATGTTCTGGCCTTCAGAAAAGAAGTGTTTACACACACACACACACACACACACACACATATATATACACACATATATACAAATGTGTGTATATATGTACATGTATATATACGTATATACGTTTGTAAAATATAATTTGTTTTAATATACATTGTATATTATCTGATATATACTTATATACATATATACACATATATGCAAATATATGTATATGTGTGTATATATACATATATACAAATGTGTGTATATATGTACATGTATATATACGTATATACGTTTGTAAAAGTAAGTGTAGTTTAATTTTGATTGTGACTATAGATGCAAAAATCCTGCAATTGCAAAGTAAGCAGAAATTAGCAGTCCTTTTTTATAAGTGCCTATATTAGTATGTTTTCACACTGCTGATAAACACTTGAGACTGGGTAATTTATAAAGAAAAAGAGGTTTAATGGACTTATAGTTCCACGTGTCTGGGGAGGGCTCCCAGTCATGGTAGAAGGTGAAAGGCACATCTTACAATACAGCAGACAAGACAGAATAAGAGCCAAGCAAAAGGGGAAACCCCTTATAAAACCATCAGATCTCTCCAGACTGACTTACTACCATGAGAACAGTATGTGGGAACTGCCCCCATGATTCACCTATCTCCTACCAGGTCCCTCTCACAACACTTGGAATTATGGGAGCTACAATTCAAGATGAGATTTGGGTGGGGACACAGCCAAACCATATAGTAGCTCTAAAAATATTCACCCATTTTTCATTTTTTAAATCAATTTAAATATTAGCAAATTAATGGAATTCTTTCTGTTTTAAAAGGTCGCTGTAGTAAAACATGGTCTTCAAAAGGTGTCAGAAAACATTTCATTAAATTTCATTTCTATTATTGGTTTAAAAGACACTTTATAATATTGCATATGTTCTTACTATTTTGAAAAACATGTATATGTATTACAGGCATACCTTGGAGATATTACATGTTGGGTTCAGACCACTGCAATAAAGTAAATATTGCAATAAAGCAAGTCACACAAATTGCTTGGTTTTCCACTGCATGTAAAAGTTATGTTTACATTATATGGTAGTGTATTAAATATGCAATAGCATTATGGCTAAAGAAAGAATGTACTACATATCTTAATTTTAAAAATTTACTGCTAAAAAATGCTAAGAATTATCTGAGCCTTCAGTGAGTTGTGATCTTTTTGCTGATGGAGAGTCTTGCCTCGATGTTGATGGCTGCTAACTGGTCAAGGTGGTGATTGCTGAACGTTGGGGTAGCTTTGGCAAGATCTTAAAATCAGACAACAATGAAGTTTGTTACATTTATTGATTCTTTGTTTCATGAAGGATTCCTCTGTAGCATGCAATGCTGTTTAATAGCATTTACCCACAGTATGATTTCTTTCAAAACTAGAGTCAGTGCTCTCAAACTTTGCTATTGTTTTATTAATCAAGTTTATGTAATATTCAAAATCCTTTGTTGTCATTTTAACCAAGGCTCACAACATCTTCACCAGGAGTCAATTTCCTCTCAAGAAACTGCTTTCTTCTCAAACATAAGAAGCAACACCTCATCTCTTTACGTTTTATTGGGATATTGTAGCAATTCCGCCACATCCTTCAGTTTTCGCTTCTGATTCTGGTTCTCTTGCTATTCCTGCCATATCTGCAATTAGTTCTACCACTGAAGTCGTGAAACCCCACAAAGTTATCCATGAGAGTTACAATCAACTTATTTCAAATTCCTATTAGTGTTGACATTTTGACCTCTTCCCATGAATCATGAGTGTCTTTACTGGCGTCTAAAATGGTGAATCCTTTCCAGGAAATTGTCAGTTTACTTTGCCCAGAGTCATCAGAGGAATCCCTCTGTGGCAGCTATAGCCTTACAAAATTTATTTCTTAAGTAATAAGACTTGACAGTTGCAATTATTTCTTGATGTACAGACTGCGGAACGGATGTTGTGTTAGCAGGCATGAAAACAACACTAATGTCCTTGTACATTTCCATCAGAGTTCTTGGGTGATCAGGTGCATTGTCAATGAGTAGTAATATTTGGAAAGGAATCATTTTTCTGAGCAGAAGATCTCAATAGGCTTAAAATATCCAGTAAACCATGCTATAAACAGATGTGCTGTCATCCAGTCTTTGTTATTCCATTTATAGTGTACAGAGTAAATTTAGCCTAATTCTTAAAGGTTCTAGCATTTTTGGAATGATAAATGAGCATTTCAACTTAAACTTAGCAGCTGCATTGGACCCTTTCAAAGAGAGTCAGCGTGTCCTTTGAAGATTTGAAGCCAGGCATTGACTCCTCTCTAGCTGTGAAAGTCCTAGATGGCATCTTCTTTCCATGTAAGGATGTTTAGTCTATTTTGAAAATCTGTTGTTGTAGTATTGCCACCTTCGTCAATGATCATAGCTAGATATTCTGGATAACTTGCTGCAGCTTTAACGTCAGCACTTGCAGCTTCACCGTGCACTTTTATGTTGTGAAGACAGCTTCTTTCCTTAAACCTCATGACCCAATCTCTACTAGCTTCCAGTTTTCTTCTGCAGCTTCCTTGCTTCTCAGCCTTCATAGAATTGTAGAGTTAGAGCTTTGCTCTGGATTAGACTTTGGCTTAAGGGAATGTTATAGTTAGTTTGATCTCTCCAGACCACTCAAACGTTCTCCATATCAGCAATAAG
Source organism: Colobus angolensis palliatus (assembly GCF_000951035.1). Lineage (NCBI taxonomy): Eukaryota > Metazoa > Chordata > Mammalia > Primates > Cercopithecidae > Colobus > Colobus angolensis. Next base: position 23,204,226 of record NW_012116265.1, on the reverse strand, counting down.
TCTTTTTTGCTTTCTTATCTTTTGTTTGTTCACTGGAGTAGCACTTTTAATTTTCTTCAATAATGTTTCCTTTGCATTCACAACTTGGCCATTTGGTACATGAGACCTAACTTTTGGCCTATCGTGGTGATATGGTTTGGATTTGTGTCCCTGCCCAAATCTCATGTTGAATTGTAATCCCCAGTGTTGGAGGGGGGGGCTTGGTGGGGCATGATTAGATCATGGGGGTGGATTTTCCCCTTGTTGTTCTCGTGATAGGGAGTAATGAGGACTCACCATTATAGATACAATAGTAATAAAATGTTTGAGATCCAGAGACAGGAAGTGAGCACATGCTGTTGGAAAAATGGTACCAATAGATTTGCTTGACACAAGGTTGTCAAAAACCTTCAATTTGTAGATATCACAGTGCCTTCAAAGAGCAATAAAACAAAGCACAGTAAAACAAGGTATGCCTGTATATTTTTAGGGAGTATCATATAAAATGGTCACCCACAGCATGTATTCCTGTTAGTGTCAGGTTCAAGTCAAGGGTTTTTCTTGTCGACACTGTGTAATATTATTATGGAAGTGTTGGTGACAGTTATTAAACAAAAAAATGAAATAATGGAATTATTGAGGGCTATAGAGGGCTAAATGCACAACTCCTTAGCTTGGCCATAAAAACCTTTTTAGCCTTATCTTTCATTGTACCACCACCACTATCAGCTGGGACTAGGTGTGATGGTATCAGTTTCTCTCAAAGCAGTGGTTTTCAGACATGGATGGTGTATGTATTAATATTACTTTTAAAGAAGAAAAAACTATTGTGCAGTCTGATTTTTATACAGTTAAGTATGATTATAGTCTTTACATAATATAAGGAATTTACAGATTGAGTTGAAACAAGACCACAGAACAAAATGAAAACTGACGTTAGTGTAACAGATGATACTTTACTGGCTCTAGATTGCTATGGGTCTCATTGTATATTTAATCTGTTTTTGTATTTTTACTTCAATAACATTCCACTGGTTTTTGTATTTTTAAAATTAACTCAGACCTTCAGGAGGTGTGTCTTTACTCTTTGGTGCTTCATTTGATACAAACACAATTGTAAACCCATTTGAAACATTTAGAAATCAGTAAGTCAATACTAAAGTTACTTTACCACATGAATTATCAGAACCCGTAGTGTGGGTGCAGTGACTCACGCCTGTAATCCCAGCACTTTGGGAGGTTGAGGCAGGCAGATCACGAGGTCTGGAGTTTAAGACCAACACGGTGAATCCCCGTCTCTACTAAAAATACAAAAATTAGCTGGGCCTGGTGGCGCATGCTTGTAATACCAACTACTCTGGAGGCTAAGGCAGGAGAATTGCTTGAACTGGGACCCGGGAGGCAGTGGGCTGAGATCACACCACTGCACTCCAGCCTGGGCTACAGAGGGAGACTCTGTCTCAAAACAAACAAACAAACAAACAAAAAAACCTGTAGTGTACTAATGCTAATGCACATTGTGTTTTGACAGGATATGAATATAGAATATGCGTGATTTCTGGTGTTTGCTATAATTCATTAATGAATATTCTAAGGCAAATCCATCATATACTTTTAATTGTGATAAAACATGTATTTTTTCTAAATCTCATGTGTCCTTGCATTCATTTTTCCTACTTTCTGGTTTTTCCCCCTTTGTAATGGTCTCTCTCTCTCTCTTTAAGGTACCTACTGTCAACAACGGGAAGTGGAGGCCATTACTGAAGGTGTAGAGGAAGATGAAGGATTTTGCTGTTGTGAACCTGGCCATATTCCTCACATGCTTTCATTTAATGCTGCATTTAGCCAGCGATGGCTAGCTTGGGAAGTGATAGTCACAAAGTATATTCTGGAGGGGTATAGCATCACTGATAATAGTGCTGCTTCTATGCTTCAAGTCTTTGATCTTCGGAAAGTACTCACAACTTACTATGTCAAGGTAAGAGTTTGTGTCTGCTTAGATCTTCAGATAATCAGAGTTTTTTGGGAATAACGTGTATATATATGTAAGTATATATATATATGCGTATACTTTTTTTAAACTTATGCTTTGCTTCTGAGTACTTATTTAAATTCTCTAGGATCCAGAAAAGTCCATAAAAATAGACCTACTAACGTCTTGCTTTCTCTTTGTTTACTGAAATTCATTCCATTCATTCATTAATAATAGCTAGACATTTGTAGCTTGTGTTTTAGGCATTGTGCTAAGGAATATGTACACACAAATATGCATACACACATGATTGTCTTACTTAATTCTGTAAATAAGTATTTCCCTATTTTACAAATAAACAACGTAAGGATCAGAAGTTAACTTGGCCAAGGTCCTCTAACAAGTAGAGTTTGGGGCTTAAAACCCATGCTTGTCTGACTCTTGAGCCCTTGCTCTTGACCACTGCTTTGCACAGCTTTCATTCAACAAACTGAATAAAAATATTGCAAAATTCAAGAGGTCCCCAAGACCACCCTCACTTCTGATATCAACTGTAGTTTTGGGGTCCCCAAGACCACTCATAGGTTCAGTAAGTTGCTAAGAGTTGTGCAGATGCCTTTTTCTCCCAGCAGTGAAGCATGGCAGTACTCACGGGATGTTGTCCACCAAGGAAGCTTGCTTGAACTTGGTGTCCTGTCACGTAGGCATGGTTGACCATCCACATGGCCAACATAAGCCTCCAGGACGTCCAGAGGTCGTGCTGATACTGTGTGGCTCTAGGTCCCCAGCTGAACAAAGACTGTTTTAACAGGAAGGGCATGCCAAGGCTTAGAGGTTACCCCCTACAACCCAAGGGTAAAGGCCAAACCCCTCATTGGGCAAGGTTAATCCTTTACTGCACAAGAGATTCTATTTTTGCTGAAGAGTTTATAGAAATACAGTATGGTTGTGACTTAGGGGCTTGCAGGTAAAGCCAGTATTTTTAAGAAGGAAACGTGTGCTAAGCTTTAATAACCAACATCTGAATTTTTCACACCTTTTTTTCTTTTCTTCTTCTTCTTTTTTTTTTTTTTTTTTTTTGAGACAGGGTTTCATTCTGTTGTCCAGGCTGGGGGTACAGTGGCATAATTGTAGCTCACTGCAGCCTTGACCTCCAGGGCTCAAGCATTACACTCACGTTAACCTCCTGGGTAACTGGGACTACAGTGCATGCCACCACACCCAGCTAATTTTTTATTGTTTTGTAGAGATGAGGTTTCACTATGTTGCCCAGGCTCTCAAACTCTGGGCTCAAGCAGTTCTCCCACCTTGGCCTCCCAAAGTGCTGGGGTTATAGGCGTGAGCCACCATCCCCAGCCTGAAATTTTCGTATCTTATGTTGTTACCTCTCCTCACCACCTTATTTGCTGATTGGGATGAACTTTGAGCCTTCCATTTAATGTTTGGCTAAACCTAACCTCAGGAAACTAGAGATTGATTTCACAGTATTTTTTACTCGTGTGTGAGTGTGGCATTTTCTTCTCTAGTTATAAATATATATCTCTATAACTTGGCCTAGGACCACCAGATGGCCTTAATAACTCTCTATGATAAATTATTCAAAATAAATGCACTACAGTAAAGTTTTATTTTTTTTTTTTTTACCTCTTTTGAAATATCCTAAGTTCAAAAGCTCTAAAATCAATAGATTAGGGCCAGGTGCGGTGGCTCATAGCTGTAATCCCAGCACTTTGGGAGGCTGAGGCAGATGGACCACTGGAGGTCAGGAGTTCAAGACCAGCCTGGCCAACATGGTGAAAACCCATCTCTACTAAAAATATAAAAATTAGCTGGGTGTGGTGGTGGGCGCCTGTAATCCCAGCTACTTGGGAGGCTGAGGCATGAGAATTGTTTGAACCCAGGAGGTAGAGGTTGTAGTGAACCGAGATTATGCCACTGCACTCCAGCATGGGCGACAGAGTAAGACTTTGTCTCTAAATAAATAAGTAAAATAAAATAAAATAAACAGAATTGTTTTGAAGTTGCTTTGTTGAATTTATGGTTGTGATTTTAAAGTATTAGATGTTTTTTCATCCAGTAAGGCCTGAGGTATATTATTATAGTATTCTTAAAATACATATGTAGAATATTGAGGGGGAATTTATATCATTATAAATAATTGTAATGGAATTTATATCATTATAAATAATTGGAATTTATTTCATTGACGAATCTGAGTTAATTGAAATTGTAATTTAATCTGAATTCTTTTTTTTTTTTTTTTGTCTTGTTCATGTTAGGGTATCATTTATTATGTTACGACCTCTTCTAAGCTAGAGGAGTGGCTAGCTAATGAGACAATGCAGGAAGGACTTCGTCTGTGTGCCGATCGCAATTATGTCGATGTGGACCCGACCTTTAATCCAAACATTGATGAAGACTATGACCACCGACTGGCAGGCATATCTAGGGAGAGTTTCTGTGTGATTTACCTCAACTGGATAGAGTACTGCTCTTCCCGAAGAGCAAAGGTAGAGTTTATTTCATTTACAACTCTTTGAATCCAGGTTTTTCCAAAGATGCAAAGAATGTCCCTGTTGTTATGAGGTCAGTTTTTCTAGACCTTCCTCTTTCTGATCTTCTGGTTAAGATAACCTAACTGGTTCATTATGGTTAGGCCAAACCAACTCTGCCAAAACAGGTTAAAGGAAGTGACCTCCCTCTGTCTTTCATTTGCAGTGTCCCAGTCTCGTTGTCCAGGTAGCACCTCCTCTACCCTGGGCATGCATGGGCATGCACATACATTCACATTCCACACATTACCCTTCAAAATCTAGTCCTTAAGAAATTCTACCTCTGTCTGCCACACTTAAGGATAATTAGATGTCTTTGTCCCAAATACAAAGTCTAGACCAGTGCTGGCTAACAGGCTTTCTGCAGTGTTGGAAATGTGCTGTCACTGCCACATGTGGCTGTGAAACACGTGAAATGTGGCTAGTACAACTAAAAAGCTGAATTGTAAATTTTATTGAATTTTAACTGATTTAAATTTAGGAGCCCGTGTAGCTAGTGACTACCATATTGGACAGTGTGATCTAGACCATTGATTTTCAAATGTTAATGTGAGTAAAAAAGGCATAGGAACTTGTAAAAATTCAGATTCCTGGGCCCCACCTATAAGATTCTGATCTAGGTCTAGGCTGTGATTAAAATCACTAGGGGTGATTTTAATTCTGGTGGTTCCCAATCCACACATTAGGATAACATGTCTTATCCTAAAAGTAAGATGAGTTAGGGACTTCAGCAACTATGGCTTCCTTCTAGGTCTCATGATTTTTGTGGTAGTATCACACCCCTGGTCAGACTCCATGTAACATAATCGCAGTGCCAAGGCCTGTGATTACAAAGCTAATTCCTACCACCACTACTGCTTTTTAAGCAAAAGACTTGTGTAGTTGAACCACCAGTGTCCTATGTACAGATTTACCCACTATCATGTAGCATAGTGAGCTATCTTGACAACTGGTGCCTTCATCATGGTCCAGGAGGTACATACTGACCATCTTCAGATTTAGCACTTGGTTTAGTCCTTCCTTTGCCACCACTTAGAGTAAGACAGCCATCATATCAGCCTCTTTTTACTCCATCAGTAAGAACAGGAGCATCTTGTACTTCCTCTCTGAGTGGTGGCTTTGAGCTTTTGTACTAGATGTGCAGTTTATATGGAGCAGAGTAGTATATCTTAAAAGAAGGAATAGTGAGTTGGATAAAATAACCTCACAAAAGGCTCAGAAGACCAGTAGACAGTGGCTGGAAATAGAGGACCTCAAAGCTAAACTTCTTTCTTCCAAACATATAACAAGTAGTTTTATTTTTTCATAAATAAAATATACTTAAAATGTTTTGCATACTGTTCTCAAATCCTTGGACTGACTGTTGTTGGGAGAAGTAATGGGAACAGTCATATTATTCTATAGCTCTTCTTTGGCTCAGATGATATTGGTTATTTTGTTGTGATTGAATCATAATGTTTTGGTCTAGGGGTTCACAGTGTACCCACTGAGGAACAGGGTTCCATCCTACCTTAAGGACCTTTAGAGATTATTGCTGAGGTCATGAACATGGCTCAAGGAAGTCCTGATTGGTAATAAATCATATATTCAAAAGGTTTACCTCTAAACTTGGGTATCCCCAGTCTCTTCAGGTAGCTTATTTCACTGATCCTGGTCTGTTTTATTTTCTACTCTTGCAGTCTCTTTAGAAGAAAATTATCAGTTGTATTTTTCCAGCTATATGGTCTCCCATTTGCCCTAGTTTTTCTTTTAAGTTAAACAAGATTATCTTCATCTGCTTAAGATCTTGCATGCTATTCTCTGAATCAGCATTCCCAGAATAACCTCTTCCTGGGGACGTTAATCAGGCCAGACTTGCTGACTTCAAGCTGTAGTGCCCTCATCTGAATGTTTAAAAGCTGCCTCAGACCCTTCTTCGGTAGTTCCCTTTCAAGATAGTATAAGATTGATGCTGAACTAACTGCATTAAAATTACCTTCAATGCGAAAATGAAAGGATTCATCTCAGTTTCTTTCTCCTACTTTTCAAACGATAAGTATTTCTTTCACTTTATTGTTAGTATTAGCAAGAATTTTTGGTGAGAATTTCTAATGCAATTTAGGGAGTAGGGCACATGCCTTCTCCAACAGTAACAAAATAGTGCTACCAGGCTTGAACTAGTTTTTTTCTTTCAGCAAATTAAAGATGTTGCTATACTGTCTTCTGGCTTGCATTGTTTCTGATGAGAAGTCCGCTGTCATTCTTTTCTTTGTTCCTCTGAAAAAATGGTAGGTACAATATAATATCTTTTTTCACTGGCTGCTTTTAAGATTTTCTCTGTATTACTGGTTTTAAGCAATTTAAATACAATGTGCCTTAGTGTAGTTTTCTCATGTTTCTTTTTTTATTATTATTGTACTTTAAGTTCTGGGATACATGTGCAGAAGGTGCAGGTTTGTTACATGGGAATACACAAGCCATGTGGCTTGCTGCATCCATCAACCTGTCATCTACATTAGGTATTTTTCCTAAGCTATCCCTCCCATAGCCCCCCACACCCCAACAGGCCCCAGTGTGTGATGTTCCCCTCCCTGTGTCCATGTGTTCTCAGTGTTCAACTCCCACTTACGAGTGAAAACATGCAGTGTTTGGTTTTCTGTCCCTGTGTTAGTTTGCTGAGAATGATGGTTTCCAGCTTCATCCATGTCCCTACAAAGGACATGAATTCATCCTTTATTATGGTGGCATAGTATTCCATGTTGTTTATGTGCCACATTTTTTTATCCAGTCTATCATTGATGGGCATTTGGGTTGGTTCCAAGTCTTTGCTATTGTGAACAGTGCTGCAGTAAACATATATGTGCACGTGTCTTTATAGTAGAATGATTTATAGTCCTTTTGGGTATATACCCAAAATGGGATTGCTGGGTCAAATGGTATTTCTGGTTCTAGATCCTTGAGGAATCGCCACACTATCTTCCACAATGGTTGAACTAATTTACACTCCCACTAACAGTGTTAAAGTGTTTCTATTTCTTCACATCCTCTCCAGCATCTGTTGTTTCCTGACTTTTTAGTAATCACCATTCTAACTGGCATGAGATGGTATCATTGTGGTTTTGATTTGCAGTTCTCTAATGACCATTGATGATGAGCTTTTTTTCATATGTCTGTTGGCCACATAAATGTCTTCTTTTGAGAAGTGTCTGTTTATATCCTTCACCCACTTTTGGATGGGGTTGGTTTTTTTCTTGTAAATTTAAGTTCCTTGTAGATTTGGATATTAGCCCTTTGTCAGATAGATAGATTACAAAAATTTTCTCCCATTCTGTAGGTTGTCTGTTCACTGTGAGGATAGTTTCTTTTGCTGTACAGAAGCTCTTTAGCTTAATTAGATCCCATTTGTCAGTTTTGGCTTTTGTTGCCATTGCTTTTGGTGTTTTAGTTGTGAAGTCTTTGCCCATGCCTATGGCCTGAATGGTATTACCTAGTTGTTCTTCTAGGATTTTTATGGTTTTAGGTCTTATGTTTAAGTCTTTAATCCATCTTGAGTTAATTTTTGTCTAAGGTGTAAGGAAAGGGTCCAGTTTCAGCTTTCTACATATGGCTAGCCAGTTTTCTCAATGCCATTTATTATATAGGGAATCGTTTCCCCATTGCTTGTTTTTGTCAGGTTTGTCAAAGATCAGATGGTTGTAAATGAGTGGCATTATTTCTGAGGCCTCTGTTCTGTTCCATTGGTCTGTATATTTGTTTTGGTACCGGTACCATGTTGTTTTGGTTACTGTAGCCTTGTAATACAGTTTGAAGTCAGATAGCGTGATGCCCCCAGCTTTGTTCTTTTTGCTTAAGACTGTCTTTGCTATGTGGTTTCTTTTTTGGTTCCATATGAAATTTAAAGTAGTTTTTTCCAATTCTGTGAAGAAAGTCAGTGGTAGCTTGATGGGGATAGCATTGAATCTATAAATTACTTTGGGCAGTATGGCCATTTTCACAATATTGATTCTTCCTATCCATGAGCATAGAATATTTTTCCATTTGTTTGTGTCCTCTCTTACTTCCTTGAGCAGTGGTTTGTAGTTCTCCTTGAAGAGGTCCTTCACATCCCTTATAAGCTGTATTCCTAGATATTTTATTCTCTTTGTAGCAATTGTGAATGGGAGTTCACTCATGATTTGGCTCTCTGTTTGTCTGTTATTGGTGTACAGGAATGCTTGTGATTTTTCACATTGATTTTGTATCTTGAGACTTTGCTGAAGTTGCTTATCAGCTTAAGGAGATTTTGGGCTGAGGCAGTGGGGTTTTCTAAATATACAATCACGTCATCTGCAAACAGAGATAATTTGACTTCCTCTCTTCGTATTTAAATACCCTCTATTTCTTTTCTTGGCTGATTGCCCTGTTCAGAACTTCCAGTACTCTGTTGAATAGGAGTGGTGAGAGAGGGCATCCTTGTCTTGTGCCGGTTTTCAAAGGGAATGCTTCCATCTTTTGCCCATTCAGTATGATATTGACCATGGATTTGTCATAGATAGCTCTTCTTATTTTGAGATAGGTTCCATCAATACCTAGTTTATGGAGAGTTTTTAGCATGAAGGGATGTTGAATTTTATCAAAGGCCTTTTCTGCATCTGTTGAGATAATCTTGTGGTTTTTGTCATTGGTTCTGTTTATGTGATGGATTACGTTTATTGATTTGCATATATTGAACCATCCTTGCATCCCAGGGATGAAGCTAACTTGGTTGTGGTGGATAAGCTTATTGATGTGCTGCTGGATTCTGTCAGCCAGTATCTTATTGAGGATTTTCTCATTGATGTTCATCAGGTATATTGGCCTGAAATTTTCTTTTTTTATTGTGTGTCTGCCAGGTTTTGGTATCAGGATGATGCTCTTCTCATAAAATGATTAGGGTGGAGTCCCTCTTTTCTGTTGTTTGGAATAGTTTCAGAAGGAATGGTACCACCTTTTCTTTGTACCTCTGGTAGAATTCAGCTCTCAGTCCATCTGGTCCTGGGCTTTTTTGGTTGATAGGCTATTAATTACTGCCTCAATTTCAGTACTTGTTATTGGTCTATTCAGGGATTCGACTTCTTCCTGGTTTATACTTGGGAGTGTGTGTGCGTCCAGAAATTTATCCATTTCTTCTAGACTTCCTAGTTTATTTGCATAGAGGTGTTTATAGTATTCTCTGATGGTAGTTTGTATTTCTGTGGGTTCAGTGGTGATATTCCCTTTATCATTTTTATTGTGTCTGTTTGATTCTTCTCTCTTTTCTTCTTTATTAATCTAACTAGCAGTCTATCTATTTGTTGATCTTTTCAAAAAAACAGCTCTGGATTCATTTTTTGAAGGGTTTTTTGTGTCTCTGTCTCCTTCAGTTCTGCTCTGATCTTAGTTATTTGTTGTCTTCTGCTACCTTTTGAATTTGTTTGCTCTTGCTTCTCTAGTTCTTTTAATTGTGATGTGAGGGTATTGGTTTTAGATCTTTCCCAGTTTTTTCTGTGGGCATTTATGCTATAAATTTCTCTCTAAACACTGTTTTACCTGTGTCCCCGAGATTCTGGTACACTGTGTCTTTGTTCTCATTGGTTTCAAAGCACTTATTTATTTCTACCTTAATTTCGTGATTTACCCAGTAGTCATTCAGGAGCAGGTTTTTCAGTTTCCATGCAGTTGTGTGGTTTTGAGTGATTCTCTTAATCCTGAGTTCTAATTTGATTGCACTATGGTCTGAGAGACCGTTTGTTATGATTTCTGTTCTTTTACATTTGCTGAGGAGTGCTTTATTTCCAATTATGTGGTCAATTTTGGAATAAGTGCGATGTGGTGCTGAGAAGAATGTATCTTCTGTTGATTTGGGGTGGAGAGTTCTGTAGATGTCTATTAGGTCTGCTTGGTCCAGAACTGAGTTCAAGTCCTGAGTATCCTTGTTAATTTTCTATCTTGTTGATCTAATATTGACTGTGGGGTGTTAAAGTCTCCCACTGTTACTGTGTGGGACTCTAAGTCTCTTTGTAGGTCTCTAAGCACTTGTTTTATGAATTGCGTGCTCCTGTATTGGGTGCATATATATATAGGATAGTTAGCTCTCCTTGTTGCATTGATACCTTTACCATTATGTAATGCTTTTCTTTGTCTTTTTTGATCTTTGTGGGTTTAAAGCCTGTTTTATCAGAGACTAGGATTACAACCCCTGCTTTTTTTTTTT
>NW_012116265.1:23182565-23193483 GCF_000951035.1 Colobus angolensis palliatus | reverse complement strand
TTTTTTTTTTTTTTTCCTTCCCATTTGCTTGGTAAATATTCCTCCATCCCTTTATTTTGAGCCTGTGTGTGTCTTTGCACATGAGATGGGTCTCCTGAATACAGCACACCGATGAGTCTTGACTCTTTATCCAATTTGCCAATGTGTGTCTTTTAATTGGGGCATGTAGCCCATTTACATTTAAGGTTAATATTGTTATGTGTGAATTTGATCCTATCATTATAATGCTAGCTGGTTATTTTGTCCGTTAATTGATGCAGTTTCTTCATGGTGTCGATGGTCTTTACAATTTGGTATGTTTTTGCAGTGGCTGGTACTGGTTTTTCCTTTCCATATTTAGTGCTTCCTTCAGTAGCTCTTGCAAGGCAGGCCTGGTGGTGACAAAAATCTCTCAGCATTTGCTTGTCTGTAAAGGATTTTATTACTCTTTAGCTTATGAAGCTTAGTTTGGCTGGATATGCAATTCTGGGTTGAAAATTCTTTTCTTTAAGAATGTTGAATATTGGCCCCCACTCTCTTCTGGCTTGTGGGGTTTCTGCAGAGAGATCTGCTGTTAGTCTGGTGGACTTCCCTTTGTGGGTAATCTGACCTTTCTCTCTGGCTGCCCTTAACATTTTTTCCTTCATTTCAACTTTGGTGAATCTGACGATTATGTGTCTTGGGGTTGCTCTTCTCGAGGAGTATCTTTTTGGTGTTCTCTGTATTTCCTGAATTTGAATGTTGGCCTGTCTTGCTAGACTGGGGAAGTTCTTCTAGATAATAAACCTGAAGAATGTTTCCAAGTTGGTTCCATTCTCCCCATCACTTTCAGATACACCTATGAAATGTAGGTGTGGTCTTTTCACATAGTCCCATATTTCTTGGAGGCTTTGTTCATTCCTTTTCATTGTTTTTTCTCTCATCTTGTCCTCATGCTTTATTTCATTAAGTTGATCTTCAATCTCTGATATCCTTTCTTCAGCTTGATTGATTCAGCTATTGATACTTCTGTATGCTTCACTAAGTTCTTGTGCTGTTTTTCAGCTCCGTCAGGTCATTTATGTTCTTCTCTAAACTGGTTATTCTAGTTAGCAATTCCTCTAACCTTTTTTCAAGGTTCTTAGCTTCCTTGCATTGTGTTAGAACATGCTCCTTTAGCTTGGAGGAGTTTGTTGTTACCCACGTTCTGAAGCCTACTTCTGTCAGTTTGTCAAACTCGTTCCCCATCCAGTTTTGTTCCCTTGCTGGTGAGGAGTTGTGTTCCTTTGGAGGAGAAAAGGCCTTCTGGGTTTTGGAATTTTCAGCCTTTTTGCACTGGTTTTTCCTCATCTTCGTGGATTTATCTACCTGTGGTCTTTGATGCTGGTGACCTTCGGATGGGGTTTCTGTGTGGACATCCTTTCGGTTGATGTTGATGCTATTCCTTTCTGCCTGTTAGTTTTCCTTCTAACAGGCCCTTCTGCTGCAGGTCTGCTGGAGTTTGCTGGAGGTCCACTTGAGACCTTGTTTGCCTGAGTATCACCAGTGGAGGCTGCAGAACAGCAAAGATTGCTACCTGTTCCTTCCTCTGGAAGCTTCATCCCAGAGGGGCACCCTCCAGGTGCCAGCCAGAGCTCTCCCGTATGAGGTGTCTGTTGACCCCTGCCAGGAGGTATCTCCCAATCAGGACGCACAGGGATCAGGGACCCACTGGAGGAGACAGTCTGTCACTTAACAGAGCTCGAATGCTGTGCTGGGAGATCTGCTGCTCTCTTCAGGGCTGGCAGGCAGAATGTTTAAGTCTGCTGAAGCTGTGCCCACAACCACCCCTTCCCCCAGGTGCAGGTGCTCTGTCCCAGGGAGATGGGAATTTTATCTATAAACCCTTGACTGGGTCTGCTGCCTTTCAGAGATGCCCTGTCCAGAGAGAAGGAGTCTAGAAGGGCAGTCTGGCTACAGTGCGCTTTGCTAAGCTGTGGTTGGCTCTGCCCAGTTCAAACTTCCTGGCGGCTTTGCTTACACTGTGAGGGGAAAACTGCCTACTGAAGCTTCAGTAATGGCGGATGCCCCTCCCTCCACCAAACTTGAGCATCCCAGGTCAACTTCAGACTGCTGTGCTGGCAGCAAGAATTTCAAGCCAGTAGATCTTAGCTTGCTGGGCTCCGTAGGGGTGGGATCCACTGAGCTAGACCACTTAGCTCCCTGACTTCAGCCCCCTTTCCAGGGGAGTGAATAGTTCTGTCTTGCTGGCGTTCCAGGTGCCACTGGGGTATGAAAAAAACTCCTGCAGCTAGCTCGGTGTCTGCCCAAATGGCCGCCCAGTTTTGTGCTTGAAACCCAGGGCCCTGGTGGCTTAGGCACGTAAAGGAATCTCTTGGTCTTTGGCTTGTGAAGACCATGGGGAAAGCGTAGTATCTGGGCTGGAATGCACCATTCCTCACGGCATGGTCCGTCATGGCTTCCCTTGTCTAGGGGAACGAGTTCCCAACCTCTTGTGCTTCCCAGGTGAGGCAGCTCCCCACCCTGCTTCTGCTTGTCCTCAGTGGGCTGTACCCACTGTCTAACCAGTCCCAATGAGATGAGCCAGGTACCTCAGTTGGAAATGCAAAAATCACCTCCTTTCTGCCTTGATCTTGCTGGGAGCTGCAGACTGGAGCTGTTCCTGTTCGGCCATCTTGCCAGCCACCTCTTTGGCCGTCTTGCCAGCCACCTGTTTCTGGTTATTGAAGTTCATTGAGATTCTTGAATCTGTAGGTACATAATTTTTTTCAGATTTGGAGACTTTTCATGATTTAAAAAAAAATCTATTAAATGCTTTATTAATAAAAACACACACAAACTATAAAGAACTAAGAAATATAAATATCTGTGTCATAAGCAAACATTCAGGATCAACAGAATGATCAAAGGAGACTGCAACAAATTGGATTCCTGCAGTGGAGAGGGCATCTTCACTGGTGAGGGGGGACCCCAGCTGTAACAGCTTTTCCAGTTCTCTCTCCCATCCAGAACCATGAGAGGCACAAAGGGGAGGTGTGCATTCCGGTGCTCCTCAGGCAGGTCAAAATTCTCAAAATCTATAGGATTAAAAGGGGAGCATTTTTCTACTTCTAGATAGGTGTCATCAAGGCAGGAATAGAGGTGGTTTTAGCTTTAACAGTCTTCTCAGTCACAAGGCCCAGACCCCAGCTTCAGCCCATCCTTAGGAGCCACACAGGTGCCTGGTTCTCTATTTTCCTTATCAACAAGGATCAGAGTAGTTATTCTGGATTACTCCAATACTCTCCCTCCACCATTATTAAAAATAGTTTTTTCTGTTTTCCTCTCCCCCTTTTGCAGGGACTCCAGTTATGTTTATATTAGGCTGCTTGATTGTCCCACAGCTCCCTGATGCCCCATTTATTTTCAGTCTTTTTTCTCTCTGTATTTCATTTTGCATAGTTTCTATTGCTAACTTTTTGAGATCATTTATCTTTTCTTCTGAATTAATATACCAATAATCCCATTCAGTGTATTTTTTATCTTGGACATTGCTTCATTTTGTATCTCTAGAAGTTTGGTTTGGCTCCTTTCTACAAATCTTCCATGTCTCATTCAACATGCTCAGTCATTCCTCTGCCTTCTTAAGCTTATGGAATATAGTTAAAATAGTTGTTTTAATATCCTTGTGGGTTAAGCCTAACATCTGTGTCAGTTGTGGGTCAGTTTTGATTGAGTGGTTAATTGATTGTTATTCTTATTATGGATCCTATTTTCCTGCTACTTACATGCCTGTCAATTTTTTATTAGATGTCATTCTTTTGAATTTTACCCTCAAGGGTGCTGGATATTTCTGTATTCCTGTAAATTCTTGAACTTCATTTTGTGACACAGTTAAATTCTTTGGGGACAGTTTGATCCTTTCAGGACTTGCTTTGGAGGGATCAGAGCAGCTGTTAGTCTGGGGCTAATTCTTCTCCATGACCAAGACAATGCCATCCTGAGTGTTCTAGCCAGTCCCAAGGTTTTCTGCTATTCCTTTCTATTCCGTTGGGATGATTCTTTTCTCAGCCTAGGGTCCTCTCTCCGTGTGCTGATCAGCACTCTGCTGCAGATCTCTGAGTTCCCTCACCTCCCTCTCTCAGTAGCTCTCTCTCTAGCACTCTGCCCTGTGAGCTCCAGCTGACTCAGAGGCCTCCGGCTCAATTTGTGCTCCCCTTTCTTGTGGTCTGGAAGCTTTCTAGGTAATAAACTCGGTCAGTTGTAGGGATACCTCATTTGTTTCCTGTCTCTCAGGGACCAGTGTCCAGTGTCTGAAAACTGTTGTGTCATGTATTCTGCCCAGTTCTTTGGCTGTTTCAGGTAGGGGGGTAGATATGGTCTCTATTGAATCATCTTGGCTGAGGTAAATCTGAACTGAATTTAAAAAAAATTTTCTCATCACAGAAACAATACATTTTTAATCTAGAAAGTTGACAGGGGAAGGGAGGTAGAGAAGAACAAAAAAAGAGTGAAGATCACCTGTCATTTTATCACCCATTGTAACTACCTTTAGTTTTTTTTTTAAATGACTTCAAGTCTACACCCACTCTCTTATATTTTTCTTTTGTATTTCTTTAAACTAGTGCTGTCATACTCTTTATTTGCTGTTTTGTAACCTGGACCCAAAATTTTTTTCAAAATGCCTACTTGATGAAACTAGAGTATGTGCTGTAAGAGGTAATATGTCTTTAGAAACAATCTAATTGGCAACCAACTAGGACATCTCTAACACAGTCGCCATTAACTAAATTATCAAGTTCATGATAATTAACCTATCAATAGTAAGTTAATATCTTAGACCGTTTCCCTATTGTGTTTATAAGTTAATGGTTTATAAAGCCAAAAATCAATGCCATTGGCAAAGTTAGAATAATTAAGCTAATTATTAGCCTGTATCATTGATTCGTCACCTTTAGCATGGATTAGAATCACCTGGAGAGTGATTGCTAGACTCCATCTCCAGAATTTGATATCAGAGATCTGGAGTGGCCAGAGATTTGCATTTCTAACAAGTTTCCAGGTGATGTTGATACTGTTGGTCTTAGGACTATACTTTGAGAAGCACTGCTCTGGATTGTTTTTTGGTAACTGAGATGCTACCAAGATTTTCTTTAGTATTATGTAAGGTAATCAGTGATTATTATTTCGGCTTTCTTGGAGAAACAGGACAGTTACCAGCTTCTTTCAACTGTAAAGTATGTAATTGTTAAAAAATAAAAAGGTTGAGGAGAAACAATATTTGTGAATATCAACTTGATTTTCTTGACTATGTTTATAGTCACTAATAGGCTAACTCATCTGCCACTAATTGCCTGCTTGTCAAGTTATGGTCAAAAATAAGTAGTTAAGAAAAAAAAAAAATGTAATCCCAGCACTTTGGGAGGCCGAGACGGGCAGATCACGAGGTCAGGAGATCGAGACCATCCTGGCTAACATGGTGAAACCCCGTCTCTACTAAAAAATACAAAAAACTAGCCGGGCGCGGTAGCGGGCGCCTGTAGTCCCAGCTACTTGGGAGGCTGAGGCAGGAGAATGGCGTAAACCCGGGAGGCGGAGCTTGCAGTGAGCTGAGATCCGGCCACTGCACTCCGATCTGGGCGACGGACTGAGACTCCGCCTCAAAAAAAAAAAAAAAAAAGAAAAGAAATAAGTAGCTAATAGATAGAAATATTGTATTTTCAGGAGAGGGTAATATCAATAATCCCAGTAAGTACTTTGAAATCTTTAGCTAAAATCCTAACATTTGATAATACAGTCAGTTTTTTTTGTTTTAATTATGTTCCATTATTATGAAATTTTATATTTTATTTAAGGATTCCAAAGAAACTCCCCATACACATTCATGCTTCATTTCATACAGTTTTATTAAGTTTATTTTGAGGAGATAGAAATTATGTACTTTTAAAATTCTTTATCATTTCTCTGTATTAATTAGGTTTATGATTTGTTAAATACTTATATGCCTTTCTGATAACAAATGTTTTTTTGTTTTTTAAAGCCACTGGATGTGGACAAAGATTCATCCCTGGTGACTCTCTGTTATGGACTCTGTGTACTGGGACGGAGAGCTTTGGGGACTGCATCCCATCATATGTCCAGGTAAAGAAGGCATTTCTGTTCTGAGGAAGAGAGTATGGGAAGCTGTATTACCTAAATCTGAAATCATTTTTCATGGAAGCATGTATTCTATGCTAATTTATTGTAAAGTCTTTTTAGATTTTGTATTTCTATACATCATCTTCTTGAACATAGTTGAGCTGTCCTAACTGGTTAACAGAACTGGTTTTTAAAATACACACATGTGTGGGTAGCCACTGATAATGAGAATATAATGAATTAAAGACATTTTAAAATATAACCACCCACGAATTTTGATTGGTCTCCTCCTGTTTACGTCTATTTTTCTAACAAATTCATTCATTTCTATTTTTCCATATTTCCTTGCAGTCTGTGTCTAGGCTATTTATACTTCTAATATAGTAATAGATTTGGAGACTCTAAATCTAAACTGAATTTCCTAACATATCCATCCAAATGAATTAGAATTTCACACATTTTGAATTTTTTCTGTGATAACTACATGTTTTCCATTAAGCTTTTCTTAATTTATTTTAACTGTACTTTAACCAAATCTGTAGGCTCTTTGCCTGTTGTTTATTTTTGTGGACTCACTATTAGAATGGTTCATAAATAAGGGTCCCAGGTCGGACAGGCCCTATCTCTTGTGATTCTGGTTCAGGGTTCTGACATTAGTTCCTGGAATCTGTATTTTCAAAACACTCCCAGGTGATTCTGATGCACAGGCAGATGTAAGAATCAATGTCGTGGAAGACCTTTGTCAAAACATGTGAACTTTTATCTCCAATCTTAACAGTAATTTAGAGTCATTCCTCTATGGATTGCATGCCCTATTTAAAGGAGATTTCCGTATTTCTTCAATTCGAGATGAATGGATCTTTGCTGACATGGAATTGCTAAGAAAAGTAGTAGTCCCTGGGATCCGTATGTCCATTAAACTCCATCAGGTAAGAAGATGAGATTTTTCTAGTTCATTACTGGTGTTTACTGATCCTTCTTCACATGATTTCAGTATTAGTCCGTTCTCACGCCGCTGTAAGGAATACCCGAAACTGGGTAATTTATAAAGGAAAGAGGTTTAATTGACTCATAGTTCCACAGGGATGGGGAGGCCTCATGAAACTTACAGTCATGGCGGAAGGGGAGGCAAACACATCCTTCTTCATATGGTGGCAACAAGGAGAAGTGCCAAGCAAAAGGGGGAAAAACCCCTCATAAAACCATCAGATCTCATGAGAACTCACTCACTATCATGAGAGCAGCAGCATGGGGTAACTGCTCCCATGATTCAATTACCTCCCCGTGGTTCCCTTCCCGGACATGTGGGGATTATGGGAACTACAATTCGAGATGAGATTTGGGTGAGGACACAACCAAAGCATATCAGCTTCCAAATTATGTGTCTTAGGAACTTTTTGAGAAATATTCTGATCTGAATAAAAGAAAAATGTGATTTCATGACAAGATATATTAAATCTTTAAAACCTGAACCTATGTTTCTAATAGTAAATTTGAATATTAACATTAGAGAGTGACTGATACAGGCATGAAATAAGTAAAGGTCCTTGGCCCCCATCATACTTATTTTGACTTCCTATCATTGTAATTCCTGCCTATTCCCTGTATGAATATTAGCCAACTCTAAATGTAGTGTAGTAAACTTCAGGAGTGTTACAAGTACTGCTGTTACTGAAGGATGAATTTCATTCCATGTGTTTTATAGAATAATAGGTGGTTAGGACAGACTTAGGCTTAGCTAAATATCTTAATAGGGTAATGACATTAAAGTGAGGCCCCACAGTGCATTTCTAAAGCCCTAGATTATTGCAAGAATATATTGTGAAATTAAGTACTGGCACTTGTTCCTTCATTCCACTGGATGGTAGTTATCAGATCTGATAAGAGACTTCGTCATAAGACTCATTAAAGTGTATCTGCAGTGCTCAAATATAATTGAATATTTTGCCCCCAAATAAAATGTAACTTACTCTTCAAGTCATTTTAGTATAAAGTGTGGGAATTAAATTAAAAACCTCACGTTCTTTAGGAACATTACTAATAAGGAACACATTATTTGAAAATCTCTTTGAAAAATGGAATACTATTTGAGGATGATGCCCCAGGGAAATACTAATTTGGGATCAAATAGAATTGTCCATCTTCAGACTAGTTTTAGAGTTTTGAGACAAAATTCAATGCATTTCACAAGAAGGTAATTCAGATTAAAATGTTTTTAAAACTTAGACATTTCTGGAAAGGTACCAAGTATGTATTTGCTTTATAAGAAATACTCTCTTTTATATAACATAATTTTCTAATAGCTTCTGACAAACTTCTTCAATTAATTCTAAATGTTATGACAGATATTTGATCTCAATTTGTCTGAGATGAAACTGAGTACAGAATTTAAAGTCTCTGATGCCTTGGGTGCCTACCCCTAGTCTCTCCTTAGAGGATTCTCTTGCCTGTTGCTGCCAGGTCTCTTTCCTTAAATATTCCTTTGGCTGTGGCATTATTGCTGATATCAGTGATTCTTTACTTTATCTTCTGGCCCAACACACTTGGATATAGCACACTCCCATCATTAGCCAGGACTGACAACACTTATAAACAGGGAGGTGAGAATGTAGAATTGGAACCCAGGAACCATGGAGGGATGAGGGGAGGAGAGGAAGTGGAGAATGTAATGCAACCTGGAGAAGTTCCTTAATTCTGATATACCTTCTGGGAGGGTGGAGATTGACCTATAAAGTCACAAACAACAACCATTTATTGATCATCACTTTGAGCAAGACATTAGGTTGTCTATGAGGATCTCTCAGGCGGGAAAATCTAGATGTGTAAATCAGTACTGGTCATTGCCAAAGTTCATGTGCTCATGAAAATCCATAAAAGTGAACAATAGGCTCATATACTAAAAGAAAGGATATATGCGTCTACCTTACAACCCAACAATTCTACTTCTAGATGTTTACACAAGAGAATTAAAGTACCATTGATTCTTGAACAACACTGGTTTGAACTGCATAGCTACATTTATACATAGATTTTTTTTCAGTAAATGTACTGGAAACTTTTTTGGAAATTTACAACACTTTGAAAAAGATGAACTACAAAGCCTAGAATTATCAATAAAATAAGACAAACTTAGGTATGTCATGAATGCATAAAATACACATAGATACTAGTTTATTTTATTATTTGCTACCATAAAACACACAGAAATCTATTATAGAAAGTTAAAATTTATCAAAACTTACAAAAACACTTATAGACTATACGTGGCACCATCTGCAGTTGAAAGAAATGTAAACAAACATAAAGATGCAGTATTAAATCGTAACTACATGAAGTTAACTGTGGTACATATTAATATTATACCACTACAGTAATGTCATAGTCACCTTCTGTTGCTTTTGCAGTGAGCTCAAATGTTGGGAATGTGCTTAAAACGCCGTGTGGCACTGATCATCTCTGTGTGAGCAGTTTGCCTTTCCAGTAAATTGTGTATTTCAATAAAAAGAGCTCGCTTGCAGTTCCCCTGTATTTCTCATTGTGTTTAGTGCAGTACCATAAACCTTAAATAACACCATGGGATCCATACAGAGTGCCACTAGTGAGGCTGAAAGGGCCCCCATGAAACAGAAAAGTCACGACATTAAAAGGAAAGGTTGAGTTGCTTGATATGTGCCATAGATTGAGGTCTGCAACTGTGGTTGCCCACCATTCCAAGGTAAGTGAATCCATCTTAAGGACCAGTGTGGAAAAAAAAATTTGTGAAGCTTCCACTGTTACTACACCAGCAGGTGGAAAACCTTGCACATTTTACAAAATACGTTTTCATCTTATGTTGAAAATAGAGCTTTTATGTTGGATGCAGGATTTCTATAAGAAAGGCATACCTATAAACACTAATATGATTCAAGAAAAAGTGAAGTCATTATATGGCAACTTAAAGCATAGAGAAGGTGAAGGATTTAAAGCTGGAAAATTTAATGCCAGCAAAGGATGGCTTGATAATTTTAGAAAGAGCTTTGGCTTTAAAAATGTCAAGATAACAGGAGAAGCAGCTTCTGCCAACCAAGAGGCAGCAGACGAGTTCCAGATGCCGTTAAGAAAATCATTGAGGGAAAAGGATATCTGCCTGAACAGATCTTTAATGCAGGTGCAAGTGCCCTATTCTGCAGTGGGGGTTGGGGGTGGGGAAGCCACAAAGTACACTTTTTAGTAAGGAAGAGCACCAGGCACCAAAATTTAAGGCAGGAATGGGTAAGCTAAGTTTACTGTTTTGTGCAAATGCAGAGAGGGGTTTATGATCAGGTCTTTACCTATAAAGCCGCTGACCCCTAAGCCTTGAAGGGAAAAGATAAGCACCAACTGCTATTTTGATTGTACAACAAGAAGGCCTAGACAAAGAGAACTCTTCCTGGTTTGGTTCCACCAATGCTTTGTCCCTGAAGTCAGGAAGTACCTTGCCAGTAAAGGACCTTCTTTTAAAGTTCTTTTGGTATTGGACAGTGCCTGTGGCCACCCAGAACCCCATGAGTTCAACACCGAGGGTGCGGAGGTGGTCTGCTTGCCTTCAAACAACTTCTCTAATTCAGCCTCTGTTGGGGCCCGTGCCGGGGGTGGTGGAGAATGAACAGACACAAAAGACAAAGACAAACAGAGAATATGGCGGCCGCACCTAGAGCCTCCGCCTCACTTTATTTATACCCCACAAACCCCACGTCAGCAGAAATAACACAATGAAAAACAAACTTTCTGCACCCAGATGTAACCTTCGGCTTAGTTTCTTGTCTCTAAACTTTTCCTTATTTGTCCGCCTTCTTGGCGCCTACTAAAGTTCATTAAAGTTCAA
>NW_012116265.1:23148289-23182000 GCF_000951035.1 Colobus angolensis palliatus | reverse complement strand
CTAAACTTTTCCTTATTTGTCCGCCTTCTTGGCGCCTACTAAAGTTCATTAAAGTTCAACTAGAGATAGTATCCTTGACTACTGGAGTTCATTAAAAGTGCAACTAGCTAGAGATACTGTCCTTGAGCCTTATTTATTCTTAGCATATTATTTTCAATGGCCCCTGCAAGCCTCCAGATCAGGTTATAATAAAGACCTTTAAGGCTCATTACACATAGTACTCAATGGAAAGGATTGTCAGTGCTATGGAAGAGAACCGTGATAGAACATCATGAAAGTCTAGAAAGATTACACCATTGAAGATGCCATTGCTGTTATCGAAAAAGCCATGGAAGCTATCAAACACAAAATAATACATTTCTGCTGGAGAAAACTGTGCCCAGATGTTGTACATGACTTCACAGGATTTATGACAGAGCCAATCAAGGAAATCATGAAAGAGATTGTTGATATGGCAAAAAAAAAAAAAAAGGTAGGGGATGAAGGATTACAAGGTGTGGCTCTTGGAGAGATTCAAGAGGTATTAAGCACCACACTAGAAGTATTAACAGAAGATGACTTTACGGAGATGAATGCTTCCAAGCCAGCACCAGATGATGAGGACGACAAGGAAGCAGTGCCAGAAAACAAGTTGACTTTACATAGTCTGGCAGAGTGATTCGGATTATTCAAGACTGATTTTGACTTCTTTTACAGCATGGACCCTTCTGTGATGTGGACACTAAAACTAAAGCAAAAGGTAGAATAAGAATTGGTACTATATAGAAACATTTTTAAAGAAATGAAAAAGGAAAAATGTCAGAAACGTATGATGTTTTTTGGTAGTTGCACCAAGGGTGCCTGCTTCTCTTCCCTCTCCTTCCACCTCCTCCACCTTTGCCACCTCTGAGACTGCAAGACCAACCCCTCCTCTTCCTCCTTCTCAGCCTATTCCAAATGTGAGATGACAAAGATGAAGACCTTTATGATGATCCACTTCTACTTAATGAACAGTAAATGTATTTTCTCTTCCTTATGATTTTCTTAATAACATTTTCTTTTCTCTAGCTTACATTATTGTAAGAATACAGTATATGATATGTGTAAAATGCAAACTATGTGTTAATTGACTATGTTATTGGTAAGGCTTCCAGTCAACAGTGAGGTATTTGTAGTTAACATTTTTTGGAGTGTCAAAGGTTATACATGGATTTTAGAGTGCATAGGGATAGGCACCCCAACCCCTGCATTGTTCAAGGGTCAACTGTATATGTCTACACAAAGACTTAAACACAGATGTTTATAGTGTTTTTATTCATAATAACCTCCAACTGGAAACTACTCAAATGTCCATCAGCATACAGGCATACAAATTATGGTATATCCACACAACAGAATATTACTCAGCAATAAAAAGAAACTAATAACAAAGAGCAGATCAGTGGTTACTTGGAGTTTAGAGAGTGAATGCCAGAGGCAGGAAGGAACTTTTTGAAGTGATGGAAATGCTCTATAACTAGATTGCAGCAGTGGTTACCTGGGTATGCACATTGGTCAAGATGCATCTAACTGTACACTGAAAATGGGTGCATTTTGTTGTAAATTGTATTTCAATTTGACTTATAAGAAGATTCTGTTTCCAGAGAGCTGAAAATATAAAATTTCTGTTAACCTTTGCCTTTCAGACATAGTCTTTGATGATGTACTTTTAGTACTTCATAGGTGTCTTTGAACTTTTTTCTTTATAGTTCTTTCCCCACCCTCTCCAACCTTATGTATTACATGTGCTTACTTTTTGGTAATTAAAACTGTTATGGTATGCTGGGCGTGGTGCCTCACGCCTGTAATCCCAGCACCGTTGGGAGGCCAAGGTGGGAGGGTCTCTAGAGTCCAGGAGTTTGAGACCAGCCTGCTCAACATAGCAGGACTGCGTCTCTGCAAAAAAGAAACAGAAATATTAGCCAGGCAAGGTATGGCATGCCGTTAGTCCCAGCTACTTGGGAGGCTGAGATGGGAGATCACTTGAGTCCAAGAGTTTGAGGTTACAGTGAGCTATGATTGCATCACTGCACTCCAGCCTGAGCGACAGAGCAATGCCTAGTCTCTAAAAAAAAACTCCAAGAAGAAACTGTTATGATCTGTACAGTATTTACTGTTGTATAGTGTCCTACATGTACACAATACTTTCATATGCATTAAATCACCACAACCCAGAAAGTTATTTTAATCCCAATTTTGCAGAAGAAGATTAACCAAAACTCAGATTAAGCAAATTCCTTTTTTCATCTGTTCTCTTTCTTGTCCTCTAACTGCTTTTGTAAAATATATTTCCTCCTTATTTATTTTCCTTTATTAGCACTCTTTGAGGATTACATAGTTGTTAGAAGTAAAATAAACCAATCAAAATCCAAATGAGTTTACATATGATATGTGCTAAAAATTTTACAGTCTATGATATCCTTGAGGACAGGAATAATTTCTTATTAATCTTTATGTTCTCCTTGCTTGGGACAACAGACTGTAAATGTTTAATGAATGAGTTTCATTGCTCTAAAAAAGTGTATCCTGTGCATCTGCTTATAACATCTCAAGTATATTTCTAAAATTCTTCTGAAAACTTTTACCAGTAAAACTGATAACATCTCTTGAATATTCTTAAAAAGTAAACATTGCTCAATAATAAACATCTTTCCATCACTCCATATTATTGTACAGTATCCCCAAGAAGCAATCACTGCCAGTAATTTGATGTATCTTTTCTGATTTCTTCTAAGCACATACATTTTCATCTATGTGTGTGGTATGCTCCTTTTTAAAAATGTAATTTTGCTATGCAAATTAATTGTAACATGCTATTTTTTTCATTTAATATGACATAGACATCTTTCCAAATCACCACATACAGAGGCACCTCACAGTTTTCAGTGTATGTAGAACTTTACATATTTATTCAAGCATTTTAAAGCCAGTGAAGAGATATTTAAACAAGATGAAACATTTTCCACTTTGGGCATGCCTGATAATTTCCGGCATTTTGTTCATTTTCTTAAGAATATGATTATTGGCCAGGCATAGTAGCTTATGCCTGTAATCCCAGCACTATGGGAGGCCGAGGCAGGAGGAGGATCACTTGAGCTCAGGTGTTTGAGATCACCCTGGGCAACATAGAAAGACTGTGTTTCTACAAAAAAAATTTTTTTAAATTAGCTGGGCTGGGTACAGTGGGTCATGCCTATAATCCCAACACTTTGGGAGGCCAAGGTGGGTGGATCATGAGGTCAGGAGATCGAGACCGTCCCAGCCAACAAGGTGAAACCCCATCTCTACTAAAAATACAATAATTAGCTGGGTGTGGTGGTGTGTGCCTGTAATCCCAGCTACTTGGGAGACTGAGGCAGGAGAATCACTTGAACCTAGGAGGCTGCCGTGAGCTGAGATTGTGCCACTAAACTCCAGCCTGGAGACAGAGCTAGACTCCATCTCAAAAGAAAAAAAAAAAAAATGAGCTGGGCATGGGGGCGTGAGCCTGTACTTAGGAGGTTAAGGTGAGAGGATTGCTTGAGCAAAGGAGGTCAAGGTTGCAGTGAGCTATATCACGCCGCTACACTCCAGCCTGGGTGACAAAGTGAGATCCTGTCTCCAAAAAAAAAAGTAGAAAAAAATGTTATTGCTTATGTCTGGACTTTTATTTTTCATTCAAGTAATTGTAAAAATACTACTCTACAAAGATGGCATTCCTTTCCTAGTACAACTATTTGCTAAAAGATAGTACATCATATGACATCTGACTGTCTGCTTGTATAGGAAAATATAAACTCAGTATTTAAAATAAAAATTAGGAGAGTTGGTGTATGACATACAGAAGTTAAGAACTGCTTATCAGTATATTATGAATGCTATCTTAGATCAAGTGGTCTAAAAACAGGTTAGAGTCCAAGATTCTTGTGCAAGAGATTAATTGAAGGGTGCACTTGAGAAATGTTTGTAAAGAAGTGTTAGAAGTGGGATCGAAAAAGGGAAGCAGCTCAGCAAAATGTGTTTTAGCTGAATTCTAGCCTTAGCTGGATTCTAGAAGAAGCTCTGGAGTTAGCAGTATCTCCAAAAGTCATGCTGTGTACTTCCTTACTTCTCACCCCATACAGAGAAGGATGTACCCCTCCCCACCCCCCACACCGGTGTTTCCTACCCAGGTAGCTCCATTAGCTAAAGGCAATTCCTGGAAGAGAGGAACCTTCTAAGAATTATCCTAATTTGCTTAGGATAATGGCCTCCATCCACATCCATATTGCTGCAAAGGGAAGTGACTTATATCTTTTTTATGGCTGCATAGTAGTCCATGGTGTATATGTACCTTATTTCCTTTATCAGATTTACCATTGATGAGGACCTAGGCTGATTCTGCATCTTTGCTATTGTGGATAGTGTTGCAATGAACATAAGAGTGTATGTGTATTTTTGGTAGAACAATTTATTTTCTTTTGGATTTATACCCAGTAACGGGATTGCTGGGTCAAATGGTAGTTATGTTTCTTTGAGAAGTCTCCAACTGCGTTCCACAGTGACGGAACTAACTTGCATTTCAACAGTGTATAAGCATTCCCTTTTCTCCTCAGCTTTGCCAGCCTCTCTTGTTTTTTGACTTTTTAATAATAGTCTTTCTGACTGGTGCGAGATGGTGGTTTTGATTTGCATTTCTTTGATGATTCATGTTGTTGAGCATTTTTTTTCACATTTGTTTGCTGCTTGTATGTCTTATTTTGAGAAGTATCTGTTCTTGTCTTTTGCCCACCTTTTAATGGGGTTGTTTTTTGCTTATTGAATTAAGTTCCTTATAGATTCTGGGCATTAGACCTTTGTTGGATGCATAGTTTGTGAATAGTTTCTCCCATCCTGTAGGTTGTCAGTTTACTCTGTTGACAGCTTGTTTTCCTGTGCAGAAGCTCTTCAGTTTAATTAAGTCTCACTTGTCAGTTTTTGGTTTTGTTGCAATTGCTTTTAGGACTTTGTCATAAATTATTTCCCAAAGCTGATGTCCAGCATGGTGTTTTCTAGATTGTCTTCTAGGATTCTTACATTTTAAGGTCTTACATTTAAATCTTTAATCCATTCCATCTTGTGTTAATATTTGTATATGGTAAAAGGTAGGAGTCTGGTTTCATTGTTCTGCATGTGGCTAGCCAGCTACCCTAGCACCGTTTATTGAATAGGGAGTCCTTTCTCTGTTGTGCATTTTTTCACAACTTTGTTGAAGCTCAGATGGCTGTGGGTGTACAGCTTTATTTCTGGGTTCTTCATTCTGTTCCATTGGTCTGTGTGTCTGTCTTTTACCAGTATGGTGCTATTGTGGTCACCGGAGCCTTATAATTTGAAGTCAGGTAATGTGATACCTCTGGCTTTGTTCTTTTTACTTATAATTGTTTTGACTGTTCAGGCTCCTTTTTTGGTTCTATATAATTTTAGAAGCTTTTTCTAATTCTGTGAAAAATTACATTGGTAGCTTGATAGGACTGGCATTAAAGCTGTAGACTGCCTTGGGCAGTATGGCCATTTTAACAGTATTGATTCATCCAGTCCATAAGCATGGAATGTTTTTCCATTTGTGTCACGTCTGATTTCCTTCAGCACTGTTTTGTAGTTCTCTTTGTAGAGATCTTTCACCTCCTTGGTTAGATGTATTCGTGTGTGTGTTTGTGTGTGTGTGTGTGTGTGAATGCATTGTAGATGGGATTGCATTATTGATTTGGTTCTCGGCTTGAATATTATTGATTAATAGAAATGCTACTGATTTTAGTACACTGATTTTGTATGCTGAAACTTGATTGAAGTCAACAGTTCCAGGTTCTCGGCTTGAATATTATTGATTAATAGAAATGCTGCTGATTTTAGTACACTGATTTTGTATGCTGAAACTTGATTGAAGTCATTTATCAGTTCCAGGAGCCTTTTGGCAGAGTCTTCTCGCTTCTTTAGGTATAGAATCATATCAACAGCAAAGAGAGATACTTTGACTTATTTTCCGATTTGGTTGCCTTTTTTTGGCCCCCTGTCTGATTGCTATGGGTAGGACTTCTGGTACTGTGTTGAATAGGAGTGGTGAGAGTGGACATCCTTGTTTTGTTCTGGTTCTCAAGGGAGATGCTTCCAGCTTTTGCCCATTCAGTATGATGGCTGTAGGTTTATCATAGATGCTGCATCCTGGAGATTTTGGCATGTTGTATCTCTGTTTTCATTTATTTCAAAGAATTTTTTTTTATTTCTGCTTTAACTTCATTTTTTTACGCAAAAGTCACTCACAAAAAGTTAATTCCCATGTAATTGTGTGGTTTTGAGAGATCTTCTTGGTATTGATTTCTGTTTTTATTCCACTGTGGTCCAAGAGTATGGTTACTTTTATTTTGATTTTTTAAATTTATTGAAACTTGCTTTATGGCCAAGCATGTGGTCAGTCATAGGGTATGTTCTGTGTGCAGATAAAAATAATGTGTAGTCTGTGGTTGATGGGTGGAGTATTCTGTAGATTTCTATTAGATTCAGTTGGCCAAGTGTCAAATTTAAGTCCAGAATTTCTTTGTTAGTTTTTTGCCTTAATGATCTAACACTGTCAGTGGGGTATTGAAGTCCCCTACTATTACTATTGTGGCTAAGTCTTTTTGTAGGCCCAGAAAACCTTGTTTTATGAATCTGGGTGCTTCAATGTTGGGTGCATATATATGTAAGATAGTTATATCTTCTTGTTAAATTGAACCCTCTGTCATTATGTAATGACCTTTTGTGTCCATTTTTACTGTTGTTAAAATCTGTTTTATCTGATGTAGGAATAGTGACCCCTGCTCTTTTGTTTTGTTTGTTTGCATGACAAATCTTTCTCCACCCCTTTACTTTGCGCCTATGAGTGTCATTGCATGTGAGATGGGTCTCTTGAAGACACCAGACAAATGGATCTTTTTTTTTTTTAATCCACCTTGCAACTCTGTGTTATTTCTCCTTCAGTTATGAAGCTTAGTTTGGCAGGATATGAAATTCTTGGTTGAAATTTCTTTAATAATGCTGAAAACAGGCCCCAATCTCTTCTGGCTTATAAAGTTTCTTCTGAGAAGTTTACTATTAACCTGATGGCGTTCCCTTTGTATGTGATCTGATCTTTAAGAATTTTTCTTTAGTGTTGACCTTGGACACCCTGGTGACTGTATGCCTGGTTATGTTCATTTTGTATAGTATCTCACAGCTGTTCTCAGATTTCTTGTACCTGGATGTCTACCTTTCTAGCAAGATTAGAGAAATGCTCTTGAGTTATTCCCTCAAAACATGTTTTTCAGGTTGTTTACTTTTCCACCTCCTTTCTCAGGAATGTCATTAATTGGTAAGTTTGGTTGCTTTACATAATCCCATATTCCTCAAAGACTCTGTTCATTTCTTTTATTCTTTTTTCTTTATTTTGTCTGACTGAGTTATTCCAGAATACCAGTCTTCAAGGTCCAAAATCTTCTGCCTGGCATTTACTAACTTCCTAAACTTAGGAAGCAATTAAGCATCTTTAAGCTTCAGTTTTTAAACATCGAAAATGCAGGTATTATCAACTCAACCTACTTAACAAGATTGTGGTAAGATTCCAGTGAAATAGTGTAGAACATTTTATGTTGTGAAGCATTATTTATGTGTACAGTATTATCTCACATATCTCAACCTCCCAGCTAACAGGCTCTATCCTTAAGATAGATCTCTTACTCTCCCTCTTCTCCTTTCACATAGCACAAATTCTGGTCAGTAGACTTGAGTGCAAATGGATTACTTTACCTGGATACAGAAATTTGTCAACCTCCCAACTATAAATATGAAAGCAGCCTATAATATTTACATTTCTTTAATATACCATTTCAAAACTGCAGATTTATGTTATGGTTATTTCAGTATATGTCCTGTCCCTGTTAATGTGTGGGTTTAATAATAGGGAGATACATTTCATATCTTCTTTGTTTCATCTGTGATGCCTGCCATAGAGTCTTGTACATGGTAAATACTGAATAACTATCAAATGAATGAGTAATTATTAAGACCAAGAGGCTTTTCAGAGAAAACTTTACCAACTTCTCTAGGACTAGAACCCCAGATCTGTGCTCAAAGCTCATAGATTGGAGCTGTATCTTAACTAGGTGAGAGGCAGGATAAAGTAGTATATTAGAACCCATTTTAGAGATATGACTTTATATAAAAATACCTAGTTAAAAAGAAACACAATATAGAGACCTTTTATATAGTTTTAACCTTCCTTGGCTAATAGTGATGTAATCCTTCAACAGAAAAAAAACATGAGCAAAGATATGAAAAACCAACTTGAAAGAGAAAAACAAAACACATAAAAACCAGAAATGATATTTATTCATCTAGAACTTAGAGGAGAGGGTTGGATTGAGGAATTTACCAAAATATTATAGCAGTAATGAGCTAATTCCTAACCCAGTTATGATTGAGAATTTACAATTTATCTCTAATATTAACATGTGTTGAAGTATTCATATTAAACTAGTTTTTAAGAACTTTCACTTAGTAACTGTAGAAGTTATCCGTTCTCTTATTTTCCTTTAAAAATTTATATATTTTTTGTATTTAGGATCATTTTACTTCTCCAGATGAATATGATGACCCTACTGTGCTGTATGAAGCCATAGTATCTCATGAGAAAAACCTCGTAATAGCCCATGAAGGGGACCCTGCGTGGCGGAGTGCAGTACTTGCCAACTCTCCCTCCTTGCTTGCTCTGCGGCATGTCATGGATGATGGCACCAATGAGTATAAAATCATCATGCTTAACAGACGCTACCTGAGCTTCAGGGTCATTAAAGTAAGTGTTTGAGGTATTTATTTGTGTCCAAAAATTAAAAGTTGAATAACTTGATTTAAGCTTTTATTTTATTTTTTATTTTTATTGTTTTTAAGACAGAGTCTCACTTTGTGGCCCAGGCTGGAATGCAGTGGCATGATCATGACTAACTCTAGGCTCTTGACCTCCCTCGGCTCAGGTGATCCTCCACCTCAGCCTATCGAGAAGCTGGGACTACAGGCATGCACCACCATGTCCAGCTAATTTTTGTGTTTTTTGTAGAGATGGGGTTTTGCCATGTTGCCCAGGCTGGTCTCACACTTCTGGGCTCAAGTGATCCACCTGACTCAGCCTCCCAAAGCTGTACAATTACAGGTGTGAGCCACTGTGCCCAGCCTTTATGTAAACTTTTAAAAAGTGATTTAAAGTTTTTTCACAGAAAAAAAAATGTAATGACCATATTACATTAGTCTTTCTTGTTTATGAGCACTTGATTTGACTTATTTTTTTCAGTACTTTATTCTGTCCTCTGAAAGTTTCTCATGTGCCATAAAGCCTTAACATTTTTGGTTATTTCAGTTTTGACAGTCTTTTATCCATTAAATGGCAGGTCTTGTATCTTTTATATATGCAATTTGAGCAGCATTTCTTTTTAAAAAGTCAGCACCATATTGCTAATGTAATATGATTCCTAGGTTGCAAAATGATAGCATACCATGTACTTAATAGAGATCAGAAGTTAAATAGTTCATTCTAACTTTTCCTTGTTTGTTTTTTTAAACATCTCAGGGCTTTAAGACATTTAATTTCTGAAATTTTGATAGTTTATAGTTATTTATTTTTTTAATTTACATTAATCAACCCACAAATGTCATAAACATTGTTTCAACTCTAAATATTCATCTCTCATTTCTATAAAAGATATCTATTGTCCTATTTATCAGTGCTCTGCCAATTTAAAAAACTAAATTGACTTCATTTTACTTGATACTTTAAAGACAGAGCATGAAGAAAGAGCTCTGTAGATACTTATTATTTAGCAATCTGCTAATGACAAAGGGAAATTGATTACCTCCTATTTAAACGTGACCTACTTATATTTGTTCCCTGCTTTTCACAACTGGTTATCATAATGTCTTTTGTATTCCTCCCATTTCTGCTCTTCTGTTTCTGTGAATTTTATTCTTGGCCCCTTAACCTAATTCCCTTGTGTTCTGGTTTTCAGGTGAATAAGGAATGTGTCCGAGGTCTTTGGGCAGGGCAACAGCAGGAGCTTGTTTTTCTACGTAACCGTAACCCAGAGAGAGGTAGCATCCAAAATGCAAAGCAAGCCCTGAGAAATATGATAAACTCATCCTGTGATCAACCTATTGGCTACCCAATCTTTGTCTCACCCCTGACAACTTCTTACTCTGACAGCCACGAACAGCTTAAAGACATTCTTGGGGGTCCTATCAGCTTGGGAAATATCAGGAACTTCATAGTGTCAACCTGGCACAGGTGAGCCAAGGGGTTGCATTAGGCAGTGCTGGTGTATTCCTGACCCTGTTAATCTAGGCAGTGTGCATCACCTGGGAAGCTTGTATAAAAAAGTACAGATGCCATGGTACAATATTAACCCATTATTTCTGAACTTCAAGAAGTAGAATCTGAGCATTCTTGCCTTCAAAATCTTATTAGGTAAATATGATGTATAACTGTGGTTTAAGAACCATTGCTCTATTACTTGGTAGAATCTTGGAAAATTCCCTTTATTTGTTTAATTTTTTAAAACTTTCTATTGTATATTACCACTATTAGAATATTTGGATATTTGTTCTATACAAACAGGAAATTAAGAGAAAAACATAACATGCAAGTTGATTACTTTTTCTGATTTACCGTTCTGTTCCAACACTAGGGGGAGCACTCTGTACACATTGAGACTTGATGGCAATGTAGAGATACTACTGCCTTTTTAACAATACATTGTCCCTCAGATCTGAAATCTACAGTGTTTTCAGATATTCACATGATGTTTTTTCTCTGTCTTTTGTCTAGTAAATTATGATGTCTGGTGTAGGAACATCATAGTTTGGATGATGAAGAAATATTGCAGAACATAAGCGTTGTTCAGATTCTTAAATATAGTTTAAGAAAACTAAATCTGGCAATTAAATTAGCAAACTGTCAAATGTTCAATCTCTGCCCAAACAGAAGGCACAATATAAGCCAAGGGAGTGTTCAAAGAAATTTTCTTTCCAAAAAAGATCTAATATGCTAGAATTACCTTAAAGAGATTCTTTCCCCCTAAGACAAATGCCATAGAGATGGAGTGCCCAATTGTCCTTGTTTGCTCAGTCACTCTCCATTTTTTAAAAATAGGAAAAAATGATTTCAGCACCTCTCTTCAAGTGCAGTATATTAACAGTATAAATGAATTAGGTTTTCAGGGGTTACATACTTCAGAGTCACTGAACAGACATTGGCACTGGTAAGAATTCTGTTTCCAGGCCTGGCGTGGTCGCTCATGCCTGTAATCCCAGCACTTTGGGAGACTGAGGCGGGCAGATCACAAGGTCAAGAGATCGAGACCATCCTGGCTAACATGATGAAACACCGTCTCTATTAAAAATACAAAAATTAGCTAGGCATGGTAGCGGGCACCTCTGTCTAGTCCCAGCTACTTGGGAGGCTGAGGCAGAAGAATCGTTTGAACCGGGAGATGGAGGTTGCATTGAGCCGAGATTGCACCACTGCACTCCAGCCTGGTGACAGAGCAAGACTCCGTTCCCCCCCCCCAAAAAAATTCTATTTTCAGCTATGATCTTAATGGTACAACTGAGTTATATACAGTTCTTTATTATGGTGCAGGACAGATAATAGAGTTTATAAAAGATTTGAGGCAGTGAATATGATGGGTATAGTTCTTAATTAAGCCATTCTTTGAAAACATAATGAGTTTTTTTGTTCCTAATATTGATTGCACCATAAAGACTTTAAAAGGTGAACATTAGTAGCATTAGAAGTTCAGAATAGCTGGAAAAAGAATAAAATACCCATTTTGAAGTGATCTTGGGATAATGCTTCCTACTTTGGTATTTGTTCCTAGGCTTAGGAAAGGTTGCGGAGCTGGATGTAACAGTGGTGGCAATATTGAAGATTCTGATACTGGAGGCGGGACTTCCTGCACTGGTAACAATGCAACTACTGCCAATGATCCCCACA
Organism: Colobus angolensis palliatus; assembly: GCF_000951035.1. Classification (NCBI taxonomy): domain Eukaryota; kingdom Metazoa; phylum Chordata; class Mammalia; order Primates; family Cercopithecidae; genus Colobus; species Colobus angolensis. Next base: position 23,169,996 of record NW_012116265.1, on the reverse strand, counting down.
GCAACGTGTCCCAGGGAAGCACTGGAAATCCTGGGCAGGGATCAGGAACTGGACTCCACCCACCTGTCATATCTTATCCTCCAACACTAGGTAATATGAAACAAATTTATATGTCTAATGTTAGCTTCTTAGCCATAGAGGCTGATTAGTATATATATGTGATCTACTTGGAAATTCAGAAATAGAATTTTTTTTTTGAGACGGAGTCTTGCTCTGGTGCCCAGCTGGAGTGCAGTGGCACAATCTCGGCTCGCTGCAAGCTCTGCCTCCTAGGTTCATGGTATTCTCCTGCCTCAGCCTCCCGAGTAGCTTGAACTACAGGCGCCCGCTACCACGCCCAGCGAATTTTTTGAATTTTAATAGAGACAGGGTTTCACCGTGTTAGCCAGGATGGTCTCGATCTCCTGACCTCGTGATCCACGCGCTTTGGCCTCCCAAAGTGCTGGGATTACAGGCATGAGCCACCACGCCCGGCCCAGAAATAGAATTTTTTTTATTCCAAGATGTGCATTATTCCATTTGTTCATACTATTTTATACATATAAAAATACATACTTATTTGTATATGTACTTTTAAAACTTGATAATTCAATGTAAACATTTTAGTATATTAAGGATTCTTTGAAAATATAATTTTTATTTTTATTTTTATTATTTTTTATTTTTTGAGACAGAGTCTCACTCTGTTGCCCAGGCTGGAGTGCAGTGGTACGATCTCGGCTCACTGCAGGCTCCGCCTCCTGGGTTCACACCATTCTCCTGCCTCAGCCTCCTGAGTGGCTGGGCCTACAGGTACATGCCAGGCCTACATGTGCATGCCACCACGCCCAGCTAATTTTTTTTTTTTTTGTATTTTTAGTAGAGACGGGGTATCAACATGTTAGCCAGAATGGTCTCGGTCTCCTGACCTTGTGATCTGCCCGCCTTGGCCTCCCAAAGTACTGAGATTATAGGCATGAGCCACCACACCCAGCTGAAAGTATAATTTTTAAAAGCTAACAATATTTAACTATTATAATTAACTTCTCCCCTGTTGGACAATGACTTGGTTTTTCTTCTAATATAATGTTGTAATAATCTTTGTATTTAAGTCTTTGTAATCATTTATTATTTTCATAGGTCAGAGACTTTAAAAATGAAATCACTAGGCCAAAGCTTATGAGAATAAGACTCTTGATATATAATGCCAAAGATCTTTCCAGAAAGGTTTTGTTTTGTTTTTAACCATATGGAGACAGTTGAGACCTTATTCCTTCTGCACACCAGGTGGATTGTAGATCTCATGTCAAAGGGCAATGAATAAAAGCATACTTTGAGGGCCTAGGGACAGGGACAGTTTTCTTAATTAGCACATAAAAAGTACTAATGACAAAATAAATGATTAGTAAGTTTGAAGATTGTCAATTCCTGCCTCTGCTCTTGCTTTCTCCAGGCTTGCTCCAGGGTGGCAGGAGAAGGGGTGGTCTTTAATTTTATTCTTTTAATTTGCATTTCTCTGATACCTAAGAATGGAAGTTTTTAATGAATTTATCAGCAGCTCCTCTTTCTAAAGTGCCTAGTTACATCTTTTGCCTATTTTTCTATTTGGTTACCTTTTTCTTATTGATTTGTGTTTTATATTCTGGATTTGAGCTCTTTCAGTTTTCTGTACCACAAATATCTTTTCCCATGCTGTCCCTTGTCTTTTCATTCTCCTACTGTGAAGAGTTGCTTGCCTTCTTCTGATGAGAAGTCCTTAATTTTAGTGAAAACAACTTACTAATCATTTATTTTGTCATTAGTACTTTTTATGTCCTAATTAGGAAAATTTTCCCTGTCCCTAGGCCCTCAAAGTATGCTTTTATTAATTTCCCTTTGACATGAGATCTGCAATACACCTGGTGTGCAGAAGGAATAAGGTCTCAACTGTCTCCATATGGCTGGGCAGTTGATCCAGCCAGATGGAGAAGTTGATCCTCTCCCCGACTGCCCCTTGACTGCTTCACATGAATCAGATAAAGTTCTAAGACACTTACTTAAATTTAAAGACATTTATTAAATTTAAATATATATTCCAATGGGATTCAAGTGAAGGGACCTGTTAGATCAACATTTTGGATGTTCTTTTTTTGCTTCTGAGTGAAAACCTAAAACTTTCAGTGTTCTTTAAATGTACTTTTTGTTCTTACCTTGATGAGCTCTTTTTCTTTTCAGGTAAAAAGTACATGTAACTATGTTTTCAATGTAATTAATTTTACATTACTCTTATGAGTCAAGAAAAAGACAAGTCTGAAGAATCATATCAAGCCACTTGAAAAAGGCAGAAGAACCTGCTTTTCAGTGCCACTGATCATTCCTATTTAGTAGTGCATGGTATTCACTGTCTCTCTAAAGGCAGTGTCTCTCTAAAGGCTTTTCCTTGGTAGAATTTGAAAGGGCAGTAATACTATACTTTGAAAAATAGTAGTTATAGAGCTTGCCACATAGTAGGGCCTTAATAAATATTTCTCTTTTTTAACTGGCAAAAATTATATGTATTTATGGTATACAACATCCTGTTTTGATATGTGAATATATTGTGAAATGATTAAATTAAGCTAGTTAACATATCCATCACTTCATATACTTATTTCTTTGTGGTAAGAACATTTTAGAGCTACTCAGCAATTTTGAAGCATACAACACATTATTATTGACTCTAGTCCCCAGGCTGTACAGTAGACCTCCAGAGCTTGTTCCTCTTGACTTACTGGAATTTTGATCCTTTGATCAACACCTCCTCTTCCCCAGCCCCCAGCAACCACCATTCTGCTCTCTGCTTCTGTGAGTTTGGGTTTTTCAGATTCCACAAGTGACATAATGCAGTATTTCTTAGTAAATCCTTCTGACCTTCTCATTTCTGTGAGATATTTCATTTCTGATATATTATGGAAGTATTCCTGTTCTTTTAAAATATTTCTGTGAAACATATTTTAGGATTTATTCCAACCTTAAGTCCTGATATTTGCTGTAAAATATTTAATTATTAATTATGTCTTTCGTATGCCCCAGAATTTGAACTTTAAAAAACTTTAGCAAATAAAAAATGTATTACAAAAACCACAGAAGAAAACAGATCTCAGATACATATTTCTTTTCTTCACTTTAAAAGTTTTAGGCATAAACATTAAATTCTATCAATTCACCAATTAATTGCTTAGGAGAAAAAGTCTTAGAAGCTGCAAAAAAGTATTGTGTCTGAGTCATTCTACTTTGAGTGAGTGCTGCTGTTTCTCTTCCTAGGCACTAGCCACAGCTCTCACTCTGTGCAATCAGGCCTGGTCAGGCAGTCTCCTGCCCGGGCCTCAGTAGCCAGCCAGTCTTCCTACTGCTACAGCAGCCGGCATTCATCCCTCCGGATGTCCACCACTGGGTTTGTGCCTTGTCGGCGCTCTTCCACTAGTCAGATATCACTTCGAAACTTGCCATCATCCATCCAATCCCGACTGTCGATGGTGAACCAAATGGAACCCTCAGGTCAGAGCGGCCTGGCCTGTGTGCAGCACGGCCTCCCTTCCTCCAGCAGCTCCAGCCAAAGCATCCCAGCCTGCAAACATCACACTCTCGTGGGCTTTCTTGCAACAGAGGGAGGTCAGAGCAGTGCCACTGATGCACAGCCAGGCAACACCTTAAGTCCTGCCAATAATTCACATGCCAGAAAGGGAGAAGTGATTTACAGAGTCCAAGTAAGTAAGCCCAGAGGTGGTCTTGTGCTGTTTTTGTTGCTTATTTGTTTTTATTTCTTATTTGTTGAATGAAGGACTCTTGTGAAAACACACCTTATCTCACTTTGTCTCAAGACTAGAATATTTTTGAATGTTGGGGAAAAATTGCTTCAAACTTAAAAGCTGAAAGCAAATGGTTTTTGTGGTGGTGATATATGTTCCTTGTTCAGCCATTGTCACATGGCCATTGCAGTGAAGTCTACCAGAGACTGAAAAGAATTCAAGAGGTAGCTCTTAAGATTTTTTTTTTTATTTCATTATAGGAATTTAAAAAATAACTTGAGACACAGAGTCCTGTGAAAAACATTTTGTTTGAGATTATGTAATTTTTCATCATCAAGAAAAAAAAGAATTGGAAATGTTTTTATTTACCATGTAGATTGTAGATCCCAGTCAAATTCTGGAAGGGATCAACCTATCTAAAAGGAAAGAGCTACAGTGGCCTGATGAAGGACTTCGGTTAAAAGCTGGGAGAAATAGCTGGAAAGACTGGAGTCCGCAGGAGGGTATGGAAGGCCATGTAAGTTCTTTTACAAGCTAGCAGTCTCGGGCTCTGCGTTTTTTGAAGTCCGCCTCACTTGGCTGCATGGTTTTAGCTGATTTATACTTATGTATAATTTTCAGACAAAATTGCTACTACTAATCCTAGGTGGGGGTAAGAGTTGGTGAGTATATTTCAGGTCTCCAGCACTAACTTCTTGTTTTATTCTAAATCATTAGGTGATTCACCGATGGGTGCCTTGCAGCAGAGATCCAGGTACTAGATCCCACATCGACAAGGCAGTACTTCTGGTCCAGATTGATGATAAATATGTGACCGTAATTGAAACTGGGGTACTAGAACTTGGGGCTGAAGTGTGAGCCAGTGTTTTATAAAGACATTTCTTTTTCCCTCTCAATTCCAAGGCATTGGAAAAAGAGAGGAGCGAGCAGAAGATGCCTGCAAGTATCACTTTGATCCTATGTGGGAGAGACTGAAAACAGAATGAGCTTGGTTAAGCGCCTCTTCTTTGCCCCTCACCCTGACTCCTGTCACTCTCTCCATCCCCAAATAAAGCTGAAATATTTTTTTAAGTTAGCTGCCGAGAAAACATTTTGCATGAAGGATAAAGTTCTGTTAAAATACATCCTTAAAAAAACGTTTTTCCTATGCATTGCCTATGCTTTAAATCAACAAACTCTTCATTTCTAAACTATGATCTCATATTTTTCTAATTTCTTTGTCAAAAATAATTGCCATGTTTTGTCATAGAACATGAAATTCATTTACCTTAATTTTTAAAAACAGACCAGTGTAGAAATGTTCCGTTTGACCTATAGCAGTATAAAAGTTTAATGTACAGTGAAAGAGACTATGAACAGACATAGATTTATCTTATTCCTTGAGCGCTAAAAACTTTAATGAAAAAACTGCACTAATTTTTTACAGCAATGCACTAAAGTCTGAGATTTCTCAGAACATTTATTTATATATAAAAATAAAATACCATTATTTAAATTGCCTTTGGGATTAGCCCCTTCCCTTTCCTTATAAACACAGGTAGCAGGAACTGTGCTGCCCATTTTTCTGTTAGTAGTGTGTGCTTCATGCCAGGACATTGGATATTTTCTTTAAAGTGAATATGGAATCTCAAGATATACATAGCTTCATCATTGACATTGCCCAGAGCCAATAGTCAGCGGATCAGTCGTGTGAACACCACTGCCAGCTCCTGTGTCTACATCTCAGAGGAGCCCATGTGCTCTGCTTCTCTCCACAGGGCAAGCTCTGCTGGGCGTGCTTCTGGGAAGAAAACACTTTTATTTAAGAAGCAGATGAATGTCCAGGAATTTAAAGAAAGGCTCGATTGCCTTTTATTTATGAGTTTCTAGTTCTTGAAGTTATTCACATGCAGTTCAGTTAATCAAGTAAAATTTTTTTCAAATAAAATTATCCAAATGGTGCAGTTATTGTTATTAAATCCTTCTTTAATAATGTTGCTTTTTATTTTTCCCCTCTTTTTCTGTTACTTGAATTTTATTTCTTGTAATTTATAGTGTGTAGCTGTAAATTGAAATATTTATAACTGTGAAATTGACTTAATTCATATGTTGTGTCATAACTTAAATTTTATTTTTTTTTAAAGTGTATATTCAGGGAAATATATTACTCATATTTACAATTGGGCGATATGGGAACTTCAATTTAGATTTAATTTGCAACTTCTAGCATTTTTTTAAATCCTTGATAAAATTTTCCCTTTTGGTGTGAAATTCCAAAGAAAATTGTACATCTCCTCTGAGCATTTAGGAGCAGCCATCTTTCTACCCCTTGTGAATAGAACATTGAAAGAAACAGGTAAAATTAATTTTAATAACACATTTTGTTTAATCCAGTATAGTCAAAGTATTACTATTTCATCATAGGTCATTAGCCATATTTCAAGTACTCAGTAACTACATGTAAGTAGTGGTTACTCTATTAGACAGTACAGATTTAAAGTATCTTTTGTGGAGGTGACAGAAGAGAGAAGCTGTTTTTCCTACTAATTCTGATGTAGATCTCACATTGTAGCATAACATTACAGTAGAAGGAATGAAAACTAAGAAAGTAAATAGTGAACATACAGATCTTACTGCATTTCCACTTTAAAACCTATTTATTTTCCTTTTTCTAATTTTAAACTTATGTGGTCATCCAGAACCTAATGTGCCTTGTGTTGACATTTCCATAGACTTCACACTTCACAAAATTTACTGTTTAAAAATATTTGTGAAATGATTTACTGAACCTTTATACAAAGGTACCCTTTCTAAATTGACCATTTAAAAAATGTATTTTTCTGATACTGTCATTATATTCTGCATTTGCCTCATTTTGGCAGATCTACAGTATGCCATCGAAGTTTAGTGTTGTTTTCGGTTTTGGAAGGTTTTTTTCTGAAACTGAATTTATAATCTATTTCTCTATATACATATATTTTTAAAATCTTCTGAAAGGAACTATGTTCCCTGCTGCTTGTTCCCTTTCTGAAGTGAATGTGATCTTTTCATGGTCATTGCCTAGATAAGAGATAAGTAGAGCCTTTTCAATCTTAGATGGAAGATAATTCATTTTCCCACACAGAAAAAAATCTGACCTTTACATGATTTAATCAGAAGGGCTAGAATGTTTTAATTTCTAGCCCCTCCTCCAAAAAAAAATTTAAACACATCACATACTCTGAAAAGTCAGATTTCAAATGCAAGACTAGATTTTATATGGAACATGTATGTTGGGTTTTGATTTTGGGTAACAATTGATATATATTTTTCTCAAAACAAGTTGAATTTTGTTAACATATAATTCTTTAGTGAGTTTATAAATTAGGAACCTGAGAGAAGCCCTGTTGTTTTTCTTAAGAGTCTAAAACCGACAATCTTTTAAAAATCATAATACTTTTCTAGTAATTGCATCGGGGAAATGGTGATAATGGAAGAAAGATTCATTTCTTAAGAATAATTTGATCTAAATTATTATATGGAAATAAACATACTTTTGTTAACTAAATTGATCATAAATTCTTGTTCCTGCCTCACCCCTCACCCCCCCAGAGAATAGTAAGTGACTCGTTTAGATTCTCTGCTTAACTCTTTTCAGTTATGTACAAGACTTCAGCATACATTAATGTCTTTAGCTTATAAATTGCCAATGCTTTGATTTCCATAATTTGAAAGATGTAACTAAAATACTAGCTTTTTTATTCATTTCCTTTTAATGGAATTGTATGATTGAAATCTTTGTTTTATCTTGTTTAATTCTTCTCCCACCTCCTCTTTTGAGAGAAAGGTAATCATGGAATGAGTTATAAATTGTTGCCTTTTTTTCCTTTATTTCTTTCATTCAGTGGCAAAAAACCATTTTTTAACTCCTAACTAAGCTTTTGGTTAATCTTCCAACTTATACCTTGGTATGAACTCTCTTTTTCACCAGTTTCAACACTGGATAAAACTTTAATGTTGACTTTTGGTAAAGAACTTTAATTTTTCCAAGAATCTAGATTAACATAAGATGTTGATATTTAAGGAACTTGGAAGAGTAAGTGGTGAGGCTGTACGTATATTTTTTAAGAGATTACCTTTTAGGAAATGAGTGGACAAACTTAACCAGTGTTCTGCCTTCTTTGACTTTGTTACTGGAGGATGATAATCTATTTCTATTAGATTTGAAGTATTTTGGAAAATATTTCAAGTATATCTGAAATACTTCTAATTATTAAAACAGAAGTAGTCAGACAATATTTGTATCCTAAGTGAGATGTGGAAAATTACTCTGTATACTAAATATCAGGCAGTGAAAATGTAAGTTTTTGTGTAGGAAACCCATTAAGAAGATGTGTTTTTCTTTCTGAATGAGTTTATTTTTCGATCACATACCAAAATATAAAACTCAGCCTCACATTTTTCAGCAAGGTTAGCTTAGCCTTGATAAATTCCTCTGTGCTTCTGAGTAGCATCCTTCTGCCTCTGCTTAGCAGCTCTTAACAATTTGGTGGATTGCTGTTGTGAGTCATTCATCCAGCACTGGGCCTTTTAAGCTGAAGATTCACCCAGTGTCTAAAAATGTCCTTTTCGTATAGCTAGCTTTCAAGCATCTTTCCGCCTAAATAAATATGTGACTTGAGAAAAAGGTAATAATGATTTTGTCAGAATTCTTTGAACTTGCATTTAGTAGCTACTTAACTATCAACTGCTGTCCAGATTGTTAATTTCATGTATATTTATTTTAATTTTTCATGAATATGGACAAGCCTTTTCTGGGGTGTGTGTTTGTTTGTTTTTTAAGTCCTCATTATTCATTTGTATTCTTTTTCTGTGTAATGTAATCATATAAAGTTACTTTGGAAACAGACCCAGTTAATTTTCTCTTTTGATAGGATACATGGTTTAGATAAGGTATAAAATGTCCCTTTTTATTCTAGAGGCTTTTCCTTTAATTCAAAGATTAGTGGAGAGAATAACGTCAGTCAAGCCTTATGTGGTACATGGAACTTGCTAATGGACTTTAGACATTCGGTTTCAGTCTTACGTGAATATTGCTTTATTGGTGTTGAGGAAGAAGAAAATTACATACTACCATGCCTTGGGACAGCATAATTCTAATATTGCATTGAATGTGGCTTTTTAAAAGTAAGTATTAAAAAGCCAATCCTTTTCTTCATTTATCTTTTTTTTCTTAATTTGGTTGATATGCACCCAGTCCGTCTTATTTTTACTTGTTAAATGTCTAGGAAGAATTGCAATTGGAAAGGAATTAATTACTATACAAATAAATCAGATAGGATATGAGTGGAGTAAGTGCTTGAAACAGAAGTATATTTTCTTCTTTAAATCACCTCACCGGAGTCATCTGTCAAGAATTATGTATAACAATTTATCTTTATTGCCTACAAGCCACATACTCTTTCTGAATTAAGATAAATAACTTCTATTTGTGAGTTGAACTTCATTATCTGCCATTTTGTGGAATCAACCTCACATTGTTTGGTGGAACTAGAGCTGATCGTCACCACAAAGTTATATGACAACTCTGTTCCAAGACTTATACCTATTATATAGGGTTACACCTTTTTTCTTATGCCTCAGCTCTGTACCTGACAATTTATGATTCAGTGGAGCCAAGCCAGAAAGGAACAAAGGTCATCTAACACTGTGATGGGGATGAATTCCTAGGTGTTACCTGCACAATGAGGTGGTGCCCCAGAATTCAGAGCAGAGTAGTAATAGAGCATAAGATGGCTGCTCCAGATGACTCTTGGGTTTAGTGTACTTGTGACTGAACAAGACTTTTTCTATATGAAGCTTGATTCTACAACCAAAATAATAGAAATGGGTGGGGGGATCATGTCTGCTTATGCTTTTTAAAAGCTTGTAGTTTAAGTAAAAGTAAAATGTAAAAACTGATTAACCCTATACAAGTCTGGCAATGAGCTCAGCATGAGGAAATGGAAGGAGGAATATTGAAAATGATTCTAGGAAAGTGAACATAAGAAAGGAAAATGGGTTTTCCTTTTCTGATCATGGCCTCTGGAAAGTTCATGGCCTTTACCAGCATTCAGTATAAACCAGAGATAAGGACATATGTACTTACGTGTGTCTGTGAGTGTGTGTGTGTCTGAGTGTTATTCTGAACAGCTTGTAAATATTGTAGTTGTTTAAAATGGAAAATAAAGGCTGAGTTTTTTTGGCAAATATATTGCATCAAAAATACAGTATTGACAGTGGATAAAACACTGAGGAAATAAATTTTTTTTCATTTTGCCTTCTGTCCATTTTTTGTCAAATTGAGAAAAATTGGAGTACACTATATTAAGTTCTGTATGGCACGTTCACACTTGGTTCTGAAATAATTTTAAACAAGCTTTGGCCTGTAAACATGTGCTTCAGCTTATGATAGATCAAAAGCATACATCATACTTCATGTTAAAAGATAGTCTGTTTCACACTTTTCTTAGTACAGGGTTGTAGTTTGTATCTTCTGAATTTATATGGATGTTACATATTAACAATATTAGATGGAACATGTAGGATAAAAATGTGTGTGTTCAGTCACAGACTAAATTACAATACAGAAAATGGAAAGAACATTTGGATTATGGTCTTCAAAATCAGGCAGGTACAAACTTGTTTGGTATATTTGCAATGTGTAATAACCCAGTGATTTCACATATAATACTTAAAGAAAATGCAAGCTAATTTAAAATGAGAATAGACATATTCTTGATTAAATCACTTATAATCCTTTAATGCATCATTTTAACTATTAGTAAGAACCAGAACCAACAGGATACAGATTATATGCCTTTTACATCAGAGTCCAAATAATTTGGTATCTTTCTTCTAGGGTCACAGTGGCATAAAACACATCTTCAAAGAGAAGCATTCCCTGGATAAGTTGCATTCATCCTAAAGCCAGAGATTCAAAGGGCTATTGACATGAAATTTAGCTCCCATCAAACTTCTTCCTTATTCTTTTTTTTTTCTTTTTAAATCCAGATCCTGCACAACCTTATTCTTAAAGTGCAGTTTATGTAAGATTTTTTCCTCCTAAAGGATCCAAGAATGTTTTGCTGAACTGTAGCCAATGAATCTTGCCATGTTAGGTGTGTTTTCCCCTGGGGTAGAGTGAACAGCAACACTTTGTGAAGTTAAGGGCATGACAGAATGGTGGCTTCCTGGGTATTTAATCAGCACTTACATAAAATATTTATTCTCAGTCTGGGCAATAGAGACCCCTTTTCTACAGAGAAATTTGAAAATTAGCCGAGCACGGTCGTGTGTGCCTGTAGTCCCAGCTACTTGGGAGGCTGAGGTGGGAAGATCACTCCGTCAGGAGGCGAAGATTGCAGTGAGCTGAGATCAAGCCACTGCACTCCAGCCTGGGTGACAAAGCGAGATGCTGTCTCAAAAAAAAGAAGAAAAAAAAAATTCCTCCTCCATATGTGCTTATCCAAGCGACTGAATATAATTAAGCTTCATCCTTGGGAAAATGTAATTTAATGCAAGAGGATCCCTAGGTTGCTTTGCAGTTTCTCAAGATAAGCATTAACAGCAAATAACGAGATGAATCTGCCTTGTCTGTGAAACTTTTAAAGATTCCGTTCAGTTTCAGTGCCCAGTGAACCATGCCAAAAGGGAAACGTCATCTTTTAGTCCGAGGTTCCTTTTTTCTTCTGAGAGCACTGTTTACGGATGCAGAAGCAACTGGCCTATATAAAAATACTCCACTTCTCTGGCCTCATCTTAAAGCAAATATTCTTGACCTGTCTTTATCATATAAAGTCGGCATCCCAGGGTAGCACTGAACTTAACCAGATACCCAATAGTGCCTCTGTGTGTTTGTAATAGAGTTGACCCTTGAACAACACAGAGATTAGGGGTGCCAACACCTGGCACAGTTGAAAATCTGCGTATAACTTTTGACTTCTGCAAAGAGACTTTATTTCAGTGAACAGTTTGCAAACTGGGGAAATGCAGCGTTTGGTGTAAAATGGAGGTACGTCCCAGAGAACAAAGGGAAGACTGGGGTGTTATTTTTTTATTTTTATTTTTTGAGACGGAGTTTCGCTCTTGTTGCCCAGGCTGGAGTGCAATGGCACGATCTCGGCTCACCACAACCTCTGCCTCCCGGATTCAAGCGATTCTCCTGCCTCAACCTCCCGAGTAGCTGGGATTACAGGCATGCACCACCACGCCTGGCTAATTTTTGTATTTTTATTAGAAACGGGGTTTCTCCATGTTGGTCAGGCTGATCTCGAATTCCCCACCTCAGGTGATCTGCCCAGGCAGTCTCCCAGACTGCTGGGATTACAGGCGTGAGCCCCGTGCGGGGCCCAAGACTGAGGTTTTATAGCAAAAGTTCCTACCCAAGGTAGGTCCTTTTATGCAAATGAAGAATTGAAACTTGCTCAGTTCCGATTGGTCAATACAGTGGAGCCTTGATTGGTTGGCTCAGGTGAGCTCTGATAGTTCCAAAGATAAAAAGGTATGGGTTGTCAGGGAACTTAGAGTTTGTGTGATCCCAGTCAGCAAATGGCTGCTTGGCTCCATTTTAAATCCAGGGCCAATTAGCCACTTGGGATTCATCTGGAAGAATTAGCTCTTTCAGTTTCACACTAGTAATAGCCTACTGTTGATTGAAACTCTTACCAATAAACAGTTGATTGATTGTATGCTATATGTATTATATACTGTATTCTTACAATAATGTAAGCTAGAGAAAAGAAAATGTTAATCATAATATATTTACTATTCAGTAAGTGGAAGTGGATCATCATAAAAGTCTTCATCCTCATTGCCTTCACATTGAATAGGCTGAGGAGAAAGAGGAAGAGTTGGTCTTACTGTCAAGTATGGCAGAGACTGAAGAAAATTCACATGTAAGTTGCCCCATGCAGTTCAAACCTGTGTTTTTTAAAATGTCGGCTGTACTGCTAATGAGTTTACTCAATAATGCACCACACACCACTTCTCAGTTGTATACCAATTAATAATACAAAATTCCACAAATGTTGCAATGGTAACTCTACAGTGTAGTACAAATGTCTAAGGTGCACCTTTGTTTAGAGAAAAATTTGTCTAGCTTGCAAATTTGAGACTCCTTTTCTACATTTGCACTATGAAACAGCATTTATTTAAGCAGTGAATTCTATAATGTTAATTTAATTGGGTTGTTAACAATTTCAAGAAAGCAAAACCTTAAAGTTTCTGGAACAGAAAATTGGCTCACTGAAAAATGAAACTGAGCTTTCAGGATTGGATTATTCATGTTTACTTCAGCTCTGTGTATCTGTAATTTTCTCAGCTCCAACCTCTGTGTGCCCGCTTCCTTTTCAGGTGGGAGACAGTTGCCTGTAGTTCTGGGCTGCATTCCACACACATCATCATCCAGAAAGGAAAAAACCACTTCCAGTTACCTTTCTTGAAAGGAAAAACTTCTCCAAAGCTATAGGGTGTTTCTTCTTGCATCTTGTCAATATAAGATTTGACATATACAAGATCCTTAATTTGTTCCTATTCCCTGGTTTTCTAAGCCAATCACTGGCAAGAGAAATAGACTTGCCATGATTGGCTCTGACAAATTACGCAGTTTTACCGCTGCTTTTGCACAATTATTACAAATGTTAATACAGTTAATGGAAGATGATATGTTAGTAGTATAATGAAAATAATTTTGACCTCCTTGATTATCTAAGACAGCCTTGAACACTCCCAGAGGACTATAAACTATGCTATGAGAGTCACTGTTACAAGAATATGTCCATCTCATTTTCATTTTCAAATTTATTGACATAAAGTAACTCAGTATTTCTGTAACAGCTATAGATATGTCCCCTTTTTCATTCCTGATACTGCTTATTTTTGCCTTCTCTTGCCTTTTCAAAGAACCAATTTTTGGTTATGTTGATCATTTTTGGTTTTGTTTGTTTTACTTTATTCATTTTTGCATTTATAATTATTCCTTCTGTTTTCTTATTTAGTTATTTTTCTAGCTTCTCGAGATGGACACTCAGTTCTTTGGTTTTCAGCTTTTGTTCTTTTCTATTGTATACACTTTAAGGTTATAAATTTCTCTTTAAGCGTTGGCTTTAGCTGCATTAGACAAGTTTTGATATGTCTTTTTTTAAACTAATCAGTTCAACTATTATTTAATTTCCATTATGAATTCTTCTTTGACCCATGGATTAATTAGACTCATGTTTGTTAGTTGCCAAATATTGGATGATTTTCTAGAGATTATTTTCTAGTTATTACTTAACTGTGGTCAGATAAACTGTATGATATTAATTCTTTGGAACTTGCTAGCCTTGCTTTTTGGCTCAGTATGTTGTCAATTTTAGTAAATGTTGCAATTGGCAATTGAGGAAAAATGCATGTTCTGCAATGATAGCCTTATATATTTTTTATATATATATCAATTCAGTTTTGTTATGTTATTCAGATTCTGTATATTATAGACTTTTTGGGAAAAGTCTATAGTTCTACATTTGTTACTCATCAATTTATGATTTATATATTTGAGACTGTGTTATTAGATACATATAAATTTGGAAGTTTTTTTTATAGAGTGTCCCCTTTAATATGAAATGCCCTCTTCTTCTCTAGTAATACTTCTTGCCCTAAAGTTAGTTTGTCTGGTGTTAGTATAGCTATATCAGGTTTATATAGGATAGCTTTGTCATTTTACTTTCAACTTCTGTAGCTTTATATGTAAGGTATGCCTTTTTTGTTTGTTTTTGAGACAGAGTCTTGCTCTGTCGCCCAGGCTGGAGTGCAGTGGCACAATCTCGGCTCACTGCAAAGCTCCGCCTCCTGGGTTCACACCATTCTCCTGCCTCAAACTCCTGAGTAGCTGGGACTACAGGCACCCGCCACCTCGCCTGGCTAATTTTTGGTATTTTTAGTAGAGAGGGGCTTTCCCCATGTTAGCCAGGATGGTCTTGACCTCCTGACCTCATGATCCACCTGTCTTGGCCTCCCAAAGTGCTGGGATTACAGGCATGAGCCACCACGCCTGGTATAAACCACCATATAGTTAGGATTTTTGATCTTGTTAACAATCTTTTTTTTTTTTTTTTTTCCCTTGGCTTACTGCAATCTCTGCCTCCGGTGTTCAAGCAATTCTCCTGACTCAGTCTCCTGAGTAGCTGGGATTACAGGTGTGCACCACCACACCCAGCTAATTTTTGTATTTTTAGTAGAGACAGGGTTTCACCATGTTGGCCAGGCTGGTCTCGAACTCCTGACCCCAGGTGATCCACCTGCCTTGGCCTCCCAAAGTGCTGGGATTACAGGCATCAGCCACCGTGCCGGCCAATCTTTGTCTTTTAAATGGAGTATTTAGTTCATTTATATTCAAGATAATTATTGATATTTTTAGCTTAAATTTACCATCTTACTGTATCCTGTTTGTCCCATTTTTGTGTGCATATCTCTCATCACATTTTTGGAATAAAATTTGCATATTACTTGTACATATTTTTACTGTTCTTTTAGTAGTCATCAAAATTACAACTTGTCTACTGAGTACTTTAACACTTCCTGAACTATGTAAGAGCCTTTGAACCTTTAACTACATTACTCCCTTTCCATCTTTTTTACTGTTTTGTCATGCATTTGTAACTCTGTATATTTTAAACTTTAAATATATTATTTAATACATATTTATATTTGCCCACATATTTATTTATTTGTTATTTATTTTTTTTGAGACTGAGTTTTGCTCTTGTTGCCCAGGCTGGAGTGCAGTGGCACGATCTCAGCTCAGTGCAGCCTCCACCTCCTGGATTCAAGTGATTCATCTGCCTCAGCCTCCTGAGTAGCTGGGATTACAAGCACACCACCACACCCAGGTAAATTTTGTATTTTTAAGAGAGTCGGGGTTTCACCATGTTGGCCAGGCTGGTCTCGAACTCCTGACCTCAGGTGTTCCGCCCACCTCAGTCTCCCAAAGTGCTGGGATTGTAGGCATGAGCCACTGCGCCCAGCCTATTCTTCCCATTGTTATTTAACCCTTTCTGTACCTTTGTGGTTTCTTTGGAATTACATTTCTTCTACCTGAAGAACTCCCTTTACCATTTCTTGGTCTGCTGGTGACAAATTCCTTGTGTTTTTCTTTTTCTTACTGTGAAAATGTCTTTTTGTTTTCATTTTTGAAGGTTTTTGTGAGATACAGAGATTTGGCTTGGCAGTTATTTTCTTTCTTCAGTTCAAAGGAATCATTCTATTGTCTTCTACCTTTCATGGTTTTTTTAGTCTTGTTGCTCCTTTAAGGGCAATGTATTTTTAATCCTCCAATTATTTTTGTCTTCGATTTTTAATAGCTTTCCATATAGTGCCTGTGTGTAGTTTTCTTTGTATTTATCTTGCCAGAGCTTTTTTTATTATCTCTTGAATCTTGGCCATTATCTCTTCAAATATTCCTTCTGCCATATTATTTTTCTCTCCTCCTCTCACACCACATTTAAACACATATATTACACCTTTTAACCATGTCCCTTATCTCATGTTGTTTTCTGAATTTCCTATCTTTTGTCTTTCCATATTTAGTTTAAATATTTTATTCTACATATCCTCCAGTTTTTATTTTTCTTTCATCATCTATATCTAATATTCTGCTAAACTGATCTATTGAGTTGTTAATTTTAATTTGTGTATTTTTCAGTTCCAGATTTTGCATTTGATTCTTCAATATATTTTCAGTTACCTGCTGATATTCTTGCTCACTATTTAATTTATTAAACATATTAACTACAGTTAAAGCTCATACATGATAATTCCAACATCTGGGTCTCCTGTGATTCTGTTTCTGTTATCTGTTTGTTTTTCCCCTCTTGGTTCTGTTTTGTCTTTTGTTTGCCTGCGTATTTCTGATTGAATGCCAGACACTGTATATGAAAATCTGTACATAATTGAGGCTGTAGATGTTATAATCTTCCTCAAGATTATCTACTCTTACTTCTGGCAAACAAGGTAGGAAATAAGGGAATGAGCTGTTTAGAAGACGGTCTTCAGCCTTCTGAGAACTGATCTGTTTCACCTTTACTCCTAGGCTGTAGCCCTTTAGATATCCAAACTTTAAGACTGGGTTTCATCTTTGGCAGGTCCTGAATTGTAATTACAAACACCCCAGCCTTGTGAGAGTCCAAAATCACTGCTCAGCTTCTCAGCCCCTGCTTTCAAATTGGCAGATGTGGCACTGAAACCATCCCCAAGAAAACTTTATAAAATTGATTAAGGGAGAAGATAAAATTCAACTAGGTTTGCAGTACAGTCAGCAGTAATCATTAAGCCAACTTGCCCTTTGGCCCACTTTCTTGTAGCTAGTCAGTGCTTACTACCCCAGGATAATGTAGGCCTTGTCACAAGACTTTCTTCTATAGATAAAATCTAAGAATTTCTCCTTTAGGTTTTGCATACCAAGGAAACTGCCGACACCAGCTGGTCTGAAGGGCCCGGGAAGAAGCTGACTCATGGAAGAACACTTTGCCTATCCTATGATTTCATCTCTTTACCAGGACCAGTAAACAGCCCCAATTTTCCAGCCTGTTGTCCTCCACCATCCCCTTAAAAACACTTGCCCAGAACCCCTCAAGGGAACAGATTCACGGCTTGAGAACTCCCCACCATTTTCTCATCCAGTGGCCTTGGATTATTAAACTCCCATGTTGCTGCAGTCCCTGTTGTCAGTGTAATATTGATCTGTTGTTGCCCCACAGACATACAAACCTGACAGTTCTGTTACAACACCAAATACCACTCTTCTCTCTCTGGGCTTCCCTTCTTTCTGGGTTCTTGGCCCCTACAGTGTTAGTTACTGTGGTAGCACTCCAATGCCTTCAAGTATATTTTTATGCTTTGTACAGCTTTCCTCATTATTTTTGATTGAAGTGTTGATCTGAAACAAGCTAACCTCTTGTCAAGTCTTTTCTCGATGTCAATTGGCATCCTCACCCATCTATTTTAACATCTAATTACTTAAGTTTTGATTTGCCTTTGCCTTGACTTTACTTGCTATATTCTTTCATTTCAGGTTCAGCCATGCCTCAGTTGCTAACTAGCCTACAGATTGTACCCAGCCACTATTGGAGGGTTTGAGTAGTAGTGAGAGGAGTGCACAGGGTTTTGTAGTACAAACCAATCCACTAGAATAATAGGAGCTGAGGGAAAACAAGATCAGTGGCCTCAGAAGTGGGCGTGGGCATCACAGCTATCTGAAGTTTGTGTCCCATCCAGCCCAAAATGAATCATAGAGGTAGGCCAGACACCTCAGGTAAAGCAGAGATGTCTAGACCAGTGAGACACACACAGGATCTGACCAACATTTTGTACTCTTGCAGGCTCTGGTTAGATGACAGAGTCGCATTACTTGGGATTTTGAAATCAGTGTTTTTTGTTACAGTACAGTGAGTTTTTTCCTGTTCACTTGTCTAGGCAGCGACTTTCCTGGCCTAAGGTCTTCTTTTTTTTTTTTTCTGAGACAGAGTCTATCTCGGCTCACTGCAACCTCCGCCTCCCAGGCTCAAGCAATTCTTCTGCCTCAGCCTCCTGAGTAGTTGGGATTACAGGTGCTTGCCACTATGCCTGGCAATTGTTTTTGTATTTTTAGTAGAGACAGGGTTTCACTGTGTTAGCCAGGATGGTCTCGATCTCCTGATCTCGTGATCCGCCCACCTCAGCCTCCCAAAGTGCTGGGATTACAGGCGTGAGCCACCAGGCCCAGCCTGGCCTAAGGTCTTACTGACTCTCCTCCATTTCAGACATGACCCCCTGGGGAGTTATAGCTGCAGCAATAGCAGAGAGAGGATTTAGCCAATGCAGGGTGCTTTTCCAGCCCTAGCTTAACCTTTCCATTCATTCTAAATGAAATAAAATCTCCACTGGTAACCAAAGGACTGAAATAGGTTTCAGGTAAGAAGGGAGTGAAATTTGTTTTTCCTGAGCTTGGTGGGATGAGTGTTTGGAAAAGTTAAATGGTTTAGCTACTGAAAACCACCCAGTCCACAGGCATGTAATTCATTTTGTGTGACCTTAGACTTTTTCTTGGAAGATTTGGGGCCAGAAAATAGGAAGCCAAAAATAGCTTCACTGGGATCAAATATTTTCCTTTCTGGAAACCAGAAAAATATTCAGTTCTGTAAGTTCCAACATGTTCGTCATTAACATTGCTGTTTCTCTACCTATATTAAGTCACCGCCTTGAAATTCAGGTCACAAAGGCAACCTACAGGTAGTGTGGGTCATGGATGAGAGGGCCGACGGAAAAAATGATGGCAGCCAGGCACAGTGGCTCACGTCTGTATTCCCAGCACTCTGGGAGGCCAAGGCGGGCAGATCACTAGAAGTCGGGAGTTCAACACCAGCCTGACCAACATGGTGAAACCCAATCTCTACTAAAAATACAAAAATTAGCCAGGCATGGTGGCACAAGCCTGTAATCCCAGCTATTTGGAAGGCTGAGGCAGGAAAATCGCTTGAATCTGGGAGGCGGAGGTTGCAGTGAGCTGAGATTGTGCCATTGCACTCCAGCCTGGGTGACAGAAGCAAAACTCCGTCTCAAAAGAAAAAAGAGAGGGGTGGTTCCAAGATGGCCGAATAGGAACGGCTGCAGGCTACAGCTCCCAGCGTGAACGACACAGAACACAGGTGATTTCTGCATTTCCAACTGAGGTACCAGGTTCATATCACTGGGGCGTGTTGGACAGTGGGTGCAGGACAGTGGGTGCAGCCCACCAAGCGAGAACTGAAGCAGGGCAAGGCATCGCCTCACCTGGGAAGCAAAGGGGTAAGGGAATTCCCTTTACTAACCAAGAGAAACCGTGACACACAGCACCTGAAAAATCGGGTCACTCCCACCCTAATACTGTGCTTTTCCAAGGGTCTTAGCAAACAGCACACCAGGAGATTATATCCTGCGCCTGGCTCAGAGGGTCCCACGCTAGCACAGCAGTCTGAGATCTAACTGCAAGGCGGCAGCGAGGCTGGGGGAGGGGCGTACACCATTACTGAGGCTTGAGTAGGTAAACAAAGCAGCCCGGAAGCTCGAACTGGGTGGAACCCACTGCAGCTCAAGGAGGCCTGCCTGCCTCTATAGACTCCACCTCTGGGGACAGGGAATAGCCAAACAAAAGGCAGCAGAAGGCTCTGAAGATTTAAATGTTCCTGACAGCTTTGAAGAGAGTAGTGGTTCTCCCAACATGGAGTTTGAGATCTGAGAATGGACAGACTGCCTCCTCAAGTGGGTCTCTGACCCCCGAGTAGCCTAACCAGGAGGCACCCCCCAGCAGGGGCAGACTGACACCTCACATGGCCAGGTACCCCTCTGAGACGAAGCTTCCAGAGGAACACTCAGGCAGCAGCATTTGCTGTTTAGCAGTATTCACTCTTCTGCAGCCTCTGCTGCTGATACCTAGGCAAACAGGGTCTGGAGGGACCTCCAGCAAACTCCAACAGACCTGCAGCTGAGGGTCCTGACTGTTAGAAGGAAAGCTAACAAACAGAAAGGACATCCACACCAAAACCCCATCTGTACGTCACCATCATCAAAGACCAAAGGTAGATAAAACCACAAAAATGGGGAAAAAACACAGTAGAAAAGTTGAAAATTCTAAAAATCAGAGTGCCTCTCCCCCTCCAAAGGAATGCAACTCATTGCCAGCAACAGAACAAAGCTGGACGGAGAATGATTTTGACGGGTTGAGAGAAGAAGGCTTCAGACGATCAAACTTCTCCAAGCTAAAGGAGGAAGTTCGAACCCATCACAAAGAAGCTAAAAACCTTGAAAAAAGATTGGAAGAATGGCTAACTAGAAAAACCAACGTAGAGAAGTCCTTAAATAACCTGATAGAGCTGAAAACCATGGCACGAGAACTACGGGACAGATGCACAAGATCCAGTAACCGATTCAATCAACTGGAAGAAAGGGTATCAGTGATTGAAGATCAAATGAGTGAAATGAAGCGAGAAGAGAAGTTTAGAGAAAAAGGAGTAAAAAGAAATGAACAAAGCCTCCAAGAAATATGGGACTATGTGAAAAGACCAAATCTACATCTGATTGGCATACCTGAAGCTGACGGGGAGAATGTAACCAAGTTGGAAAACACTCTGCAGGATATTATCCAGGAGAACATCCCCAACCTAGCAAGGCAGGCCAACATTCAAATTCAGGAAATACACAGAACGCCACAAAGATACTCCTCGAGAAGAGCAACTCCAAGACACATAATTGCCAGATTCACCAAAGTTGAAATGAAGGAAAAAATGTTAAGGGCAGCTAGAGAGAAAGGTCAGATTACCTACAAAGGGAAGCTCATCAGACTAACAGCAGATCTCTCGGCAGAAACTCTACAAGTCAGAAGAGAGTTGGGGCCATATTCAACATTCTTAAAGAAAAGAATTTTCAACCCAGAATTGCATATCCAGCCAAACTAAGTTTCATAAGTGAAGAAGAAATAAAATCCTTTACAGACAAGCTAATGCCGAAAGATTTTGTCACCACCAGGCCTGCCCTACAAGAGCTCCTGAAGGAAGCACTAAACATGGAAAGGAACAACCAGTACCAGCCAGTGCAAAAACATGCCAAAATGTAAAGACCATCAATGCTAGGAAGAAACTGCATCAACTAACGAGCAAAATAACCAGCTAGCATCATAATGACAGGATCAAGTTCACACATAACAATATTAACCTTAAATGTAAATGGGCTAAATGCTCCAACTAAAAGACACAGACTGGCAAGTTGGATAAGAGTCAAGACCCATCAGTGTGCTGTATTCAGGAGATCCATCTCATGTGCAGAGACACAAATAGGCTCAAAATAAAGGGATGGAGGAAGATCTACCAAGCAAATGGAAAACAAATTAAAAAAGGAGAGGTTGCAATCCTAGTCTCTGATAAAACAGACTTTAAACCAACAAAGATCAAAACAGACAAAGAAGGACATTACATA
>NW_012116265.1:23146815-23147124 GCF_000951035.1 Colobus angolensis palliatus | reverse complement strand
ACAATAAAAAATGATAAAGGGAGTATCACCACTGACCCCACAGAAATACAAACTACGATCAGAGAATACTCTAAACACCCCTATGCAAATAAACTAGAAAACCTAGAGGAAATGGATAAATTCTTGGACACATACACTCTCCCAAGACTAAACCGGGAAGAAGCTGAATCCCAGAATAGACCAATAACAGGTTCTGAAATTGAGGCAATAATTAATACCCTACCAACCAAAAGAAGTCCAGGACCAGACAGATTCACAGCCGAATTCTACCAGAGGTACAAGGAGGAGCTGGTACCATTCCTTCTGAAA
>NW_012116265.1:23130340-23146026 GCF_000951035.1 Colobus angolensis palliatus | reverse complement strand
GAAGGACCTCTTCAAGTAGAACTACAAACCACTGCTCAATGGAATAAAAGAGGACACAAACAAATGGAAGAACACTCCATGCTCATGGATAGGAAGAATCAATATCATGAAAATGGCCATACTGCCCAAGGTAATTTATAGATTCAGTGACTTTAAGCTACCCATGACTTTTAAGCTACCAATGACTTTTCTCACAGAATTGGAAAAAACTAAAGTTCATATGGAACCAAAAAAGAGCCCACATTACCAAGACAATCTTAAGCCAAAAGAACAAAGCTGGAGGCATCATGCTACCTGACTTCAAAGTATACTACAAGGCTACAGTAACTACAACAGCACGGTACTGGTACCAAAACAGAGATATAGACCAATGGAACAGAACAGAGTCCTCAGAAATAATACCACACATGTACAACCATCTGACCTTTGACAAGCCTGACAGAAACAAGAAATGGGGGAAGGATTCCCTATTTAATAAATGGTGCTGGGAAAACTGGCTAGTCATAAGTAGAAAGCTGAAACTGGATCCCTTCCTTACACCTTATACAAAAATTAATTCAAGATGGATTAAAGACTTAAAAATGACCTAAAACCATAAAAGCCCTAGAAGAAAACCTAGGCAATACCATTCAGGACATAGGCATGGGCAAGGACTTCATGTCTAAAAGCAATGGCAACAAAGGCCAAAATTGACAAATGGGACCTAATTAAACTAAAGAGCTTCTGTGTGGCAAAAGAAACTACCATCAGAGTGAACAGGCAACCTACAGAATGGAAGAAATATTTTGCAGTCACTCATCTGACAAAGGGCTAATATCCAGAACCTACAAAGAACTCAAACAAACTTACAAGAAAAAATCAAACGACCCCATCAAAAAATGGGCAAAGGATATGAACAGACATTTCTCAAAAGAAGACATTTATGCAGCCAACAGACACATGAAAAAATCCTCATCATCACAGGTCATCAGAGAAATGCAAATCAAAACCACAATGAGATACCATCTCACACCAGTTAGAGTGGCCATCATTAAAAAGTCAGGAAACAACAGATGCTGGAGAGGATGTAGAGAAATAGGAATGCTTTTACACTGTTGGTGGGACTGTAAACTAGTTCGACCATTGTGGAAGATAGTGTGGTAATTCCTCAAGGATCTAGAACGAGAAATACCATTTGACCCAGCCATCCCATTACTGGGTATATTCTCAAAGGATTATAAATCATGGTGCTATAAAGACCCATGCACACATATGCTTATATGCACTATTCACAATAGCAAAGACTTGGAACCAACCCAAATGTTCCCCAATGACAGACTGGATTAAGAAAATGTGGCACATATACACCATGGAATACTATGGAATACTATGCAGCCATAAAAAAGGGTGAGTTCATGTCCTTTGTAGGGAGATGGATGCAGCTGGAAACCATCATTCTCAGCAAACTATCACAAACAGAAAACCAAACACCACATGTTCTCACTCATAGGTGGGATTTGAACAATGAGAACACTTGGACACAGGAAGGGGAACATCACACACTGGGGCCTGTCATGGGGTGAGGGGAGCAGGGAGGGATAGCATTAGGAGATATACCTAATGTAAATTACGAGTTAATGGGTGCAGCACACCAACATGGCACATGTATACCTATGTAACCTGCACATTGTGCACATGTACCTTGGCACTCAAAGTATAATAAAAAATAAAAAAAAATAAAAAAGAAAAAAATGGTGACTAGCGAAACATAGGGGAGGCATTGGCATCTCCAGTAATTAGATGGCTTGGCATAACACCAAGGCTCACCTTTTCTCCTGTACCTGCCCATGGCCACACAGCAAGCCTCATGGAAACTGGACATGAGACCTTTAAAAATCCAAGATCCTCAGTCTCTGCTCTTCTAGATAACATGGAAAATAAAATCAAATTTGGGATGCATTTTTTCATAATGAAATTTTTATTAACATTACTTCCTCAAAAGTACAAGTTGTGTTTTAGATAAAGGAGAAAGCTGACATAAGAGCTGGAATTAATGTGGATGGAGATGGACAGATTGACTCTTGAAATATGGTTGGTTTTAGGGTTTGTTAGGAGTTAGTACTTAAACTTGATTTTTTCAGGACCTAAAGGTTTTATAAACTTAATTTTTTTGAGAACCTGAATTAGCCTCAGAACCAACTAATGGTAATAAAAGTAGTAGATCAATATGTTGATCAATATGCCAGTTTATTAATTTACAGTTCTAGGATTTAGGGCACTCCCAGCTTCCTGTCAGAAGATAGCTGAGAGGCCACACTGGCATCAGAAGTTAATGAACACAGAGCACAAGGAAGTATATTTTTTCTTCCGGTGTTGGGAGACGCATGCTTTATTATTTCACTGTTCTAGTGATAGAGGCGAGCGACAGAGAAATTCTAGGCAGATGGGCAGGTCCTGATGAAACCCCACCTTCAAGTCAAATTAGCCTGAAACTCACCACCCAAAGTGAGAACTAATATTCCTGTTTGCCCACCATCTCCTGATTGGTTCTTTCTGAGTAATGTCTTTTTACCAATCAAATGTTACCTTTTCCAAAACTACTTACGACCCGCCCCACCCCCATCCTGTGTTTATAAAGACCCCAGATTCAACTGGTAGAGAGGAGAGATGGCTGGACTTCAGGGAAGAGGTGGTCAGACTTCAGGAAAGCCCTGTCCATCCCCTCTCCAACTCCCCTCTCCACTGAGAGCCATTTCCATCACTCAATAAAAGTATCTGAGGCCGGGCGCGGTGGCTCAAGCCTGTAATCCCAGCACTTTGGGAGGCCGAGACGGGTGGATCACAAGGTCAGGAGATCGAGACCATCCTGGCTAACACGGTGAAACCCCGTCTCTACTAAAAAATACAAAAAACTAGCCGGGCGAGGTGGTGGCGCCTGTAGTCCCAGCTACCCGGGAGGCTGAGGCAGGAGAATGGCGTGAACCCGGGAGGCAGAGCTTGCAGTGAGCTGAGATCCAGCCACAGCACTCCAGCCTGGGTGACAGAGCGAGACTCTGTCTCAAAAAAAAAAAAAAAAAAAGAAAAAGTATCTGCCTTCACCATCCTTCAAGTATCTGTGCAACTGCATTCTTCTTGGACAAGAGCTTGGGAGCCACCAAGTGCAAGCACCCAAAAAGGCTGTCACACTGGCCCTTTGCCCTCGCTGGTGGAGGGCAGCCACCCCACGTGACAAGGCAGGGGGCCAACTGAGCTGTTAACACACAGCCATCTGCAGACTGCATAGCTGAGAAAGCATTGTAACATTCCCTTTGGGGCTTTGGAGTCACAGGCACCCCCACACGGAGCTTGCTCCTGCTGGCACCCAGAGTGGCCGGCTGGATCCCACACTCACATGCTCCCTCCCACAAGGGGTTTAGTGCGGCAGGCCAAGTAAATGGGGAACCCCTGTCACAAGTCTCATGAAGGGGCTGAGAAAAATCCTGAATCACTAGTAATAGAATAATTATTTTCATTTTTATCCTTACTCCAGCAAACACAAAAATTTTCACTGACTTCCTTTTCCACCTGCCTTGGCCTCTCAAAGTGTCAGGATTACAGGCATGAGCCACTGCGCCCAACCAGACTTCCTTTTGCAAGACTCCAAGCAGAACAACCCCATTTCTTCCATGATCAAGTTCTTGCTTTGGTTATGCTCATACAACTGAGTTAGTCTCCAGCTTTCACATCCACCTCCTACCTCTGCCTAGCCACTTTAATTGGGTTACTGCAGCCCTTGTCCTTCCTGCTTTGTCTGGGGAGAATAGATCTTAACCACAGATGTCAAATTTACTAGTTTTAAGCCTTGGAAATTCCCTTCATCTTACAGTTCAAAGGATACCTCTTTACAAGACCTCCTACTTTGTTACATTTCTAACTAAGAATAATTTAATTATTTTTCCCAAATACACCATCAATTTGGGGCAGGGGGAGAATTATATCAAATATTTTTTCTTATAACTTTTAAACTAGGAGCAAACAAATACTTCAAAGACATTAAAAGTAAAGTATAATTTTTAAAAGAAAGTTTAGGCCAGATGCAGTGGCTCACACACATAATCCCGGTACTTTGGGAGGCCAAGGTGGGAAGATTGCTTGGGCTCAGGAGTTTGACACCAGCCTGGGAAACACTGTAAGACCTCATCGCTATAAAAAATTTTAAAAATTAGCTGAGCATGGTGGCATATGTCTGTAGTCCCAGCTACTCAGGTGGCTGAGTTAGGAGGATCACTTGAGCCCAGGAGTTCAAGACCAGCCTGAGCAAAATAGGAAGTCTCTACAACAAAATATACATATATTGTTTTAAATTAGTTAGGTGTAGTAGCTTGTGCCTGTAGTTCCAGCTTCTCAGGAAGCTGAGGTGGGAGGATCACTTGGGCCTGGAAGGTCAAGGCTGCAGTGAGCTATGATTGCACCACTGCACTCCAGCCTGGGTGACAGAGCAAGACCTTGTCTAAAAAAAAAAAAAAAAAAGTGAAGAAGAAAAAGGGAGTTAAAAAAGAATAGATTATGCAACATTGATCTCATCTGTCTTTGTTCTGTATCTGGGAAGATAAGCTTATAATTGACATTATCAGTGCTAAATTGAACAGACTTTTTAGTTTTAGGAGCTAGACTGCAGACCTAAAGGACATTTGCATTGAAAGGGAGCCCCTAAGGAAGTCATTGAAGGCTATTACAGTAATTCAGCTGCCAGGCAATGTTGGCCTGGACTAACTAAGATGTTGACTGCAGTAGGTCAGGTTCTGTGGAAGCAGACTCTGAGCCTGACATTTTTGCAGAGGAAGTTTATTGGGGTAGAGTGCTTTTAGGAACAATGTGTGTGAAGGAGTGAAAGAAACAAACAGGGCCGGGCATGGTGGCTCACACCTGTAATCCCAGGACTTCTGGAGGCCCAGGCAGGTGGATCACAAGGTCAGGAGATGGAGACCATCCTGGCTGACACGGTGAAACCCCATCTCTACTAAAAATACAAAAAAAAAAAAAAAAAAATTAGCTGGGTGTAGTGGCGGGCGCCTGTAGTCCCAGCTACTCAGGAGGCTGAGACAGGAGAACAGCATGAACCCGGGAGGCAGAGCTTGCAGTGAGCCAAGATCGCACCACCGCACTCCAGACTGGGCGACAGAGCAAGACTCCGTCTCAAAAAAAAAAAAGCAGCAGCAGCAAATAGGACAGAGAAAGAAATGGCACTGCAGTGCAGTTACAACAAAGGCTTTAGTCAAAATCCATGGGGAAGCCTGGAGCTAGATGACCCTTCTAAGATGTCCTGAATTTTAAAAAGAATGCTGAGGGTGATTCCTGGGAAGGGATCACTTCTGGAATCTAGGGGAACAATGACCTCCCTCCTGAAGTGGAATCTGGGCAGAATACCACAACATACCTGTTAGTTCTTGTACTGCTCATCTCTGCATATCTCCCTCCCCTACTACCCTTTTGAGAGTTCCCCTTAGCCAGCACCTCTGCTAGTCAAAGTGGATTACCTCCTGGTGTGACCCAAGCTCCCTTATCCTTGAGAGTTCAGAACCTCTAGTCCGCATGCCCTGATTCTCAGTGTCTGCTCTACATGGCTGACCATCTTCCATTTAAATTGGGCAGGGATTGCATGAGACACCCTAGTGGATCACTTCGATGCCAGATGTGTGCCCTCCTACCCCCACTGTGTGACAGCCCGCCTCCTCCTGGTGATCCTGGTGGGTTACCTCTGCCATGGTGGTAGCTTCTTTCCTTGCCTGCTTGTCTCCGCACAAGTGACTAGGTGACAGTGTAAACGGACCCAGATTCAGCTGCTCACCATGCAAAAGCCAGACAGAGGGTTGAAGGGAGGAAAAGCAGGTTTAAATGGAGAGCCAGCAAACCAAGAAGATGGTGAACTAGTGTTCTGAAGTACCAC
Source organism: Colobus angolensis palliatus (assembly GCF_000951035.1). Lineage (NCBI taxonomy): Eukaryota > Metazoa > Chordata > Mammalia > Primates > Cercopithecidae > Colobus > Colobus angolensis. The sequence continues at coordinate 23,140,121 of NW_012116265.1, read as the reverse complement.
CTTAAATTTTAAATTTTACCATAGGACTTTGAAAGGGAAACTGGGTATGGGAGACATGCAGGCAGAGTGCAGGTGCAGAATCTGTGTGTCTTGTTCTGAGGGCTTTCTTAGATCATCACTTTTCTCAAGGTCTAGTTGGCATTGTCTTAACCCACCCGCCCTCCACCTTGGTGGTGGTGGTGGACTAATTGTTATGACTCCCCTTAAGCAGGAGAATTCCGCAATGGAAGCTCCATGCCTGGTTTGTTTCAAGATTAGCCTCTGGGATTTCTCAAGCAAAAGCATAATTAGATAAGCATGCACTGTCAGAGGGGAGTGCCTAGAGAGGGAAGGAAGGAAGAGGTGAGAGGGGAGGGAAGGAAGGAAGAGGTGAGAGGGGAGGGAAGCAAGAAGAAAGTGGGCACTTTTTAAAACTGAGGTTCCTGGTTACAAACTCCCCCACTGTTGAGTTGTATTCCATCTCTATGGAATAGGGATGGCATATTCATCTGGCTACTTCCTGCTGAAAAACAGCATAGTTAGGGGGCCATGGAATGGAACCTGTCTTCCTGGAATTAAAAGTATTTGTGAGTCCCTGGACTTACAGAAGACATCTGCTGGAGCATCTTAGTGAGTGTGTGACAGCAATACAGCCCACAGCAGAAGAATAAACGTATCCCTATAATCATGGCTAAAGTTGTCAGAGGCATTTGAACCAGAGCAGCTCCATCTTGAGTAGGGGCTGTGTAAAATAAGGCTGGGACCTACTGGGCTCCATTCCCAGGAAGTTAGGCATTCTTAGTCACAGGATGAGATAGGAGGTCGGCACAACATACAAGTCATAAAGACCTTGCCGATAAAACAGGATGTGGTCAAGAAGCCAGCCAAAACCCACCAAAACCAAGATGGCAGTCCAAGTGACCTCTAGTAGTCCTCACTGCTCATTATATGCTAATTATAATGCATTAGCATGCTAAAAGACACTCCCACCAGCCATGACAGTTTGCAAATGCCATGGCAACATTTGGAAGTTACCCTATAGAGTGTAAAAAGGGGAGGGATCCTCAGTTCCAGAAAGTCTCTGCCCCTTTCCCAGAAAACTTATGAATATTCCACCCTTTGTTTAGCATATAATCAATAAATAACTATAAGTATACTCAGCTGAGCAGCCCGTGCTACTGCTCTGACTATGGAGTAGCCATTCTTTTATTCCTTTACTTTCTTCATAAACTCGCTTTCACTTTATGGACTCACCCTGAATTCTTTCTTGTGCAAGGTCCAAGAACCCTCTCTTGGGGTCTGGATCAAGACCCCTTCCTGTTAACAAAATTATGAGCAACTTTTTTTTTTTCTTCACCAGGAGGGGCCTATTTTAGATCATGAAGAGGGCCATTGATTTAAGGACACAGTGGGGTCAGACATAGCATTAATTTGCTTGTGCCTGTCTTGTAGGGTTGAGCATGTATTTCCAGAGTTATCTGGAATGTACACACAGTATTCAGTCTTAATTATAGTGCACATTCCCTGCTGTCAATTGTACCCAGAGCTCCTGTGGGGACAACATGACAGGTTAGCTAAACATATATATGACAGGTTATAGGAGGACCTATTAATATGCATGAAAGTGTATTCATGACATGTATCAAACAGATATGCATGTAACATGACCCATGTTCCCTTTGGGGTGGAGACTTAACACTTAAATCGATTACAATTAGGCTCTATATGTCTAAAGTTCTTTTCAGCCAGACACAGTGGCTCACGCCTGTAATCCCAGCACTTTGGGAAGCTGAGGCAGTGGATCACGAGGTCAGGAGATCGAGACCATCCTGGCTAACAAGATGAAACCCCGTCTCTACTAAAAAATACAAAAAAATTAGCCGGGCATGGTGGCTTGCACCTGTAGTCCCAGCTATTCAGGAGGCTGAGGCAGGAGAATGGCATGAACCCAGGAGGCAGAGCTTGCAGTGAGCCAAGATTGTGCCACTGCACTCCAGCCTGGGTGACAGAGAGAGACTCTGTCTCAAAAAAAAAAAAAAGTTCTTTCCGGGACACAAAGGCATACAAGTGCACAATTTCTCTAAACAGGCTGGAACTAGTGCATACTCATGATCTCTTATTAGGAGAAAGTTACTAAAATCAGTCTCTTGTCTAATTAAAGCTGTAGTTATGGCTGGCAGAGCCAGGGCTGGGGGTCACTTCATATCTAATGGGGTGCCATGTTTGTAACCAGACCCAGGTTTGGCTGCTCACCACTTGAAAGCCAAACATGAGAAGTGAGGGTGGTGGAAGGAAAAATAACCAAGTTGTAAAGACCAGCTCCAAAAGCCTGCTAGCACTTGCTTAAAGCCAACTTTTCCTTCCACCAACTCTCACCTCTCATGTCTGGCTTTCTAGCAGTGAGCAGCTGAACCTGGGTCCAGTTACAACAGCAACAGCTTAAAGTTGAATGGGACTCTTGCTGTCTCTCCTGATGGAAGTGTTCCCCCTGTGGAACCAGGATCTTTAGACCCACAGAGCCTAAAGCTGCAAGAGTAAGAAGAACAAATTCTCCAAGTGAGTCAATGGTAAAGATGGTAAGTGGGGCCACTTCTGTTTCTACTTATTGGTTCTCAGTTTCATGTATTCCACCCATTGGGACCACATAACCACAATAATGGTCATTGATTTAGGGTGTACCCCACATCCTAAGGGATGCTACCCCATCCTCAAAGAATATTATTTCCAAACTGGCATCTCAGCTGTACTTTTAAAGGACCATCCAATTGCACTATCAAGTCACTAGCTTCTACAGTATGTGATAGGATCAGTGGGTCCCATGGTCATGTGTTTGGTGAATCAGACACACGATAAATCCTTGATGACACTGTTGGCTGAAGCTATGCAAGTAGAAAAGGCAAAACCCTAGAACATGTGTCAATTCTAGTCAAGATAAACAACTGCTCCCATCTAGAGTGGAAGGGGCCCAGCGTGAACAACCAGCCATCAGAGGGATGACTGCCCTCCTTAAGGGATGGGTACTGTATCAGGGCTCAGCATTGCTTTCTGTTGCACTCAGGTTAAATATTTGGCAGCATCAGTAAGTAGCTAGATCACTCTTGGTGAATGGAATCTTTTTACATGTCTGTGCTGCCACCATAGCTATTCCTCTCATGCACCCAATTTTGCCAGCACAGGAGTGGCCATTGAAGAAGATGGCTGATGTCAACTAGACTACTACTTGTTTGGACCACTACCAATGATTCGGACTACTGGGTTGTTGAGTGCCTCCTCCACAGCATATACTCTCTGGTGAGTATGAACATGCACTCAAAGATCTTTACATTCCATTCCCACTCCTGGAGATCCGTCCATGTGCCTCTACCCTTGTCCCCAGTCTTTTCTTTCTCCTAGGCCCCTGACCAACTAGCCCAGCCATTTGCTATTCCCCTGAGTCCATGTTTTTTTCTGGCCTCTGTTCTCTTTCCACATAAAGTGGATGACCTGATAGCCTGACGTTTGCCTCTCTCTGATTTCCCTCACTACTGTCTTAAAGGCCACCAGCACGGGGCTGCATTGCTGCAGCAGCCCATTAATGGTTTGCATATACATATTGAACCAACCCATCTTGAGCTAAACTTGGCTTTTTTCCTCCTCCATCAGTTGGTTATAAGGGATTCACCCCTCACCCTATTGGCCATCTGCGTGAGCTGAGGAAAGATCCTCGTGTGACAGTAGTGAATGACATGGGAGGGTCTGCACCACCTGCTCATACAGTCTGTGTAGGTCCTCTGTGCCACTTCCATCTTAGGATGGATTCCTGCTAGGGCCCCTCAGACATGTGGCTTTAGTGTCTGACAAGTTCTGTGATCAAATACTCTTTACCAAGCCCCAGTGGCAAACCAGGAGCTGTTTCTAAATAGTATGTAATTTTCTGTTGCAAATATATAAACTGTAGCATATAGTTCTCTGTTACCTTACTCCAGAACCCTATGGGTCTACATTGTGATTCTCCAGTTAAGTTTACCATAAACTCTATATAGCATTTTTTTCTCAATCACAGATAATTTGAATACCAGATTGCGTGGACCAAGTGACAAGACTGCTTATATCACAGCCTGGACTGGCTGTGGAGCTATTTTCTCCTCTGGGTCCTACTCAATGCTGGTAGCTTTCCATGTGTCTTGGCAAATGGGCCAGAATAATGTTCCCATGAATGGACTATGCTGACCTCAGAACCCAGGTTGATCGTATAGGGCATGTGATTCCTTTTGAGTCCTTTAATTTGAAGGTGATGTCCCAGCAGGCTCCTGAATCTTGATAGGGTTTCTCTCTCACTAGACTTCCCAATTCTTGCTCATCCAGTCTGATCAACATAATGTCATCAATGTCGTGGATTAATGTAATGTTCTGCAGCATGTCCAGAAGGTTCAGCTTTCTTCAGACTGTATTTTGACACAGGGCAGAGAATTAACATAACCTTGGGGCAAGCCTACAAATGCAAAGGATTATTCACCTCACAAATGCAAACTACTTCTGGTGCTCATTTTCTGCAGAGGTGGATGAGAATACACTTGCCAGAGTGGCTGTATGCCATGTACCTGATCCAGTGTTAATTTGCTCTAGGAAAGATACCACATTTGTATGCTTTTTATAGGGACCTGACTGAAACCCACCTTAGCAAAAATTATAACTGAGGAAATTCTGACAGTGAAAGAGGTCAGACCCGACTGACTCCATCTTGCTTCTAACCTTTAAGCTGTCCTTGTTCATTCCTGGGCATAGGCCAAGCTAATCTTGGGAAGGAATTTAGTTTATGATTTGACTCTGAAACAAAATTGAGACTAGCCTTTTCCCTAAAAAACCTGCTTCTTGCCTGGGAGCCAGTCTGCCTTTGTAGGACTAACAAACCAGCTACAAGATTAGAAATTACAGTTTAGGGGTCATGCAGCCTCCAGCTGTGAGAGTCTGAGCCTCCCCAAGTTGCTCCTGAGGATAACATCATTATTATAAAACCTAAGAGCAGTGCTTGAGATATTTTGCAGCCCTGTGCTCCCTGGATCAGCTGACATCACCCAGACCAATAATCTGTCTCAACTATTTCTGCCATCCCATCCAGAAACAGAAAGCAGCAGGAAAAACTCACTTCCACCCCCTGATTCCATCTCCAACCTGACCAGTCAGCACTCCTCACTTCCTGAGACCCTATCTGCCAAATTATCTTTAAAAACTCTGATCCTCAAATGCTCGGAGAGACTGATTTGAGTAATAATAAAACTCCAGTCTCCCACACAGCCGGCTCTATGTGAATTACTCTTTCTCTGATGCAATTCCCCTGTCTTGATAAATCGGCTCTGTCTAGGCAGTGGGCAATGTGAACCTGTTGGGCGGCTGGATGACTAGTGAATCAGTTGGAATATGGAGGCCACAAACCCCCTCCTTTATGTCTCTTCTAGTCCCCACAGGATATATTAATAGGATTGTTTGTGATTTGCCAACTTGGCTGGAAGTGGGGAGAAATCTCATAGATTTCCACTTGGCCTTCCCCAATGTGGTTGATTAACTAGTTGGTTCACCTAACTGCCAAATATGTCCATCCTGCTTATATGCTTAAGGACATGGGAAATAACCATGGGACAATTCTCTGACCCAATGAGCCCACCATGAGACCTGCACCAGGACTTTCTTAGCTGGTCCCCGTATGGCCTCCTCACCCTCCATTCTCCCTCGTGGTGGCTTGGGTGTCCAATATCAATTAGCTCAGGCCTTGTGTCTGTGTCCAACCAGTCCTCAAAGTTTCTGGATATTGCCTTTGGCCCATAGGTCCTGTGGGGAAGGCTAAATAAAGATAATCATAGCATATACATTGCTGTGGTGTTGCAAGGTTCTTCTGAGGGCCCAGCTCTTCTTTCAGCCACCAAGTTCTAGGTCTGAAAACTGACACCAGGTGCAGAAACTAGACAACAGATTGTGACTTTTTATGAGAGTGCTTCCCTCAGACTCCTTGATTGTATAGATTGAGTGAGACCCTTGGTGGCTGCCCACATATCTATCTTGACCTTCAGAATGCCATGTTCTATTAACAATTGTCACATTCTCTCTGGATCAGGCTGCCCTGGCTGCCACTCCAACCTTGTTCCTTATTACAGTAATTATAAACACCTGGTTTCTGATGCCATGTGCTTCCTGGCCTCTGTTAATTTGAAACCCCATCATCCTGTGGCTATAGGGAAAGCTAGTTCTATAAGAGCATTTGCTAGTCTCAGCCCTGGTATGCAAAGGATGGCCACCACTGAGCTTCTTCAGTAATGCTGGTGCCCCTCTCATCAACACATTTTTTATCACTTTGCTAGTCAAAGTATTCTTTCTAGGCCTCCATCCTATGAAACGTAATTGGCTGGTGGGTTTTCTCACTTTATATAAAATGCCTTTGAAAGGCCCAGAGAAGTTATCAAGCCCACTTCTCTGGGCCTTTGGTCCCTTTCTCTATCACTTGCCATGGCAATTCTGGCATTTCTACTTCACTTAGTATAGGCTGGTGATTTTTCCTAGCTTCTAATAATCAACCTAGCAGCATATTTGCATATAGGAGCTTTGATAAGGACATAGGAGGGTTCCCTGACCCCCCTCGCAGGACACGCAATGGGCTTGTCTGTTTGGCCACAGCCACTGCTCAAACCCCTTATGGGAGGGGGAGCACACAGACAGGCAGGTGCAGGAGCTGGGGTGAGCGCTTCTGGGCTCTGGCCCCACAGCAGCATCTAAGGGTGGATGCCTGGGACCCCTGAAGCCCAGGTAGGCATGTGTTACAGTGTGCTCTTTTAGCTTTGCCATCCACTGATAGCTTAAGTGTTAAACAGCTTAGTAGACCCTCTGCCTTTTCACAAGGGCAGAGGGCCAGTGTGACAGCTTTCTGTATCCTGAGCTCTTGTCCAGTGTTCTGAAAGAATCAGGTGACACACAGACTTGGAGGATGGTGAATGCAGGGGTTTTACTGGGTGGTGGAAGTGGCTGTCAGTGGGATGGATGGGGAGCTGGAAAGGGGATGAAGTAGGAAGGTGATCTTTCCATGGAGTTTGGCTGTCCTGAGGCTGATTTCCTCTCCAACTGTCCCCAGCTGAACTCCTCCCAATGTTCCTTCTCTTCTCTCCTTCTCTGCTGCTCTTCTGTTCATCTGCTCATCTACTCCTGGAGCTGGGGGTTTGGGGTTTATATGGGTACAGGATAACCAGGTGTGGCAGGCCAAAAGGCAACTTTTGAATGTGAAAACAGGAATGCCTCTTCCCATTTAGGGCCATGGGTATCCAGGCTTGAGGGTGGGGCCTTTACTGAGGAACTGCCCTCTTCTACCCAGTATTTCCCTGTCTCCTGTCTATATCAACAGGATATTCATCTTGTATCATAGAAGAATGTCCTCATATTAATAAACTCTCTATTATCCAACTTTATGTTCTATTTCTCTAGATTCAGTGTCCTCCAGATCCCCTCCCATATATATTCTCTCTGCTTCTGCCAGTACATGCTGGCTAGGCCCTATAGCTTCTTTGATGTATGGTCTCCTTCTCCCTCAGGGGACCCAGTACATTCCTGGCCTGGTTATGTTGTGGCTTGACCATAGTTTTTAGCCATGCAGGGAGGTGGGAGTAGGTTATGAAAGGGATGAGGAGTCTTTCAGTTGTCTTCAAGCAGAGGGGTATGGGTCACATCTGTAGGCCAGTGTTTGGAGGACCTGGGGTTTCAAGAACCTCAAGTTGAACTGTAATACAGTTATGACAGAGATTTCAGCCAATCTCACAGACAGCTCTAGAACTGCCATGATTCCCATCTCAAGTCTCCTTCCCAGCTGGGGCCTTGGCATAGTGGACTCGTCTAAATTGAGAGTTCAGTCTTCTCTGGAGCTCCACTCCCTTCGGAGCCTCAGCTGCTTCTGCCCTCTGGTTGAAGAAGACGACGATCTCTTTATATGCTACCAAGGAGGCCTGTTGGACTTTGACACTTTGTCCTCTGCAAAGAGTAATTGCTCTCGGCCTTTTGCTGTCTTTCTCCAGGGCAACCATAGCCCTCAACCTGTGAGGAGTGAAGGAAGCACTTTGGGCAGAGGGGGAAGGTGAACTGCAATGCAGTCACCACAGAGGCCTCAGCCAATCCCATGGGAAGTTCTGGGTCTCTGATGGTCCTTTGGAGTTGTGTCAATTTGAGGTACAGGGGCTGGGGCCACCACCGCCAGCATTGATTAGTTATGGAATGTGGGCTGCCCCAAGGAGGAGATTTAACCTTGGATGAATCCGTTTCCTTGGATGGAGGGCAATCCCTGGGGAGGGACTTAACTTTGTGCGGTCAAGGGGAATGAGCATCTCATCATAAAGGAAAATCTGGGTGGCTGAATGGCACATGGCATGCATTACATTGACACTGGGAATAAAGAGAGGGGGCTAGGGATAGGAAAATGATTTCTGGAAGAAAAATTGACAGGATATGCTGATCTCATAGCATCTGAATGAAGATAAGGTTCTTTCATTCAAGAAACATTTAATACCTTCCCTAGGCTCAGCCCTGTGTGAGATGCAGCTTGTGGACTTGAAAGGTTCTTCACCTCAGGGGAGCTCAAATTGGAAGCCATATGCCAAAGAAAGAGTGGAGACAGTGTCGAGATCTCAATATGCTGCAATGTGAATGGGAGGATGTGGCTAAAAAGACAAGACAATCCTTCTTGGATGGAGCTTTTCATGAGCTCTTCAGCTCCCGTTTTTCCTCTCTAGAGACACCCAAATCCTTGGTTTAAAACGAGGCAACTTCTTCCTTGAGGACTTCGAAGTACAGTACTAGCATCAGTGCCTACCCTGCTTCTTGTACCTGTCCCTTATCAATAATCTCTCTCACACACACACACACACACACACACAGTGAATTGCACGGCACATGAGGACTAGAGAGGCAAATTAGGGACAGTTGAGAGAACCCCATGGTAGGGAGTGCTTCTAGCCTCACACATGACAGCAATGTGCCCAGGAGTGGCTTTTCTTTCTGTTCGTGAAGGAAATGAGCACCCCAGAGTCAGGAAGGCTCCCAAATCTGCAAATCAAGTCCTAGGACAAGGACAGGAGGGGCTCCGCCTCTCTGGTGCACCTTGCGTGAACGGCCACAAGATGGCAGCAGGAGCTCAGCCGACGCTGGCGAGAGCCTGAGGGTGGGGTGCTGGGGTCAGAGGAATGGAAAAGTGACCCCCAAGACATGCGCGCATCCCAAAAGAGAGGTGAGAAAGGAAAAATCAATGAATGAAGGGCTCTTAGGACCTGTTTAAGCCAGGAGTTTGCACACTACTGGCAACTGGCCGTTTCTCGTGCACACATCTATTGCGTGACTCCTGTACTTCTGTGCATTTGCCACGTGTAAGTTCTTTCTTCTGGTTAAATACGACCCCTGCCACCCTAAACTTTACCATCACAATCGCCGGTGGAAATATCCTGGGTGTTGCAGAATCTGTGTGCAAAGTGCACTGACTCTCACGAGAGGCTGCACGCGGGGCTGTAAGGATGGCTCTGGATGTGCCTTCAGCCACCAACCCTTTCCTCTCAGGGGACAGCGAGGTGAGGGCAGCCTGTAGAGAACAAAGAGCAAACTGCCCTGCTTCCATCCGCACAGAGAGGGACCGCTGACGGCGACAAGGTGACTGCGCTGCAGCAAAGGACGCCTAGCGTCTGGTGGTTTTTTTTTGTTTTTTTGTTTTTGAGACGGAGTCTCGCTCTGTGGCCCAGGCTGGAGTGCAGTGGCCGGATCTCAGCTCACTGCAAGCTCCGCCTCCCGGGTTTACGCCATTCTCCTG
>NW_012116265.1:23101086-23130205 GCF_000951035.1 Colobus angolensis palliatus | reverse complement strand
TAGCCAGGATGGTCTCGATCTCCTGACCTCGTGATCCGCCTGTCTCGGCCTCCCAAAGTGCTGGGATTACAGGTTTGAGCCACCGCGCCCAGCCAGCGTCTGGTGTTCTAATATGCCACAATGATCGTTTGTGTCCTGGGTCACGAGGACGTCACAGGCAGCCAGCCTCTGGGTGCAGGGGCCTCAGTGCTGCCGACACACACTCAGGTGAGGGATGTGTGCACACACCCAATCTTAATGAGGACAACGGATAGAAATTACGAGGGAGATTTTTTTTTTCTTTTTTTTTGGAAGCAGAGCCTCACTCTGTAGCCCAGGCCAGTGTGCAGTAATGCAATCTCAGCTCACTGCAGCCTCTGCCTCCTGGGTTCAAGCGATTCTCCTGCCTCAGCTTTCAAAGTAGCTGGGACTACAAGCCTGCACCACCACGCCTGGCTAAGTTTTGTTATTTTTTAGTAGACAGGGTTCCACCATGTTGACCAGGCTGGTCTTGAACTCCTGACCTCAGGTGATCCGCCCACTTCGGCCTCCCAAAGTGCTGGGTTTACAGGCGTGAGCCACCGCCTCTGGCCTCTGTACCAAGTACTTTACACTGAAACTTCTCAACCTGGGCATCCTGGGCAGGACAGGTCTTTGATGTGTTGATGTGGAGCACTGTCCCATCCATATCCCTGGTCTCTACCCTCCAGATGCCAGTAGCACCAACCCACTTCTACAAGTTGTGGTAACCAACTTTTGTCAAATTGTGGCAGGCCAGGTCTCACTAACACAGGCCTCCATAACAACTGTTTCAGTACTGATTGCGTGGTTATGTTAAACATTAAAATCTAAAAGAAAAAAGCTAGTGCCCTTATACAAAGACTGGAATGTAACACAAGCCCACCAAGAGTTTTGCCTAGGCCTTTCCTGGGCCTTAAAGCATGACAGAATAATGAAGGAATTCTTTTTTTTTTTTTTTCGGAGTCTCGCTCTGTCGCCCAGGCTGGAGTGCAGTGGCCAGATCTCAGCTCACTGCAAGCTCCGCCTCCCGGATTCACGCCATTCTCCTGCCTCAGCCTCCCGAGTAGCTGGGACTACAGGCGCCCGCCAACACTCCCGGCTAATTTTTTTTGTATTTTAGTAGAGACAGGGTTTCACCGTGTTAGCCAGGATGGTCTCGATCTCCTGACCTTATGATCCGCCCATCTCGGCCTCCCAAAGTGCTGGGATTACAGGCTTGAGCCACCGCGCCCGGCCTGAAGGAATTCTTAACAGGACCCTTTTAGGATTAAACGAATTTTATTGGGGGTCTGAAGAAACTCCCCAGGCCTCCACAAATAAGTTTACTGGGGGTCTAAAGGAACTCCTCAAACCTCCGTGATTTAACAGGAGACAAGATAAGGGTAATCACCCCAGCACCTGGACCCATTTAGATGAAGTAAATTTACTGAGGCTCCAGAGGAAGGTCTTCAGGACTGAGACCTTAGTTGTGGATTAAAAGTTAATCACTTATGTCTTTAAATGAATGCACACTTACATGTAGACATATAGCTTAGAAGGCTTATAAGCTCTGAAAAACTTTGTAATTTTGAGTTGGTCTGGCGATAATTTCCAGGCCTTCTCCCTGTAACTGATTGCAGAAAATAAAACCTCTCTTGCCCCCCAGTTCATCTGCATCTCGTTATTGGGTGGCGAGAAATAGCAGCCTGACCCTCAGTTTGGTCTGGGAACAAAATGTCCCCTGGGGGGGCAGAGTGGAGGGGACAAAAGCTCGCTGGTAGAGAACCAGTGAATTGACTCGATTAACTCATTTAATCCTAGAACAACTCTGATGTGGGTACTATTTCTCCTTACTTATTTAATTTATTTTTAAAAACTATGGTGAAATACACGTACACAAAATTTGCCATTGTAACCGTTTTTAAGTGTGCAGTTCAGTGGCATTAAGTGCATTCATATTGTTGTGCATCCATCCTCCCAGCCATCTCCAGAACTCTTCATCTTGCAAAACTGAAACTACCCTCATTAAGCAAGAACTTCCCATTTCCTTCTTCCTCCAGACCCTGGCAACCACCGTCCTACTTTCCTTTTTTTTTTTTTGAGACCGAGTCTTGCTCTTGTTGCCCAGGCTGGAGTGCAATGGTGTGGTCTTGGTTCCACCTTTCCACCTCCTGGGTTGAAGTGATTCTCGTGCCTCAGACTCCCGAGTACCTGGGATTACAGGTGCACACCACCACGCCTGGCTAATTTTTGTATTTTTTAGCAGAGACAGGGTTTTTCCATGTTGGCCAGGCTGGTCTTGAATGCCTGACCTACACCATTCTACTTTCTATCTCTATGAATTTGATGGCTGTAAGTACCTCATCTGAGTGGAATCATACAGTGTTTGTCCTTGGACTCAGCAGGATGTCTTCAGGGTTCATCCGTGTTGTAGTACGTGTCCAGATTCTCTTCCTTTGAGGCTGAATAGTATTCCATGTATGTCTAGGCCACATTTTGTTTATGCATTTCTCAGCGGGTGAACACTTGGCTTGCTTCCACCTTTCAGCTTTTGTGAATGAAGCTGCTATTAGTTCTACCTTTTGACCGATGAGAAAACTGAGACTCTTACAAGAGGTGAAGTAACTTGCTGTAAGTTCCCCAGCTAGTGAGTAGCACATGTAGATTCCAGCCAAGCAGTTGGCTTCAGAGGCTGCTGCTGAGACCTCCTAACTGCACACAGCCAGGCACCCACCCAGGCACCCACCCCCTTCTGAAGCCATCTGATAAGCCGGGACCTGTTACTGCTCTGCTGGGAGCTGAGTCAGAGATGGGGCATATTCGGGGCTGGGGAATGATTACTTCTTTGTTTTCCCCTCTTATTTTATCCCTGGAAAGCCTGGATCAAACCAGGAGATAGAGAGATTTCTTCAGTGGTGGACCCTCCACAGGAAACTCCCCACCATCCCTGTCCTCCCACCATGAGTAACCACACCATTCTTACCCAATTGCCTGATTGGGGATGAGGTCTGGGGCTCACGTACCTCTGCATCCCAAAAGAATAGCTACTGTACGTTCCTGTAAGTCCTCTGGTTGAGAATCTGTAAACAGACTCATTGGTAAAGTCTTTCTTGGAAGCTGACCACGTGACATGGGAATGTTCATAGAAGATGCACGTAGTCACCATGAGGAAGGGAAAGAATGCAGCCATCCCATTGTTTTATACAGGGCTTAACAAAAATGTCTGTATAACAAAGGCTGCAAAATTTAGAAGTGAAACATGTGTGGTTTGAGTTTTTGCGTCAAGGTCCACCACACTTCCTGACAAGTCAGCTCCTTGTCTGGGTAGCACTTGGGTATCAGATCTTCAGGAGAAGCTACTGCCTCTTCAGGTCTGCAGGTTTCCAAATATCAAATTTCTAAAGCGTAGAATGCCCACAGTTTCACCACTTCCTTTGGTGTCAGTGCCTTTCATTTTGAGCAAAGGCAAGCCCGGGACAGTATGAAATCTTGCCACCACCACCAACAGGAAACATAGCAATCTGTAGCTACAGTCCCCTCATCTGGAGACTGGCCTAGGTAGGCTCACTTCATACCTTCCTTACTGGATTTTGGAAGATGCTACAATTAACACAAGGAAAGAAGGCAAGCTCTTATCTCTCCCTTCCCTTCACTCAGTAGCAGCATGTTAGTTGCAGAAATAAAGCACTCAGTTGTTCTTTCTGCTTGCAATTGTTCAGATGCAAGGGGAAAAAGTAAAAACTGAAGCTTGCTATGACGTCTGTCTTAAACCATTTTGTGTAGCTATAAACATTACTGGGTAATTCATAAAGAACAGAAATTTGTTTCTCACAGTTCTGGAGGCTGTGACGTCCAAGATCAAGGTTCCAACAGGCTTGGTGTCTGGAGAGGGTCACCCCCAGGATGGTACCTTACACATGACATCCTCAAGAGCAGGGCAATCACTGTTCCTCACAGGACAGAAATGCAGAAGAGACGGAACCCGCGTCCACAAGCCCTTTTTAGACTGGCTTTAATCCACTCATGCTCCACCCTCATGAACCAAACACCTCCCGGTAAGCCCGACCACCCAATGCTGTTGCATTGGGGATTAAGTTTCCAACACGTGAGTTTTGGAGGGAACAAAAACATTCTGACCATAGCAGCCTTTCCCCAACTTTTACAAGAAGCTTGGCATCTGACGCATTTCATAGCCTGAGTATAGGATGAGGTAATGGAGGGCCCACACCACCTACATCCTGTAAAGCCTGAGGCTCACCAAGCTGCACAGGAGAGTATGAACACAGAGGACACCTCCCACTGTTGTTCTCTTGTCTCATGACTCAAACAGCCCCTCCCTTTCAGCCCAAGACATTGAGCCATCCGGGGCTTGCTGTGGTATAATACAAAATAATTATTTGGTCATTGTCCCTGGTTCCTGACACAGCGCCTCAAAATCCTTGGAACTGATTGCCCTGTATGCTAATGAGATGAATCATGGACAGGCCCTAGATAGCTCCAGGATGGGGGCTGGTCACTAGAAAAATCAACCATGTGATTAGAGGGTCAGAACTTTCAGCCCCGCCTCCTCACTCCTGACCTTCAAGGAGGGAAAAGGGATTGGAGATTAAGTCCAGTCACCAAATGGCCAATGATTTCATCAATCATGCCTGCATAATTCAGGCCTTGACAGAGCAAGAAAGAGGTCAAAACCTGAGATACTACCTTTAAAGGGCTTAATTTCCACGTAGGAAAGTAAGAGAAGCACAGCAGCATAGCTGCGTTTAAAATCGCTGCCCCCACCCCCCAACCCCGCAAAAACACTCCTAAATGAAGTCAGATAAAAATCTCCCAAAAAATTCCTAAGGAAAGTCAGATGCAGTGGCTGAAACCTGTAATCCCAGCTACTGAGGAAACTGAGGTGGGAGGATTGCTTAAGCCCAGGAATTTGAGGCAAGCCTGGGAAACATAGAGAGACCCTATCTCTTTAAAAAAGTTTGTTTTAATAAAAACAAGAACAAAACTTAAATGACAGAGATTCAGAGAACTTCTGGGTTGAGAAAAACATTGCTTTAAGAGGCCAAGGTGAGAGAATCACCTGAGGCCAGGAGTTCAGGACCAGCCTCTAAGAGACGGGGGTCTCACTCTGTTGCCCAGGCTGGAGTGCAGTGGCACGATCTCAGCTCACTGCAGTCTTGACCTCCTGGGCTCAGGTGATCCTCCTACCTCAGCCTCCTGAGTAGCTGAGACCACAGGCGTGTGCCACCATGCCCAGCCAACTTTTTTTATTTTTAGTGGAGATGAGGTTTCACTATGTTGCCCAGACTGATCTCAAACTCCTGGTCTTAAGCAATCCTCCCACCTAAGCCCAAATTTCTGGGATTACAGGTATGACCCACTGTGCCCAGCCCCTCAAACAATTTTTTTTTTATTTAGCCATATAGTGGCATGTGCCTGTAGTCTCAGCTACTTGGAAGGCTGAGGCAGGAGGATTGCTTGAGCCCAGGACGTTGAGGCTATAGTGAGCTACGATTTCACCACTGCACTCCAGTCTGGGTGACAGTGTGAGACGCTGTTTAAAAAATAAAAGAAAGACATTGACTCATTTCAAGGATGGTGCATCTGGAGAGGGCATGGAAACCTCCCCCTCCCTATGCAGCTCTTCCATTTGGTTGTTCCCGAATTGTATCCTTTATAATCAATGGACAAATGTTAATGCGTTTTCCTGAGTTTTATGAGCTATGAATTATCAAAACTGAGGAAGGGGTTGTAGAAACTCCCAAATGTATAGTCGGTCAGAAGTATGGGCGGCTTCTTGGACTTGTGGCTGGCATCTGAAGCGGGGGCAGTCTGGGACGGAGCCTTGAACATGCGCGGTCGGCTCTAACTCCAGGAGTTAGTGTCAGAACTGAACTGATTGTTGGATTCCTGTTGATGTCAGAGTCACAGGTCACGAGTGCGGAACACACTCCACACACTTGGTATCAGAAGTGTCAGAAAAAAACACTACACCTGTTCTCTCATCAAACAGTGGAAACGCTAAACTACAAGCTATTTCTCCTACATTTTTTCCCCTCTTGCAATTCCACTCTTCCGGGAAGCTTGGGTGATCAGCCTAGAGTGTTACCTACACTCGTTGACAGAGCCAGCTGAGTTGATGCTCTGGGCATGACAGTTCTTTATTGTGGAGCTGTCATACATGTGCCATTTTCAGCAGCATCTCTGACCTCTACCCGCTAGATACCGGTAGCAACGAGTCCCTGGCTGCCTCAGCAAACTGTGGTCATTCCCTTATGACAAAAACTAGACCCTACAAAAAAGGATAGTCGAGCATGAGGCCTGAGACCTGGGTCTAGTCCGGGCTCAGCCCAAGGTATCTCTGTGACTTTGGGCAGGGCTACCAAGCCTCTTGGTGTCCTCAGCTGAACAATGGAAAAGCCAGACCAGATCAACCTGAGGTCCATTCAGCAACAACGTGCTATGCTGCTGTGTTTGCCTTACCTTCCTATGTGGAAATTAAGCCCAGTAAAGGTAGTAACTCAGGCTTTGACCTCTTTCTTACTCTGTCAAGGCCTGAACTCCTGTCTTTCCAAATGATTTGACCCTGAGTCTCCCATTTCCTTTCACAGAATGGGGCCTGCAGGAGCTGACAGGGATCCATGCTGGGGATAGATGCTGCTGACAACCTGAAGAAGAATCCACCCTCTGGCTCTGAAATTAACTGCGTTCAGCAGTCTTGTGGCCAGAGTGAGAGCACCTTCCCCCTGCAGCTCTCCTGGGGAGCCGCAGCCCAGAGGAGTGAGGAGCGCCCTCCGTTGCAGGTGGGAGTGGCGGGATGGGAGTGTGGAGATCCAGAGTGGCCACCAGGCCATTGCTCAACCTAGTAGTTCCTGCTCAGTCTCTCTGGGGCTGACAGACTTCACAGTCCAGCTTGCTCTGGGGAGACCACATTCTGGAGGCAGCAGCCACCACCGTCCTGGGGTTCTGTCTTTCAAAGAGAAGCCTCTGTCCTTTTCAAAGACAGAACACCTGTGCTTGACAGAACACCTGTGCTTGGCAGGCAAGAATAACATTGATGGTGGGAAATCCCATTCTCTAAAATATTATAAAACAGAAAGTATGAAGGAATTAAAGTCCACTGAAAAAGTATCCTGGGACTGGGTGCAGTGTTGATGCCTGCAATTCTAGCACTTTGGGAGGCTGAGACAGGAGGATTGCTTGAGGCCATAAGTTTGAGACCAGCCTGGGCAACAAAATGAGACCCAGTCTCTACAAAAAAATTTTTAAAATTAGCCAAGCATGGTAGCTCGTGCTTGTAGTCCCAGCTACAAGCTAGGAGGCTAAGGTGGGAGGATTGCTTGAACCCAGGAGTTCAAGGTTACAGTGAGCTATGATTGTGCACTGCATTCCAGCCCGGGGAACAGACTGAGTGGGTGACCCTGTAGCAAAAAATAGAAAAAAGAAAAGGAAAGGTATCCTGGACTACCAGGAATGACAGTAATAACGATGCTAGCATTTATTAAGAACTTAATAGATGCCCTGAACTCAGCTCAGTGCTTTACATGAATTATCTCATTTAATTCGGAGATAATTGGAGATAGTTATGCTTTTTACCCCCATTTTATAGATTGGGAAACGGAAGTTATACTGTTCTTCAAAGTCTTTCAACTAATAAGGTCTAATGATTTTATCCTGGAAGCACATATGGGAATTTTCTTGTTCTCTAGTCTCAGTAGGTAAAATGTGGGACATCTTGGCAGGTGTGACCTAAGTTATCATAAAACATGTCTAATTATTGGGAAAGAAGATGATGTTAGTTACTAGGCGGTGGTGGTGGGAGGGGTGGTCTAGCTAATGACTGGCATTTTAAACTAGAATCATCAAGATCCTAATGGACATTAACTCATCATTTACATTAGGTATTTCTCCTAATGCTATCCCTTCCCCCTCCCCCCACCCCACGACAGGCCCCGGTGTGTGATGTTCCCCACCCTGTGTCCAAGTGATCTCATTGTTCAGTTCCCACCTATGAGTGAGAACATGCGGTGTTTGGTTTTCTGTCCTTGACAGTTTGCTCAGAACGAGCACACCCACATGGCACATGTATACATATGTAACAAACCTGCACATTGTGCACATGTACCCTAGAACTTAAAGTATAATAATAAAAAAAGATCCATTAATGATCTTCATTTCATTCATTTTTATCTATTTATCCTTCTATTCATTAATTCAATCAATAAAAACTTATTGATAGCTCAGTGTATGTCACGGGTTGTGCTAACGGCTAGGGATGCAAAAAAGAGTCATACTCCATCCCCATCCTCAAGGCATTCCTGGTCCAGTACTGCCGGCAGTAGTCAGAGGCCAAAGTCCCATAAGAAAGTACCCTTCTGGCCCACTGACTTCTTCCCTGGGTCCACCTAGAAATCTGGCTGGATTCAAATCAGGCAAAACATGTACAACTTTATGATTTCTTGTCTGATGGAAATCCCCTGGACTTTTCCCTTTTTGTATTGGATGGGTGTTAGTTCTCCTGGACATGCCAAAGCCGGCACATGGCACCCCACGGCCATGAAGTCTTGGGCCCCTGCACCTGGTGCTTAGGTTCAGGGAGACTCAGGAACTCTTTCTCCTGACCTGACTGTCTTGTCTTAGGACATAATCTTTGGAAAACTTCTCCCAGAATACAAAGCCCAAACACAAGAGAAGGGGCCAGCCTAAACCCAGCCTGGAGACATCAGCATAGGGATCCACTGGGCACATACTGTCCTTGAGGTTTAGCCACCTGGCAACATGCTGGGCTGCTGCCGACCTCCCCTTCTCCCCAGCCAGCCCTCACCAGGGTCTACAGGAAGTGGTTGCTCCCACAGGCTGTGTGGGTAGATGTTCCTGTGAGTGCTTCTCTCTGTCTCAGAAAAGGGAGTCGGGTGGGAGATGTTCCTGCCATGTCTTCCAAATGGCAGATTTCCCCCCTGTTTCAATGAGGTCTCATGGCTCTGTGGATGTCAACTCTTCTCTCCTATACTCTAAAAAGTACAGAGATGGACCAGTACTTTAAGAATCCAGATACTATTGCAAAATTCTCCCTAGTTCCATTAAATCAGGGAGCTCCTGGCCTGTTCCCTTGAGTTCTTATTCCCTTAGTTCTTCTCTGGAAAGGCTGCCTCTGCCTGGATAGACCAGGCCCAAGATGCGCAGATGAATCAGACACATCCCTGCCCTTGAGGGCTGTCATAGGTCTCAGTGAAGACCTACAATAAAGCAGAGAATTGAGAAGGCTTGAGGGGAGGCAGAAGCAGGGTAGGAAACAATACAAAGGGAGGGAGGAGAAGGTGATACTGGAGGTGCGCCAGGAAGGAAATGGCAGTGATGTGGTTTGGATCTGTGTCCCCATCCAAACTCATGTTCCATTGTAATGCTCAATGTGAGGCTTGATGGGAAGTGACTGGATCATGGAAGCAGAATTCTCATGAATGGTTTAGCACCATAGCCCCCCTTGGTACTGTATAGTAAGTGAGTTCTCACGAGATCTGGTTGTTTAAAAGTGTACAGCACCTGCCCCCCCCCCCTTCCTCCTGCTTCATCCATGTAAGACATATTGGCTTCCCCTTTACCTTCCACCATGATTCTAAGTTTCTTGAGGCCTCCCCAGAAGCAGAAGCCACTATACTTCCTGTACATCCTGTAAAACAGTGAGCCAATGAAACCTCTTTTCTTTATAAATTATCAGTCTCAGTTATTTCTTTATAGCCATGTGAGAACGAACTAATACAGTGTTGGGAACAGGCCCCCAAATCTGGCCATAAACTGGCCCAAAAACTGGGCATAAACAAAATTTCTGCAGCACTGTGACATGTTCATGATGGCCATGATGCCCACACTGAAGGTTGTGGGTTTACTGGAATGAGGGCAAGGAACACCTGGCCCACCCAGGGTGGAAAACCGCTTAAAGGTGTTCCTGAACCACAAATAATAGCATGAGCAATCTGTGCCTTAAGGACATGTTCCTGTTGCAGATAACTAGCCAGACTCATGCCATTTTTTTTGGCCCATCCCTTTATTTCCCATAAGGAATGCTTTTAGTTAACCTACAATCTATAGAAATAATGCTTATCACTGGCTTGCTGTCAATAAATATGTGGGTAAATCTCTGTTCGAGGCTCTCAGCTCTGAAGGCTGAGCCACTCCACATGCTATATTTCTCTGTGCCACTCCACATGCTATATTTCTCTGTGTGTGCCTTTAATTCCTCTAGCACTGCTGTGTTAGGGTCCCCATGACTGAGCTGGTCTCGGCAATACAGAAAATTGGTACTGAAAAGTGGGACATTGCTATAAAAATGCCATGTGGAATTTTTTCAGGCCCAGGGCCCTGCCACCATGAGCAGCCTCAAGACACTGCGCCCTGCATTCTGGCTGCTTCAGCTCCAGCCTTAGCTCAAAGGAGCCCAGGTACAGCTCAGGCTGCTGCTTCAGACGGTGCAAGCTATGAGCCTTCACAGCTTCCACATAGTCTTAAGCCTGTGGGTACCCAGAGTGCTAGAGCTGAGGTTTGGGAGCCTCCACCGAGATTCCACAGGATGTATGGAAAAGCCTGAATGTCCGGGCAAAAGCCTGCTGCCGGGGCAGAGCCCTCATGGAGAATTTCTACTAGGGCAGTGCAGAGGGGAAATGTGGGGTTGGAGCCACCACACAGAGTCCCCATTGGGGCACTGCCTACTGGAGCTGTGAGAAGAGGGCCACCATCCTCCAGACCCCAGAATGGTAGATTCACTGACAACTTATACCATGAACCTAGAAAAGCAACGTGCACTCAACAGCAGTTCATCAGAGCAGCCACAGGGGCTGTTGCCTGCAGAGCCACAGGGCTGGAGCTGCCCAAGACCTTGGGAACCCACTCCTTGCATCCAGTGTGCCCTGCATGTGGGACATGGAGTCAAAGGAGATTATTTTGGAGCTTAAGATTTAATGGCTGCCCTGCTGGGTCTCAGACTTGCATGGGGCCTGCAGCCCCTTTCTTTTGGCTTATGTCTCCCTTTTGGAGTGGGAGTATTTACCCAATGCTTGTACCTTCATTGTATCTTAGGAACAACTATTTTTTTTTATTTTATTTTACAGGCCCATAGGTAGAAGGGACTAGCTTTATCTCAGATAAGACTTGGACTTTGGGCTTTTGAGTTATTACTGGACCCAGTTAAGACTTTGGGAACCGTTGAGAAGGGATGATTGTATTTTGGAATGTGAGAACATGAGATTTGGGAGGGGTCAGGGACAGAATGATATGGTTTGGATCTATGTCCCCACCCAAATCTCATATTCAATTGTAATCCCCTATGTTGGAAGTGGAGCCTGGTGAGAGGTGATTGGATGGATCATGAGGGCAAAGTTCTCATGAATGGTTTAGCACCATCCCCACCTTGGTATTGTATAGTGAGTGAGTTCTCATGAGATCTGGTTGTTTAAAAGTGTGTGGCACCTCCCTACTATCTCTCTTCCTCCTGCTTAATCCACGTTAAGACGTGTCTGCTACCCTTTCACCTTCCGCCATGATTCTAAGTTTTCTGAGTGTTTCCCAGAAGCAGAAGCTGCTTTGCTTCCTGTTTAATTGGATAATTTATAAAGAAAAGAGGTTTAATTGTCTCACAGCCCTGCCAATTAAACCTCTTTTCTTTATAGATTACTCAGTCTCAGGAATTGCTTTATGGCAGTGTGAGAATGGACTAATACAGGTGGCTAGGATATTCTCCAAGGGGAGGAACACCTGGGAACAGCAGTGAGCATGGTGAGAAGCCTGGTGTGGCTACAGGAGGTGTAAGAAATTCACTCAGGCCGCTGGTGTTAAGCTCTGAGAGGTGGGCCTCACTGGCCCCTCTCAACTCAGACTCCTCCGTCTGTAAGATGGGGATCCTCCAGGTTAGAGTTGTGGTTGTGATGGTTAGGTGGGTCAGTACATGAAAAGAACAGAACAGTGCCTGGATTGGTGTAAGAACTATGCATATGTTAGCTGGTGTTATGACTCTTATCCTCATGTCATGCCCAAAGATGTCAAGACTCAGCAATACATATTTTCTGAATGAATTTGTAAATGAAGCCTAGTTATATCAGTATAAATGTGTGTACTTCATAGACCTGTGAGCTGCAGGGCTACTGGAAAGAAGTCCTAACAATTAAAAAGTAGCAGGTATAATTTATGGAGTGTCTACTATTTACAAAGCATACATTTACATTTACTTCTTCTCTCTCACCAAACATAAGAAGCTAACGATTATTCTCAGTATAAAGATGAGGAAATTGAAGCTCAAGGCCTCTTCTTTTGGTCAGGATGCTGTTCTCTGCCTAGAATGTAGGGTATCGATGATCATGCTGCAACTTTTATTCTGAAAGGCAATTTTCTCCACTGGTTTTAGACATAACACAACTAAAGGAAAAAAAAGTGTTTTTGAAGATGCTTACAAGTTGGTCAAGCTTGGTAGCGTTTCCCATTCAATGAAAAAAGCAGAAAAAGATCTCACAGCTACTTCTGTCTTAAGCAGGAGTTCATGAGTCCAACTACCTGAGGTCAGAGCTGATGATCGTAATTTATCGATGCTTCAGTGGGCCCGGGTGGACCTGGCCATGGAGGCCGATCTGCCTGTCTGGGCCCTCATGTTCCTGTTTAGTACACATACAGGTGGTGATAGGGAGGTGGAAACCCTGGCGAGGCAGATAAAAGAGCTCTGGTTTTAGAGTGAGTCAGACCCGAATTCGGAGCTGGCTCCGTCACTTACGCACTGTGCCATCTTGAACAGTTAACATTTTAGAGGTAAACTAAATGGTGATAATAATAACATGCCGTAGAATTGGCATAAGGATGCAAGATAGTGTATGCAAAAAATAATAAACGTAGGCATAGACTCTGCCTTTCCATCATAATTGCATTAATGTAAAATTTTTAATTATTAGCTGTTTTTCAACTATGGGCAAATATTTGAAGCTTGATAATGTGCAGTGTTGGCAAGGCTCTGGCGAAACAGGTGCCATCATGTACTCTTAGTGGGAGTATAAATTAGTGCAGCAGCTGTGGAAGGCAATTTGGCATTAGTAATCAAATTTTTTAATGCATATACTTTTTGATGTAGCAATTCCACTGCTCTGAATTTCTCCTATGAATGTATTAATTTTAATTAGAGTATTGGATTGATTGCCGTAATTGAGAACCCAAATAACAGTGGCTTAAACACAATAGAGGCATATCTCTTTCTGGACATAGTAGCCCAGCTTAATCAATCTACAGCTGTTGGTGTGGGAGTGTGTGATTCCATGATGTTGCGGGCCCAGGGTTCATATTTTGTTCCTCTGCTATCCTAGACTGCTACCCTTATCTGCATAATAGAAAAGAGCTCCCTTCCACATCCACACTCCAGCCAGGGCCAATGGGGAAAGGTACACAGCCACACTTCTTCTCTTTAAAGCAGCAATCCCAGAGTTACACACATCATTTCTGCTATATCCCATTGACTAGCACTTAGTCGCTTGGCCATACCTGAATGCAGCAGTGCCAAGAAATGTAGCCTTTATTCTGGGACCATGTGCCTATAGGTTGAGCATCTCAAACAAAAAAATCTGAAATCTGAAATGCCCCCAAATTTGAAACTTTTTGAGCACCCACATTGCACCCAAAGGAAATGCTCATTGGAGAATTTCAGATTTTCAGATTTGGGATATGCAACCAGTGTGCAACTATTCTAAAATCCAGGAGAAAATGGAAATCCAAAGCACATCTAGTTTCAAGCATTTCAAATAAATGTGCTAAAATTCAGGGATGTTATATGACACTCATATATGTAGGTAAAGATGTAGGCTTAAGGATGCTCACTGCAGCATTTTTGTAACTGAAAAACCCTAGTAACAGTCTGAATGACATCTACCCATAAGGGACTGATTAAAGAAAGAGGGATACGTTTGTTCAGTGGAACACTATGCAGTAGTTAAAAATGAGTGTGGTAGGCTGGGTGCGGTGGCTCACACCTGTAATCCCAGCACATTGGGAGACTGAGGAGAGTGGATCATGAGGTCAGGAGATCCAGAGCATTCTGGCCAACATGGTGAAACTCCGTCTCTACAAAAAATACAAAAATTAGCTAGGTGTGATGGTGTGCACCTGTAGTCCTAGCTACTCGGGAGGCTGAGGCAGGAGAATCACTTGAACCAGGGCGTCAGAGCCTGTAGTCCTAGCTACTCGGGAGGCTGAGGCAGGAGAATCACTTGAACCAGGGCGTCAGAGGTTGCAGTGAGCTGAGATCATGCCACTGCACTCCAGCCTGGCAACAGAACAAGACTCTGTCTCAAAAGAAAAAAAATTCGATGATAAAACCTGTTAATGTATGTAAAAGCCACGGCACTTACCATGTATCTGGGATGCAGCGCACACAGTCCAGGTTTCTATAGATTCCCTTTTCCCCAGCCCTTGAGAGCCAACCATTCCTTAGAGATTTGGATAACTGTCATTTAAACCTGCATCCTGGGAGCTTCAGGAAGCCCTGTATCCTTCAAGCACATCTGAGTCTCCTTAGAGATCCTCTGAGTGTCTGTTGTCACCCTAGCACTGAACTGTGGGAGGCAGCTTGCCCCATCACCTCCAGCCAGCTCATCTGCCCCGCTCCAGGCTGCTTTCTCTTCCCAGCCTGCTGCCCTGCTCTGTCCATGTACAGGACTGACCAGGCTTTGGCCAGTTCTTGCTGGATGAAAATGGGTCTAACCTCAGAGAATTAGAACAAAGAGGAGAAGGACTGAAAACTCCTTATGGGATCAAAGAAATGTGACTTGGGCAATTTATTTAACCCCTCTAAGCCTCTGATTCCTCATGTGTAAAATGGGAGTGATAGTAATAATCATATCTGTTTCCCAAGGTTGTGAAGTAGTAGGGAGAGTATGTGTACAGCTGTTATGTTCTGTGTCTCCAGTGTGCAGTATATGTAAGAACACATTTCATCTACTATTCAGAATAAATGGCTTGGTCATCTGTGTCACTATCATGACCTGAGCCTTCTGCTCCCGGGGGGTCCTTCCCTGATAAATCCACTACCCCCAGGGGCAGAATCAGCTGAAGGCATCAGGTCCTGATTGCAACTTCCTTGTGGAGAGGAACTTGGAGAATCTCACCAGCCTGCTGTAGAGCAGGAATCTGGGTGGTTGCTGTCGCTTGAGTCACACTGGAACTCTGGGCTGCTCCTGCACTGTCCTCCTCTCTTGCCTTGTGGACTAGTGGAGAGCTAGCTAGGCACCTCACTGCATCCAGGGCTCCTGCTGGCTGCTGCAAGCCCTGGCCACCATGGTCTCTGTTTCCTCTGGACAATGAGGATGGGGACGGAGTGGCCATGACTGCAGAGCGTGTGGAATTCACATTCCTCCACTCCACCTCCCCCATCTGCGTGGCCTTGGCTGGGGGCTGCTGGCTGTAAGTGCCAAGGCTTGAGTGTATTCTCTAATTACTCAGCTCTTTGACCTCTTTCTCTCTCTCTCTCTCTCTCTCTCTTTATTTTATTATTTATTTATTTTTTTGAGATGGGGTCTTGCCCTGTCACCTAGGCTGGAGTGCAGTGGTGCAGTCTTGGCTCATGGCAACCTCCACCTCCTGAGTTCAAGTGATCCTCCTGCCTCAGCCTCCCCAGTAGTTGGGATTGCAGGTGCCTACCACCCCACCTGGTTAATTTTTGTATTTTTTTTAGTAGAGACAGGGTTTTACCATGTTAGCCAAGCTGGTCTCGAACTCCTGACCTCAAGTGATCTACCCGCCTCAGCCTCCCAAAGTGTTAGGATTACAGGCATGAGCCACTGCACCCAGTTTCTCTCCTCTCTTTCTTTCTTATACACATACACACACACGGTTCTTTTCTACAGTGCCAGGAAATTTGGTATGAAACAGTTTCTGATTTCAGCCACATCCAGAAATTCCTCACCCCCTCCAGCTCCCTGAATTCTGGTCCCTGACCCCCACACAATTACATACCTCCCAGGGCTCACCACATTATTGGGTCACACCCCATAAACAGTAACTATGGCTTGGGCATTGGGTCACACCCAATAAACAGTAACTGTGGTTGTTTGGTTCCCTGATTATCTGTCTGTGTCCTGAGGCCCCAACTCACAGTCCACAGTCTAGTCATTAGAATTCTTCTCCATCCTCACGAGGGAGGGCAACAGGGGCTGCAAGAAATTTTATTGATAATTGTAGACACCATCACGGTAAACACAAGGCCTCCATTAGAATCCACTTGACATGTCGCGTTGTCCCTGGATGCCAACATGGTAATTAAACTGATTTGAAACTTCCACTGCACAATGAGGTGGAACAAGAACCAATTTAATGGGCTGTAGGAACCGACTCTGAAATGATTACAATATTCATCAGAGGAGGGAAAGGAAAGAAGAAAAAAAAAGAGTGAGGCGATGATTATTTTTTCCCAGGCCCAGTGCCATTCAGTTGTGTGACTTGGCCCTGGTTCCCTTGGAGACTGGCTGGGCACGTGGAGGTACGGCTGACAGGGAGCCCAGCCCTGCCTGCTGCACCAGAAGGAGGCAAGCACGCAGGAGGTTGGGGCTTCCATAGGCCATTAGCACAGGTTTCACACGAACCCTTCCTCTCCTAGGAATGATGGCCCCAATCCTGCACCTCTCCTTGCATCCAAACCCTTGCCATGGCCTAATTATAGGCAAAAATTTGACCTTAACCTTGGCTGTGTGATTTGCTTTAGCCAATGATGCCAATGGAGGCAATGGTGCATGCTTCTGAGCCTAAGAGGCCTCATGTTCTTCTATTTGCCCTCTTGCAAGGGAGCAGAACAACCCCTGCCCACCCACAGGTCTGCAGCAAGGAGTAGAACCACCCAGCAGAGTCCAGCCTAGACTGGTGGAACCGTCTAGCCAATGCACAGGTTCGTGGTAATGATGATTGTTACGTTATGCCCCTAATGTGGGATGATTTGTTACATGGCAAAACTGATACACAACCCCAACCTAGCTGCCGTGGTCTGCCCCACAGACTGATCTAAGTGACCACTGGAGGATGCTCATGCTCTCTGGGGTTTTCCTTTCCTCCTTCACGGGGTTGGTTGGTTATTTATGCTTGCCTACAGATCCAGAGAAGACTTTTCCAAATTTTTCCTTTTTAGCTGAGGAATTCTTTTTTTTTTTTTTTCTAGATCAGTCTTGCGCTATCACCCAGGCTGGAGTGCACTGGCACAATCTCGGCTCACTGCAACCTCCGCCTCCTGGGTTCAAGTGATTCTCCTACCTCAGGCTCCTGAGTAGCTGGGATTACAGGCACATGCCACCACACCCGGCTAATTTTTGTATTTTCAGTAGAGATGGAGTTTCACCACGTTGGCCAGGCTGGTCTTGAACTCCTGACCTCAGGTGATCCACCCTCCTTGGTCTCCCAAAGTGCTGGGATTACAGGTGTGAGCCACCACGCCTGGCCAGGATTTCTTATTTGAAAGGAAATCTCTTACACGTCCTCATGTATATATAATGGGTGTGACCAAGTTTACCAGTTTGGAGTACAAATGTCAGGCAGAGTGGGACTGGGGTGGGAATATCTGATCAGACACGCATGGGACCTAGGTCTCCATTGTCATTGCTGCTAATGGTGCCTTGATGAAAACTCCTACACAGATCAATGTGACCAGTGCCCTGCCCTGCCCTGCTGGAATGATGCTCAAGCTGGTCCAGACGCCTGCACATGGGGGCACCAAGGTGACTGCCCTTTAAATGTTACACTCACATATTTTGCTGTTGTTTCCTAAGGTTTCCAAGTCTGGGGAGCGCTTACAGCTTGAGCCACACATCATGAGGGAAACAGTGAAATGGTAAGGCTGGTTCAAAGAGCATTGGAAGATGTAACAAAAAAAAACTACAGGCCAATATTCCTGATGAACATCACTGCAAAAATTCTCAACAAAATACTAGCAAACTAAATTCAACAACATATTGAAAAGATCATTCACCATGATCAAGTGAGATAAATCCCAGGGATGCAAGGATGGTTTAACATATGTGAATCAACAAACATGATGCATCACATCAATAGAATCAAGGACAAAAGCCATATGATCATTTCAGTAGTTACTAAAAAAGCATTGGATAAAATCCAACATCCCTTCATGATAAATATCCTCAACAAGTCAGGCACAGTGACTTGCACCTGTAATCCCAGCTACACCAGAGGCTCAGGTGGGGGGATTGCTTGAGCTCAGGAGTTTGAGGCGGCAGTGAGCTATGATTTTGCTGCTGCACTCATTCTGTCAGTCGGCCTG
Organism: Colobus angolensis palliatus; assembly: GCF_000951035.1. Taxonomy (NCBI): domain Eukaryota; kingdom Metazoa; phylum Chordata; class Mammalia; order Primates; family Cercopithecidae; genus Colobus; species Colobus angolensis. The sequence continues at coordinate 23,111,952 of NW_012116265.1, read as the reverse complement.
GAGTGTAGTGGTGTGATCACAGCTCCCTGTAGCCTCAAACTCCCAGGCTCAGGAGATCCTTCCATCTCAGCCTCCTGAGTAGCTGGGATTACAGGCACATGCCACCATGCCCAGCTAGTTTTTGTAATTTTTTGTAGAGTTGAAGTTTGCCATATTGCCCAGGCTGGTCTTGAACTCCTGAGCTCAAGTGATCTGCCTGCCTTGGCCTCCCAAAGTGCAGGGATTGCAGATGTGAGCCACCATGCCTGGCCTAAAAAATATTTGTTTTAATCCTCAACAAATTGGGTATAGAAGGAACATACTTCAACATGATAAAGACCATACATGACAAGCCCACAGCTAATATACTGAATGGTGAAAAATTAAAAGCCTTTCCACTAAGATCTGGAACAAGAAAATATGCTCACTTTTAGCTCTTTTATTCAACATAGTACCAGAAGTCCTAGTCTGAGCAATAAGGCAAGAGAAAGAAATAAAGGGCATTCAATCGGAAAAGAGGAAGTCAAATTAACCTTGTTTGCAGACAACATGATCTTAAGTTTAAAAAACCTAAAGAGACTTAGAACTGATCAACAAATTTAGCAAAGTTGCAAGATACAGAATCTACATACAAAAATCAGTAATTCCTTTTCTTTTCTTTTTCTTAACAGGGTCTTGCTCTGTTGCCCAGGCTAGAGTGCCCTGGCGCAAATACTGTTCACTGCATCCTCGACCTCCCAGGCTCAGTTGATCCTCCCACTTTAGCCTCCAGAGTAGCTAGGATCACAGGCACATGCCACCACACCCCCAGATATTTTAAAAAATTATCTGTAGAGATGAGGTCTCCCTATGTTGCCCAGGCTAGTCTCAAACTTCTGGGCTCAAGAAATGCTCCCACCCTGGCTTCCCAAAGTGCTGGTATTACACATGTGAGCCACTGGGCCTGGCCATCTTTTTTTTTTTGAATAGAGATGGGCTCTTGCTCTGTCACTCAGGCTGGAGTACAGTGGAGTACAGTGGTGTGATTATAGATAACTGAAGTTTCAAACTCCTAGGCTCAAGCGATCCTCACATCTTGGTCTCCCCAGTAGCTGGGACTACAGGTGTGTGCACCATGCTCAGCTAAAAACATCAGTAGTGTTTCTATACACCAATAACAAACTAGCTGACACTAAGTCAAGAAAGCAATCCCACTTACAATAGCTACAAAAATAAAAAATAAAATACCTAGGAATAAATTTAACAAAAGAAGTGAAAGATCTCTATAGGGAATACTGTAAAACACTGATGAAAGATATTGAAGAGAACTCACACACAAATGCAAAGACATCCTATGCTCATGGATTGAAAGAATCAATATTGTCAAAATGTCTATCCTCCCAAAAGCAATCTATATTTTCAATGCCATCCCTACCAAAATACCAATGATGTTATTCACAGAAATAGAAAAAACATACTTAAAATTCTTAGGGAACCACAAACACCCTGAATAGCTAAAGCAATCCTGAGCAAAAAGAAAAAAGCTAGAGGCACCACACTACTTGACTTCAAATTATACTACAAAACTGTAGTAACCAAAATAGCATGGCACTGGCATAAAAACAGACACACAGACCAGTGAAACAGAATAAAGAACTCAAAAATAAATCTACCCACTTACAGCCTACTGATTTTCAACAAAGGTGCCAAGAACACATATTGGGACAAGGACAGTCTTTTAAATAAATGGTGCTGGGGAAACTGAATATCCACATGCAGAAGAATGTAACCAGACCCCCCCATCTCTCACCATTTACAAAAGTCAACTCAAAAGGGCTTAAAGACTTAAATGTGAGACCTGAAACTTTGAAACTACTAGGAGGAAATATAGGTGAAATGTTACAGGACATTGGTCTGGACAAAGATTTTTTGGAGAAGACCTCAGAAACACAGGGAACAAAAGCAAAAATAGGCAGGTGGGATTACAGCAAGCTAAAAAGGCCTCTGCACAGCAAAGGAAACAGTTAACAAAGTGAAGAGACAACCTACAACCTACAGAATGGGAGAAAATGTTTTCAAATGATCTATCCAACACAAGGGTTAATCACTAAAATATATGAGGAACTCAAGTCAACAGCAAAAAATTGAATAATTTAATTTAAAAATGGGCAAAAGACCTGAATAGACATTTCTCAAAAGAAGACATACAAATGGCCAACAGACATATGAAAAAATGCTCAACATCCCTAACCATCAGAAGAATGCAAATCAAAGCCACAATGAAATATCATCTCACCACAATTAAAGTGGCTATTAGCAAAAAGACAAAAGAAAAAAATAACAAATGCTGGAGAGGATACAGAGAAATACTCATACGCTGTTGGTGAGAATGTAAAGTAATACAGTCATTATGAAAAACAGTATTGAAGTTCTTCAAAAACACTAAAAATAAAACTACTATATGATCCAGGAATCCCATTGCTGGGTATATATCCAAAAGTAAGGATTTACATATATCAAAGAGATATCTGTAGTTTCGTGTTTATTGCAGCACTATTCACAATAGCCAAGACATGGAATTAACGTAAGTGTCCATCAACAGATGAATGGATAAAGAAAATGTGGGACATGTACACAATAGAATATTATTTGGCCTCAAAAAATAATAAAATCTTGTCATTTCCAGCAATGTGGATGGAACTGGAGGAAATTTTGTTAACTGAAACAAGTTAGACACAGAAAGACAGATATCCCATGTTCTCACTCATATGTAGGACAGAGTGGATCGTACAAAGGTACCGATTAGAATGGTAATTACCACAGGCTGAGAAGGGAAGGAGGAATGGGGCATAAAGAGAAGTTGATTAATGGGGACTAAAATACAATTAGATGGAAGAAATAAGTTCTAGTATTCAATAGCACAGTAGGGAAATTATAGTTAATGATTTATTGTATATTTCAAAATAGCTAGAAAAGATGAATTCTAATGTTCCCAACAGAAAAATGTTTGAAGTGATGGATATTCCAATTACCTGTATTTGATCATTGCACATTGTATGCACATATCAAAATATTACATGTATCCCCAAAACATGTACAACTATGATATAGCAATAAAAAATAAAATATAATTAAAAATTTTTAACAATAACAATAAAAAACTCTTTCTAATGGAAATTGCTATAGGAAACAGATGTTAATGAGTATAATAGCTTGAATTAAGAAGAAAACATTGTTAAAACTAGTTTCTTTCTTTTTTTTTTTTTTTTGGGATACAGTCTTGCTGTATCACCCAGGCTGGAATGCAATGGTAAGATTTCGGCTCAATGCAACCTCTGCCTGCTGTATTCAAGTGATTCTTGTGCCTCAGCCTTCCGAGTAGCTGGGATTACAGGCACCCACCCACCATGCCACACTAATTTTTGTGTCTTTAGTAGAGACAGGGTTTTACCATATTGGCCAAGCTGGTCTGAAACTCCTGACCTCACGTGATCCACCCTCCTTGGCCTCCCAAAGTGCTGGGATTACAGGTGCGAGCCACCATGCCCAGCCAAAACTAGTTTCAAAGCTACACAGTTGGAAAGAAAATTTTAAAAACCATAAACAAACAAAAAGCATTTGAAGCACTGGAGTTTATATAGTCCCATTAAAGAAAGAATATTGGATACATAGGTTAGGTACAAAACTGGTTAACACACTACAGGGCAATTAACCCTAATATTTGAGGTTATCTTTTCTACTGGATGGGAATCATTTGCATCTACACAACTCTGCAGGCTAACATGTAACTTCAGAGTTTGAGCCCTCAGTTAATAGTAAACAGGATAGTCAAACAATATAGTACATTCTCCCAGAAGATTAATAATTGTTAGGCAAGCCTGTTAATATTTCAGAACAATATTGAAAGGACATAAAAATATCTTCTTGGCCTTATTTCCAGGCTTTAGATAGTTTTCCTTATTACTTGCCAGGTCACCCTTACAGCCATAGCAGCTTGTCAAGGGCACAGCCCGGGGATACTGAACAGATCCTTCAGTGTCAGGCAGCGGGGGAGAAGTTGCTGAACGTGGAGGTAGAACACCAAGGGAAAAGGGCCACACTTTCTAGTTGTATATATAGGAAGGCCAGTTCCTGGTTAATCAGATAGTCTGCCTGCCTGCCTGCCTGGCTGCTTCCTAGATACTACAGTTCTCCAAAAACAGGCCCCAAAGAATGTAACCCCTTCTCTGAACTCTATTGCTCTATCTTTTGCTCATGGCCCTTTCTGCCTGCGACCTCTGGATGTTTTATAATGCACAAATGTGTTGTCACTTTAAGAGCATTTACTTTTCTTTCACTTCCTGTAGCCTCTACTATGTCCACCAAGTGTCTAGCACACAGCAGATGCTAATCGGCACACAGCAGATGCTAATGGGCACGGTGCACTGCACATCTCTTTCCTTATCAAAGGCACATACAGACCCTCCATTCCTCAGATGTGCGCTCAACATCCCCCTTCCACATTTCCTCCTGCATAGACTGTGATCTCTCTCTCTGCTTGTCTCCACCTACTGCAATCCTACCCACACTTTGAGACACAGCTCTGATGCCACCCTCTCCAAGGGAGTATCTTCTCCCTACTGGCATGTGTCTCCCTATTCTCAAGCAGATTTTCTCTGTATTGGGGCCTCCTTTTTACCCTGCCATGGCCCACGGGTCATTTACACTTCACATTGCCCAGGGTAGTGGGCTCCCAAAGACAAGAACCTGGTCTTCATCACTTCTGTCTGTGTCCATGGCACCTAGTGATGCTAAGCACATATTCTCTGGCTCAGGCAATGGCCACGTGAGCCCAGGGGTGGCTTTTTCTGCCTTCGGCAGCAAATTCTGTCTTGTTTGCTGTTGGCAGCACTTCAGGGCCCATCACCTGCAGGATTCAGACCTCAAAGGTGCTGAGCAGGGGACATATGGCGCTTGTCCTCTCCCGACTAAGGGAGTCCTTGGTGAACATCTGATCTCAGCTGGAGCATGTCCCTTTCTGCTTAATCAGCTGCTCCTTACTTCCTCTGCTGGTTGCAGGGTGGCGGGTGAGACGGGGGTGGTAAGTGAGGCAGCTGCTGCCTTTGCTATGGCTATGATTCTGACCCGCAACCACTGCAGGGTGTGGAGCCGGGACCTGAAGCAGAGGCCTAGAGTCCCTCAGTGCACACCCAGGGAGCCCAGTGGGTCCCAGGAGCTTCTGCTGGGAAACGGCCTGGCCTTTCCTGTGCAGGTGGATGCTCCAGGAGAAGCAGCAGAAGCTTCACAGCGTGGGCAGAGAAACTCTAGATGCAAGCTGCTCAACTTGCGGTCCATGAACCACCAGCAAAGACACCAACACATGAAGCTTATTAGACACATAGAATCCAGGGTGTCATCCCAACCTCCGGAATCAGAACCTGCATTTTAGGGAGAGCCTCTAAGTCATGTGAATGCACATTAAAGTGTTAGAAGCACCAGTCAGTTAATAGCCAGGCTCATCTGTAAGTGTTCAACCCTACTGCTGCAACCCAGTGTATGAATTTGCAAGAGCTACAATTAAGCACGTCGTTAATTCAACCTGGAATGCTCTAAGGAAATATAGCTGAGAGTTGGATCGTGTTTGATTGTTTTATAGTGAGAGACCAGAAATGCTCAAATGCTGCCTTATTTCTCACACACACAAAAGTGACAAGTGCAGAATAGGAATGAATATACCATTTTATTAATAGCTGAGCCAGAACCCAGTAACCTCTTTGCAGAATGGTGGTAAAAGCTGGATGGGCATCCACAGCCGTAGAGCCTCATCCTACACCTGAATCTCAGTCTCAGGCTGCATGGAAAAAGGAACCTGATGGCAGAGCTCTCTGCCAGGGCCTGCCCGAGGGCTGACTCTCAGTCACTGTCCCTCACAGGCACAGAGATAATGGGGAGAGACAGGCAGGAATGTGGGACTGAGCTTGCGATGATCCTGCTCACCAGTAAAGGGAGAAGATGAATGTCTGGAAACTCTGACCAATCTGATAAGCAATGCCTTCTCCCTCGGGGCCACCAGGAAGGCCCAGGCAGAGGCAGCCCGGCACAGCTCCAACAGGGAGGGTGTGGCAGCAGAAATCGGCTTCACAGATCTTTCATGGCAGCAGCTCCTGTGCTGGCTGAGTGCTGAGTCCTCAGTGGACGTCTTGTCCTTATCTACTCCCGTGTCCCTAAACACTTGCTTTTGAGATACTTTTCTGTTTTTAAATTGCTTTATTGAGGTATAAGGTACATACTATAAAATTCACCCATTTTAAGCGCACAGTTCAATGACTGTATCTGTGATTGTTGTTACAGTTTATTGTCAGAGTTGTGCAACATCCCCACCATCTAATTTCAGAACATTCCCATTACCCCAGGAAACAACCCACTTCCTGTCACTGCCCCCAGAACCCCAGTTCCCGGCAACTACAGATCCACTTTCTGTCTCTCTAGGCTGGCCTTTCCTGAGTGTCCAGAAGCTTTTGCATTCAGAAACTTTCCTTATCTCGATTTCCTTATCCCTCTCATTTGCCAGTGTTGTCTCCTGTCAGGGGAAGGAGTGATTTAGAAATGCCTGGAGGTAGCACAGTGCCTGGCACATGGTAGTCACACAATACATACATTAAACTGAAAATAACCTGGGCTGCCATTTTAAGAGTATTTGCATCTTGTAAGGGTGGAAAGGAGTGATCTCAAATGAATGAGCCCTTTAACGGGAGTATTTCAGACCCAGTGGCTCTCACAAACACACACCACTGGGAAGAGTTTCCCCCGCCGTGGGTGGGTGAGACTGGCATGCTCCTTGACTCTGAGGATGTCATGTCTTTTAGAACAAGGCGCTCCCTGTCCACAAAGTCTTCAGATTCAGAACTATTTCACCCCCAACCCCTGACTCCCTGCTTATCAGCAGGGCCCTGCCCTTTGAGTCCCGGGGTCACCAGAGTCTCTTGCACTCTACAGGTTCCCACTTCTCCAGGATTTTGAGTCTGAGTTCCTGCCCATTTTCCCAGCCTTCCAGGTCCTCTGATGTGGAATTTTATTGTTCAGATTGCCTGACAAATCCTCCAGCCCTTTCCCAGGAAGCCTCCTTCTTTTGGGCAGCACTTACCTGCCTGAAACAGTTATTAAGTAACTCTCTTTCTGCTTCAAATTCACCTGCTCTATCCTATTCTGGGAGGTGGAGGCTGGAAGTTCATGAATAAATTTCTGCTTTCCCAGCTGCAAAGCTTTTCCTGCTGAGGCTCTGCACATAGGGGGCATTAGAGAGACATAGAAAGGCAAGAGAAGGTGAAGGAGTTTGCTGCTTCTTAGGGTTTTCTGTCTACTTGTGTTTTGAATTTTATTTTAAGCTCTATTGAGGTATAATTTACATACTGTAAATTCACTCCTTCTAAGTGTACCATTTAATAATTGTTAGTATACTGACAGAGTTGTGCAAACACAGCTACAATCAGATCTTACACTATTTTCATCACTGCCTAAAGTAACTCTGTGCCAGCCTCACCCCCGCCCTCGGTGATCACTAATCTACTTTTTGTGTCTGCAGATTTGATTTTTCTGGACACTTATTTTAAGTGGAAGCACACACTCCACTCGGTGTCCTGTTGCATCTGACTTCTTTTACTTAGCGTGATATTTGTGAGGCCTATCTGTATATTAGTATCAGTATTCTGTTCCTTTTTTTTTGGACAGGGTCTCACTCTCTCGCCCAGGCTGGAGTGCAGTGGCACCATCTCAGCTCACTGCAACTTCTGCTTCCCTGGCTCAAGCGATTCTTCTGCCTCAACCTCCCAAGTAGCTGGGATCACAGGCGCGCGCTACTACCACTGGGCTAATTTTGCATTTTTAGTAGAGATGTGGTTTCACCATGTTGGCCAGGCTGGTCTCGAACTCCTGACCTCAAATGATCCACCCACCTCGGCCTCCCAATGCGCCTGGCCCCTTTTGGTTGCTGAATCATGATCCATTGTATGGACGTAGTACGTTTGTTTGCCCCTCTGCTACAGTGCATTCCTATGGGAGCGGCTGAATTCAATTTGCAGTTTTCCTACCTCTTGTTGAATCAGCTTTATTGCATCCCCCTCAGAGATACGAACCAGCTGGCGCCTCTGGCGCCTCCTCCTCAAAAGCCTGGGTCCCTCCTTTAAATTTCTAAATTTTAACTATTCCAACCTCTTTCCTTTTTCCCTCCAACCCTGGGGTTAGTAGCTGTCTCAAGCAGCTGTTAACTCTGTGACCCATTTGAGTTCTCTTTTTGCCTTTTCAGTCACTCGATTCACTATTTTACATATAATTCGAGATTCTTTATATTAGGCTCTCTATGTTTAAATAACTGCAGTGGTTTCTGTCCCTGGACTGTCCTAATGCTAGCCTGTGGCTGAATTGAGCAAACAACTTCTGTGACTGCTTCCTTGGACCTGATTGGTTTAGAGGAGAGCATGTGAGTCAAGGCAGACCAATCAGTGTCCTTCCTGGAATTTTTTTTTTTTTTTTTTTTAATGAAGCTTGGCAAGCGGAGGGAGGTGAGTAGTGCCTTTTCCCTCTCTGTTAGTGAAGCTGAGTTAACAGTGGATCTGGGAGCTGTCTGTGCCACGATTCCAGTTGCCCAGGGGAAGGAGCCCTGAGAGTAAGCGGGGAAAACAAGACACCCACAGGGGGTTTCTTCACAATACTGGAGTGCGGGTTCCGGTGGGTGGTCCCTGAAAGCCCCAACTCTGCCTTCCTGAGGTCTGGATGTGTGAGCTAATCTCTCTGTCTTCCTAACAGATGTCACCCCCCTCACCCTACCCCATCCCAACTTAGCTGAGTTGGGTTTCTATCACTTGCAACCTAAGTATGCGAAATAACATACCGAGTATTGGATTTCTTATCTTTGGATTTGTTTCTCCATAACTTAGATTTCTCCAAAGCCTGTTGACTATCCACTGCTCTTTCTGGTCTATGTCCAGATGATAGAGGCCCGGTGGGGCAATGACTGAGTCAATGCCACAGGTATTTGAGCCCTAGAGTAAACCATGTGACCTGGTAGATAGGGGCGGTCTCTCATCCTGGCTGGTGGCTGGTACAAAGAGGGTGGCTGGCATAAGGAATCTCATCATTGGCTGGTGCAAGGGATCAAGTTGGAGCACAAGATCCAGTTTCCATCTTTAACCACAGAGGTAGCGTGCAGCCCTGCAGGGGAGCCAGTGCCATCGCCATGCAGCTAGGAAAGCTCCGTGGGAGGAACGCCTTTCCTTTGGGGGCTGCTGCTGTGCACACTCTGATTGGCTCTGCACAAATCAGCGAGCCCTAATATGTCAATCTTTGCTATGATTAGTGCATCAGCTAGCACTGCTACCGCCACCCACCCACTGATCTGTAGGTTTTTACAGAGATGCAAATTAGGCAACCCAATGTGGTGGCCCCCTCCAGGAGGTGAGCGGCTCTTGTGTGCTGTTTGTTGACAAGGGGCTGTGGCCAGAACTTGGAATTAGAGTCGTAATTCATATATTCATACACTCTCCGGTGCATTGCCAACTGCAGTGTCTTTCCTCTCTGGTACCTAATAATAACTGAGTTGCCACGCACTGAACACTTACCACCTGCCAGGCACTGTGCTAAGCATTTTCCTTGCATTTTAATCTTCACAACTCTGCGAGAGAGATAACCTTTTTAAAAATAAACTTTAAACTTTTAGAACAGCTTTAGATTTATAGAACTATTACACACATAGTGTACAGAGTTCCTATAAACCTCACACTCAGTTTCCTCTGTTATTACTGTGTTAGGATGGTACATTTTTCACAGCTGGTGATTCAATATTGATACTTTATTGGTTTTTTTTTTTTTTTTTTTTTTTTTTTTTTTTTTTTTTTTTTTTGAGGCAGAGTCTTGCTCTGTCACCCAGGATGGAGTGAAGTGGTGTGATCTCAGCTCACTACAACCTCTGCCTCCAGGGCTCAAGCGATTCTCTTGCCTCAGCCTCCTGAGTATCTGAGCTTAGAGGCGCACGTCACCACACCTGGCTAATTTTTGTATTTTTAGTAGAGACAGGTTTTCACCATGTTGGCCAGGCTCGTCTCTAACTCCTAACCTCCTCTGCCCGCCTTGTCCTCCCAGAGTGCTGGGATTACACATGTGAGCCACCCTGCCTGGCCTTGTTTGTTTTGTTTTGTTTTGTTTGAGACAAGTTCTCACTCTCACCCAGGCTGGAGTGCAGTGGCACAATCACGGCTTACTCCATCTCCCAGGCTCAAGCAATCCTCCTGCCTCAGCCTTCTGAGTAGCTGAGAATACAGGCACACATCACCATGCCCAGATAACGTTTTTTTTTGTTGTTGTTGTTGTTTTGTTTTGTTTTGTTTTTGTAGAGCCTGGGTCCCACTATGTTGCCCAGGCTGGTCTCGAAGTCCTGGGCTCAAGCGATCCTTTCACCTCAGCTTCCCAAAGTGTTGGGATTACAGGTGTGAGCCACCATGCCTTGCCAACATTTTGTTAACTGAAGTCCATGCTTTATTCAGATTTCCTCCGTTTCTATATAATATCCTTTTTCCGCTCCAGGATCCCATCTAGGATATTGCATTACATTTAAGCTCCTCTTGGCTGTGACAATTTCTCATACTTTCCTTATTTTGGGTGACCTTGACAGTTTGGACGAGTACTGATCAGGATATTTTGTAGAATATTCCTTAATTATAACTTGACTGCTATTTTTCTTGTGACTAGACTGGGTTCGTGTATTTTTTGGGAAGGAGACCGCAGAGGTGAAGTGCCATTTCCATTATGTCATATCAAGGGTACATACTATTAAAACAGCGTATCACTGTTGATGTTGACCTTGACCACCTGGCTGAGGGAGTGTTTGTCAGATTTCTTCACTGCAACCTTTCTCTCTTTTTTTTTTTTTTTTTTTTT
>NW_012116265.1:23099931-23100312 GCF_000951035.1 Colobus angolensis palliatus | reverse complement strand
CATTTTCTTTTTTTTTTTTTTTTTTTAGAATACAACATATTTTATTAACTGTAGTAACCACTTTGTACAACAGGTCTCTTGAACTTTTTCCCCTAGCTACCTGAAATTTTCTATCTTTAGATCAACATCTCTCCAACTGCCCCCTTTCCCCCAAAATCCAGCCTCTGATAACCACTATTCTACTCTCTACTTCTATGATTCATCACAAAAATAAAAACTATGTGAGGTAATGCATTAATAATGCATTAATTAGCTTGATTTAGCCATTCCACAATGTGTGTGTATATATAATTGTTATATAAATATATATTAAACATTATATATTTTAAGCATCATGTTGTTTGTGAAAAATATATAAACTTGTATTTGTCAGGCAAATTA
>NW_012116265.1:23053130-23089321 GCF_000951035.1 Colobus angolensis palliatus | reverse complement strand
GGATCCAGTTTCAGCTTTCTACTTATGGTTAGCCAATTTTCCCAGCACCATTTATTAAATAGGGAATCTTTTCCCCATTTCTTCTCTTTTCTAAATCCCCTTTCCACACTGACCCTTTGGAAGAAAAGGATTGTGTGAAGCCCGCACTTAGGAAACAGGGAGGTAAGCTCCACCTCTTTAAGAGCAGAGTATCGCCCCTTCCCTGAGGTGCTCTGGGGGATGGGGGGCAAGGGGAGGGAGAGCGTTAGGACACATACCTAATGCATGTGGGACTTACAACCTAGATGACAGGTTGATGGGTGCAGCAAACCACCATGGCACATGTATACTTATGTAACAAACCTGCATATTCTGCACATGTATCCCAGAACTTAAAGTATAATAATAAGAATTTAAAAAGAGCAGAGTATCTATAAAAAATTACTTGGAATTCTTATGCGTGGAAGATTTGTCCCTTCTCACCCGTGTATTTATTCCTCCAATCACTTATGTATATCGATATGGGCTCATGGATATTTATTTTGTACTTTGGGTTATAATCGAATACTACTTTATTACTTTGTTCCTTAACCCTTTCCCCATTTGCCCCAGGGATTTTCGCTGGTGGTACTTGCAGCTGCAGTGTTTACCTCAAGATAACTTTGCCACAAAATATCTCACTTTTATTATTATTTTTGGATCCCTCTAGTATATGAAATTTGGAAAGAAAAGACATAATTCTACTGATACCATTCTGTTTTTAGTAGTGGTTTTTCCATTTACAAAATATAGTAATTCTCAATCACTGAAAATGTCAAATCCTAGGAAATACAGGATTCCTACACGTGATGTTAATTAACATCATTCTTGAATAGTTAGTTGTTGGCCGAAGATTAATTTGATGAATCCGTTTTTTCCAAAATAGACAATTCTGATGATTCAAATAATTCTGATGTTAGTTCTGTTTAGAAATAACTCCAAGAACAGTTTTTCTGTTTTATTTTCACATTGAAAATCAGTCAGATTTACTTCAGTCTCAAAGAGCGTGTTTATTTAAAATTAAATGAGCGCTGGCAGCGAGCCGCACTTTTTCTTCCTAAAAGGGAAAAGGATTAAATTGTTCCAACTTTGGCCATTGCTCTTTCAGCTCTCCCCTGTGTCCCTTTGGCGGATTTCTGATACTCCAAGATGCACCAGGCTCATCTTTGATTGATTTATTTCTTTGTCTATTATTTTTAATTGATACATAATAGTTATGCATATGTATGGGGTGCAGTGTGATATTTCAGTACATATATAAAATGTATAATGATCAAATCAGAGTAATTAGCAAATCCATCACCTCAAACACTTTTCATTGCTTTGTGTTGGGAACATTCAAAGTCCTCTCTTCCAGCTATCTGAAAATACACAATAAATTATTTTTTATTATAGTCACTCTAGTGCTATAGAACACTACAGCTTAGTCCTATCTAGGTAATTTTGTGTCCTTTAACCAACCTCTACCTCTCTCCTCCTCCCCCTTACCAGTAACCACTTTTTTACTCTTGGCTTCTACTGATGCCAACTTTCTTTTTTTTTTTTTTTTAGCTTTCCGGGCTCATCTTCCATTCTGCTCCAGCCCTAGAATCAGCCATTTCTCCCAGGGAGCCTAGTTCCTTTTATTGGAGAGCAGTACTAGAAACCAAGATCTGGGCACTAGATATGCTCAAGTAGGTAATGTATTATCCCATCTTACAGAGAAGAAAGCTGCAACTTGGAGAGGTTAAATAACTTGCCCAAAGTCACGTGGCTATTTTACTTCTAACTCTGTTCATTTCACTAGAAAGCATCATCTGTCTGCCTCTCTCTTCCTATTTATTAATCTCAAACTAAGCAAAATGTATCCAGGTTGCAGGAAGAGAGAAGACACTGTGCTCACACAATTCCTGCTGCTTGTAAACTGTAAAGCATTATAACCATATATCTATGTCTGTATCTATATATGCATTTACAAACAGCCATGTGCTTTGTATTATTCTTTTACAAAAGAAAGACAGTGTGTGTGTGTGTGTGTGTGTGTGTGTGTGTGTGTTCCCAGATACACATACCATGTGCAGTGAGCAACTACATCAAATGGGAATTTGTCCAGGCTCCCTTGCATTCATCCCCAAGTAGGACCACGGCACACACATGAACTGAGTCAGGAGTTTCCTGAGCATCTCTGCCAGGCCTCCAGCAGCCCTGGAGCAAGACAGCAGGGCAACACTGCTAACAGCACCAGCATTTGCCACCCAGCCTCCCTCTTCCACCTAGGCATGCCATCGGCAACCATGACCGAAGTTTCGGAGGGAGGAGTAACTTCTGGAAATTGCCAGGACCCAGCCCGTAATGAAAGAAGATGGGAGACCTGAGAAGTGAGATGCAGATCTGGCCAGAGGAAGTAGGAGAACAGGTAGGGTTTGGGTCTCTGCTTCCTGTACCAACTCTGAGGACCATCCAACGTGGGCTGCCACCTATGTGCAACTTTGGAGTCCTGGGGGCAATCTGCCCCTCATCACTGGTCCTTCAGGCCAGGCCTGGGCCTCTCCCAGTAGTCAGCTTCCTTCCATCCACTACTTCCTTTTACTTCTGATGCTTCTGGTGAATAAGCCCTGCAGTCTTTTCAGACACGCTCAGACCCAGAGTAGCTTTCCATCTACTCCAGCTTGGCTAGTTTGGGGGTTTGGGTACTACAGTGGACGGCCTGGGGGTGGGCAGTGATGGCTCATGCACAGGCAGACACTTGGAGCCGAGAGCCGTGGGCTGCCTGCTGTGAACAATAACTGAGATCACACACGACAAGGACAAGGAAGGATCAGGTTGGTGGCACCACAGATGCTTTTGTCCTTTCCGTAGTCCTCAAAATTTCTTATCATCTCATTGAGGAGAAAGCCCAACGAAAATGCCATGAATTCATCAGTCATGGGGGAGATAGACTCATTTTCAAGTGAAGTCTTGGCAAGAATGAAACCGCCTTTGCAAAAATTATAACTGAGGAAATTCTGACAGTGAAAGACATCAGACCTGATCAACTCCATCTTGCTTCTAATCTTTAAGCTGTCCTTGTTCATTCCTGGGCATAGGACGAACTAATCTTGTGAAGGAATTTAGTTCACAGTTTGACTCTGAAACAATATTGATAATAGCCCTTTCCCTAAAAGACCCCCTTCTTGTCTGGGGACCAGTCTGCCTTTGTAGGACTAGCAAACTCGCCACAAGATTAGAAATTACGGTTTAGGGGTCATGCAGCCTCTGGCTTCAAGAGTCTGAACCTCCCCAAATTGCTCCTGGGGATAATAACATCACTATTGTAACACCTAAGATGAGTGCTTGAGATATTTTGCAGAACCTGCACTAGATGGATCAGCTGACACCACCCAGGCTGGTAATCTGGCTCAACTATTTCTGCCATCCCACCCAGAAACAGAAGACAGCAAGAAAAACTCACTTCGATTCCTTATGATTCCATCTCCAACCTGACCAGTCAGCACTCCCCACTTCCTCAGCCCCTACCTGGCAGATTATCTTTAAAAACCTCTGATTCCTGAGTGCTGGGGGAGATTGATTTGAATAATAAAACTACAGGCGGTGGCTCACGCCTGTAATCCCAGCGCTTTGGGAGGCCGAGGTGGGCGGATCACCTGAGGTCAGGAGTTTGAGACCAGCCTGGCCAAAATGGTGAAACCCTGTCTCTACTAAAAATACAAAAATTAGACGGGTGTGATGGCAGGCACCTGTAACCCCAGCTACTTGGGAAGCTGAGACAAGAGAATTGCTTGAACCTGGGAGGCGGAGGTTGCAGTGAGCTGAGACGGCACCATTGCACACCAGCTTGGGTGACAAGAGCGAAACTCCATCTCAAACAACCACCACCACCACCACCACCACCACCACCACCACCACCTCCAGTTTCTGCATAGCTGGCTCTACGTATCTGCGTGAATTACTCTTTCTCCATTGCAATTCTCCTGTCTTAAATTGGCTCTGCAGTGAGCAAGGCAAATCTATTGGGCGGTTAGAACCGAGGAAGGATCTGGCAGCCAATGGGAAACAGCAACTGCAGAAGCCTCTTTCCAGAGTATGCTGAATCCTTCTCTGGCCTCCCCCGTAAGCAGGGCCTGAGGCTTAGCAGGATCCATAAGGACAAGCTCTGGGGCCATGGAGTGGGGCCTGGCTTTGCAACCTCCCATTTGGAAGCTTGGCTTTGGCTAGCAGGCACTTCCCCATTTGGAAATGGAGCCACCTCTGCAGCTGCTTTCCGCTTCCCTCTCTGAATGGCCTGGGACCCTCTCCTGCAAGCCTGAGGTTGGGATGCATTCAAAGCACAGGGATCCTGCAGGACACACACCTCAGCTCCTTGTCCCTTTTCATTCTCTAAGGAAGATTGAGTAGGACACTCATCCTTTCATCCATTCATGCATTCCTTCCACAAACATTTGCCAGAACCCCGCTCATGCCAGGCACTGAGCTAGGTGTGAATGCTTCTTCCTTTCCCAATTACATAGACATGAAGCGTGCAACTAAAATAAGTGCTTCCCAGGGCTTCCTGGAATGGGCTTGTATGGTGGTCCCTGTCCCTTCCAACCCCAGTCCCACACTCTGTCCCCCGGCCCTAATTTCATCACATTATTACTCCAGGGACTCTTCAGGTCTTGGTGTTTGAGCAGTGGTGGAAGAGAGTCCACTGTGGCCAGCATCCATGAGGTTGGGAATTACAGAGGTGTGTGGCTCCATTCTTTCTCCCTGTGTGGCATCAGTTGCCACCTTCCCAGTGCTCTGTAGCAGCATGCCACCGGCTGTAGCTGAGGTAGCGAGAAGCTGTCTTGGGGATGGAGACTGGAACTGTGTCCAGAGTTTGTTCCTTCCAGTGGGTTTGTGGTCTCACTGACTTCAAGAATGAAGCCACAGACCTTCATGGTGAGTGTTATAGCTCTTAAAGGTGGCACAGCCCCAAAAAGTGAGCAGCAGCAAGATTTATTGTGAAGAGTGAAAGAACAAAGCTTCCATAGCGTGGAAGGGGATCAGTTGCCGCTGCTGGCTGGGGTGGCCAGCTTTTATTCCCTTATTTGTCCCCACCCATGTCCTGCTGATTCATCCATTTTACAGAGCACTGATTGGTCCATTTTACAAATCTCTAGCTAGCTACAGAGCATTGATTGGTGCATTTTACAATCCTAGCTACAGAGTGTTGATTGGTGCATTTTACAATCCTCTTATAAGACAGAAAAGTTCTCCAAGTCCCCACTCAATCCAGAAAGTCCAGCTGGCTTCACCACTCAATCCCCCCTCTAAACAGAACATCCCAAATGCTATTGGGAATTGGGTGATGACCGCTCTAGCTACTTCCTGCTGGATAGGGGCAAAGAAGGAGCCCTGCAGTTGTAGTGTCCTCCAGAGGGAAACTCTTCAGGCCAGTCAAAGGGCCAGTGGGTGGTCCAAGGGTCCTCAGTAGAAGTTGTTAGTTGAGCTCATTGGGGGTTCCATTTGTAAGACCATCTGTAGCTTGATGGCCTCAATCCTGGAGGAAAAAAATTTGACAAGGAGGTTAAAAATACAGGGTCCCAAAGTGAATAATAGCAAGATGGCTGTCACGGGACCTAGAAAGGGAAGAAGCCATGTTGCCCAATTCCAGAAGTTGGTATAAGAGTTTGAAAGGCATCTGATTTCAGAAGCCTTTTCCTGTAAATGCCAGCTGGTGTCTCATACTATCCCTTACTGGTTAGTGTAAAAACAATGCTCTTCCCCTAAGAAGGTGCAAAGTCGTCCTTTCTCAGCAGTGAGGTGGTCTAGGTCCTGGTGGTTGTGGAGAGTCACTGCTGCCAAAGAGCCTATTTAGGATTGTAGAGTAAAGATAGATGTTGTTATTTCTTGCAAACTGTCTGAGAAATCATTTGAGAGTGTGTGGTAGTAGGATAATGAAGTAGATAAACTGGCTATTCTGGTTGCTGTAGCAGTCTCATTCCTAACCCTATAAATAGGGGTATTAGTTGTATGGCCCTGAGCTGGCGGACTTGAGTTTTGAGGGGCACTGATAGGGTCTGATTTCCACAAGATTAGAAGTTAGGATAATACATGTTACACTTAGCTTTTAGCAAACTTTAATTTTGTTGAAAACCTTGTAAGTTTGGGATTTCAATTGTTCTTTGCTATTAATAAGACCTCGTTCAGTCCATATTTACTTAGAATTGGTATAGATGGCTCTTTCCTGATTCTGTAAGTACTTTAAGGTTTAGTTGAGTGCAAACAGCTCGCATATTTGAGCAGACCAATTATTAGACAATTTTCCTAACTCTGTTTCTACAAGAGTTTCCTTATCACTTACTGAATACCAATTACATCTTTTTCTCTTAATCACCAGGGAAGAACCATCTATCATCCTGTCCTGAAGGGAGTTCCTCCTAGATCTGGTTGGACCTTTGTATGGTAATTAATTAAGATTTAGATCCCCGTTAGGAAACCTGCTGGGTTAAGGATTTTTGATAGCAAGGCTACAGGTTGTCGGTGGCCTCAGTGCTTTTGGGCTATGCCCTTGTTTACACTGACAAGAAGGTGGTATTGGAGTGTTATAGGGTCATGGAGAAGACCTTCAATTATCAATTATTCAATTATAAGTTTTAATTTTACCCTGGCTTTTACTACTTCTATCTCTTTCTCTCTCTCTGTCTCTCTTTCTTTCCTTCTGACTCCCTCTTTGTCTCTCTGTCTCTTTTTCTTTCTCTTTCCTTCTCTCTTTGACTTTCTGTCTTTCCCCTCTTGCTCTCTTTCTCTCTTTGACTTTCTGTCTTTCCCCTCTCTCTCTTTCTTTCTCTCTTTGCTGGTCTTTCCCTGCCTCTGCCAGCTACTTTTGCTGCTGTTCTCCCTTCTCCTTCCCCTTTTTGATGGCTTCAGCAGTGTAAGACTGCCACCTCCTTGGGTTTTTGCACTGCATGCAATAACTCCATGATTTCCTTGTGGTACTTAATGGGGGTTCCCCCAGAGGTTAGGAACTCCCTTTCTTTCCATATTGCAGCACTGGTACATAGGATTAGATAAGCATACTTGCTATCTGTATACACATTTATTCTTTATCCCTTTCCCAGTTCTAAGGCTCTGGTAAGCACCACTAGTTCTGCTAACTGGTCCCTGGTCCCTGGAGGAAGAGGCTTACATTCAAGTACTGTTACATCACTAACTATGGCATAACCTGCCCTTTGTATCCCATTCTCCACAAATGAACTTCCATCAGTATATAGATTAAGATCAGGATTAGCTAAGGGAACTTCTAAGAGATCCTCTTAAGTGGCATAAGTCTGGACTACAATTTGTTGGCAGTCATGCTCGATTGGTTCCCCATCCTCTGGGATAAAAGTAGCAGGGTTGAGGGCCACACATGTGCATATTTGAAGCACCGGTCCCTCAAGGAGTAATGCCTGGTATCTAAGCAGGTGGTTGTCTGATAGTCATAAACTTTCTTTGAGCACCTAGCATGCCATTTATATCATGAGTAGTCCAGATGGTGAGATCCTTTCCTTGTATTATTTTGATAGCTTCTAATACTAAGATGGCCACTGCCACAACTACCCATAAACAGTGAGGCCAGCCTTTTGCTGCTACATCAATTTCCTTACTTAGGTATGCCACAGGTTATGGGGTTGTCCCATGAGTCTGAGTAAGGACTCCAAGAGCTATTCCTGCTCTCTCTGTGATGTATAAAGAGAAGTTTTGTCCTGTGAGAAAGCTTAAGGCTGGAGATTGTACTATGGCCTGCTTTAGGGTTTTGAAGGCTGTTTCTGCCCCTGGTTCCCATTCTACTAGATGAATGTTTGCCCTCTGGGTCTCCTTGATTAGAGTATAGAGGGCCCAGCCATCTCACTGTATCCAGGGATCCATAATCAGCAAAAGCTGGTGATTCCAAGGAACCCCCGCAAATGTTTTAATGTCTTAGGGTGATGATAAGCCAGTATAGGCTGTATTTGTTCCTTGCTGAGGGCCCTGGTTCCTCTGACTAAGATTAGGCCTAGATATATGACTCATTGTAGGCAGAGCTGGGCCTTCGATTTAGACACCTTGTACCCTTGATGAACTAGAAAGTTCAAGAGATCTAGAGTAGCCTGCTGGCATGAGGCTTCCAAACTGGTAGCCAAAAGTAAACCATCCATATACTGAAGGATCAGAGTGCCTGGACTTGAGAGGTGGCCTCGATCTTGGGCCAGTGCCTGACCAAACAGATGAGGGCTATCCCTAAACCCTTGAGGCAAGACTGTCCACGTAAGTTGGAAGGTCTGTGGAATCCTCAAAAGCAAAGAGAAACTGGGAGTCACAGTGCAGGGGAATGCAAAGAAGGCATCCTTGAGGTCCAGAACAGTGAGCCATTTTGCTTCCTCTGGTATTTGAGAGAGCAGGGTATGGGGGTGGGTACAGCTGGATATAGAGGAATTACTACCTCATTGATGAGTCTAAGATCTTGCACTAGTCTCCACTGACCATTCGGTTTTTGCACTCCTAGAATTGTGGTGTTGCAGGGACTACTGCATTTTATTACTAAACCTTGAGCTTTTAAATGTCTAACAATATCATGTAATCTTTTATGAACTTAGGCCTTAAGGGATATTACCTTTGATAAGGAAAAGTGTTGGGGTCTTTTAGCCTGATTCAGACTGGGTGGGCATTTTTTGCCCTTCCAAATTGTCCTTCCAATGGCCAGACTTCAGGATTGATTTCCTCTTTAAGTAGGGGACAACAAATGGGTAATTTGTTCCCCATATTAATATAGATAATAGCTCCAGCTTTAGCTAATATGTCCATCCCTAGTAAGAGTGTGGGAATTTCAGGCATAACAAAAAAGAAGGCTGCACCAGTGTCCAGGAGAAAGTCAATTTCCTGGCCTTCAATGGTTAAACATACCTGGGGCTCAGTGAGGGTGATGACATGAGCTGGCACTTGCCCTGGGCACCCTCAGTCCTGACTTGGATCATCTGGTTGGGGGCTTCTGGCCCAGAGAACCTTTGCCCTCTGGGGCAGTGTGCCTTCCAGTGATTGCCTTGGCATAGTGGACATGGGCGAGGGGACAACTTCTCATTGGACAATCTTTTTTAAGATTCCTTGCAAACCACACTGGTAACAAGCCCTACTGTGTGATTGGCCTGCTACATTTTCTGTCCTCTCTGAACCACCAAGATTTGTTTTCTGAGGGCCATGACTAAGGTTATGGCCTTTCTCTTATCTCAATTTTTCTTTTCAGCCTGTTTCTCTTGGTCACTATTAGAGAACACTGAGGTTGCCAGGTTTAATAACGCCTCCAGATTTTGTTCAGGGCCCAGGGCTCGCTTTTGGAGCTTTCTCCTGATATCTGGAGCTGATTGGATAATAAACTTATCTTTTAGGATCAATTGGCCCTCGAGGGAGTCGGGTGACAGGGGATTATATTTTCTTAAGGCCTTCTGTAGCTGCTTGAGGAAGGTGGAAGGATTTTCTTCCTTTCCCTGAGTTATGGTGGACATTACTGAATAATTCATGGGCTTTTTCCTAATTCTCCTTAGTCCTTCTAGAACACAGGTCAACAGATGTTTGCGACTTTAGTACCCATGATCTGAGTCTAGGTGCCAGTGGGGATCCATACTGGGGACAGCTTGCTGACAAGTAGGGAGTTTGTTCCTTTCTTCATCTGTCATCCTATCATTTACTTGACTAAGATACCAGGTATCTCCAAACTCTCAGGCTACAGCTAAAGCTGCATTCTTTTCATTGAAGGCCAGGGTTTGATCTAACAATAGCATGATATCTCTCCAAGTGAGATTGAAGGTTTGCCCTAGACCCTGTAGGACATCTATGTACCTATCAGAACCATCTGAAAACTTCCCCAGGTCTGCCTTGATCTGCTTTAAATCAGAGACGGAGAAAGGGACATGTACGTGGGTTGGGCCAAATTCCCCTCCCCCTACAGCTTGAAGGGGACATAACTGATAGCCTGGGGGTTTTTGTGGTCCTTTGGAGATTTCTTTGCTTGCTTCCTTATGAGTGGGGGAGATTAGAGGAGGCTTATCATTAACAGGAAGGAGAGCTACAGGGAGGCTAGGATATGGGAGTAAGCTGAGAAGTCTTCTTGTGGGATGTAAATTGTAAGGTTTCCATAGTTGTGGATTATCCTTCAATGAAAAGAAAGCTAGGGCATAAGGTGTTTCACTCCATTTGCCTTCCCTCTTGCAGAAAAGGTCAAGCTGCAAGATAGTATTGTAATGTACACTTCCCTCAGGTGGCCATTTTTCCCCATCAGAGAGAGAATATTGGCCGTAGTGCAGAAAAAAATAAGTTGCCTCTTTTTCAGGGTTTGTGGGTCAAATTGGTCCCAATTGCTTAGGATGCATTTCAAGGGTGAGCCTGTTGATGCCTGAGTGTTTCCCATCTGAAAGAAAAAAACTGCCAATGGTTTTGGTTTGTTTGTTCTCTCCCCTGCCCACCCCCACCTGCTGAAGAAGCTGCAATGGTCCCTAGACCCTGCTGATCAGAATAGTTGCACTCACTGATGCAGCAGCAGATCCCCCTCTTGCCCAAGAACTCACAATGGTCCCTGGACCCTGCTGATCAGAATAGTTGCACTCACCAAAGCAGCAGCAGAAACACTAGTTTTCCTCCTAGACCATAAAGAGGACCAAGAAAAATTGGATGTAGTGGCCCTTACCAACGCATTCTCAAAAACCTGTTAGAGTCCTAAGCATTTTCTCCTGTTAGTATTGGGACCTTCACCTGTCCTATAAAGATGATATGCCTCAAAATGGAATGGAGGGCCATACCCTGAGGGAGGGAAGGGATCTCTAGGGTTGAAAGACTGATGCCTTTTGTCCTCACTTCTTATAATATGAATAGGAAGGATATCCCCCTCAATTTTGGAGTCTGTAATTTCTGAGGCTCCCCATATGCTAGCTTCAAGAATACCCTTTGTTAGGCCTGCTGCTCTGAGGAGGGATCCTAAAATTCCAGATAGTGCTGCCCCCTCCCAATGGGACTTTGGGCAAAAATTATGTCTGTCTGGTTGGTGAGTCTGGATGCTTAGATTTATACTAGAAATCATTCTTATAGGATAAACTAGAAAAACACCAGACACAGGGAGTGGTTTTTAGAAGTGGGATTAGCCTTGGAGAAAAGAGGCAGGAGGAAGTTTGTCTGAAAGGCATTAGGACTCAGGAGGCAAGGGTCAGGATAGATAGGATAGATGGGCAAGTCTTGCTTGGGCGACATGACTTTGAGAGTTCTGCTCATGGCTGCAGGGTCAACCAACTTTTTGTTGGGACTCTGGAGATGAATGGCTTTCCTCTCTGTCGAACCTCAGCTCAGCCTGGAAGTACCGAAAAGCGGAAGCTGGTTGCAGGCAAACCAACGCTCCCAACTCTGAAGAGTTGGGGGTTGTTGGAGATCCCTTTCTCAGAAAGCCTGACACCCGTGTCTTTAGTCCGGCGGCCAGGCTAGTCACTTTTAACTGGATGGCAGGTGCCTGGCATTTAGCCCCTGAATTCTAAGGAAAAATGGGACAGAATAGCAAGCAAAAGGGGTCCAATGGTACTCACCACTTGGCAATTTCCTGGACGAGCCCCCAAGATGTGTCCAGAGTTTGTTCCTTCTGGTGGGTTCATGGTCTCGCTGACTTCACGAATGAAACCATGGACCTTTGCAGTGAGTGTTATAGCTCTTAAAGGTGGCACGGACCCAAAGAGTGAGCAGCAGCGAGATTTACTGTGAAGAGCAAAAGAGCAAAGCTTCCACAGAGTAGAATGAGACCCAAGCAGGTTGCTGCTGCTGGCTGGGGTGGGCAGCTTTTATTCCCTCATTTGTCCCCATCCATGTCCTGCTGATTGGCCTATTTTACAGAGTGTTGATTGGTCCATTTTACAGAGTGCTGATTGGTTCATTTTACAAACCTCTACCTAGTTACAGAGCGCTGATTGGTGCATTTTACAGTCCTAGCTACAGAGTATTGATTGGTGCATTTTACAATCCTCTTGTATGACAGAAAAGTTCTCCAAGTCCCCACTTGACCCAGGAAGTCCAACTGGCTTCAACTCTCAGAAGGAAATCCAAGCTAGACCTGGAGTCCATTTAGGAGTGGGGCAGAATATTATAGTTTCCTTGGGTGTCAGAGTGGGAGAGCCCTCCTTGGGCATTGAATTCAAGGCCAGTTCACTTGCCAGCCACCATCTCAGAGCTAATCAGCTGTGCAGATGGAAGTAGGCCCAGTGCAGGGCCTTTTAGTTGGGGAGAAGCTCACACATGAACAGAAAACTTCAGCAAGATTGAGGAGTGAGTGAATATCTGGGGACCTGACAATCCCCTGTCCGGAACCCTCTTCTGGCCACCTGAAGCCTCTGGTCTGCTATTCTCTTTATCACACAATTTCAGAGATGGTTCCATTTTTCTCTCCTCTGTGGAACGAATCAGTTTTTGATTATATTATTAGTGTAATTACTTGATGGTATTTGATGGCAAGTGCCAAGAGAGTAGACTGTATCTGTGCCTACCCCTCCTACAGAGGTGGAACTTCTTGGGAGTTAATGAAGCTCAACCTTCAGGACCCTCCCTTGCAGGGGCCCTGGAAGGGCTACTAGTCTAGAGTGTTCTAGTGGGGCAGGTTGCAATGAGGGATGCATATCTATACAAGATCAATTGCCCAAAAGACCTCAGAGTAAAGGAACCTGAATGTCCAGGACACTCATGTGCTGTGATTTATCTTCTCATTCTAAATAAATATTCACTTTTGTACCTAATTTTTGATTTGTAATTTTTCTTTCTTTCTTTTTTCTTTTGAGAAAGGGTCTCACTCTGTCACCCAGGCTGGAGTGCAGTGGCGTCATCATGGCTCACTGCAGCCTCAACCTCCTGGGCTCAAGTGATCCTCCTGCCTCAGCCTTCCAAGTAGCTGGGACCACAGGTGCATGCCACCAGGCTAGGTTAATTTTTTTGTTTTTTTGAGACAGAGTCTCTCTGTTGCCCAGCTAGAATGTACTGGTGCAACCTCGGTTCGCTGCAATCTCTGCCTCCTGGGTTCAAGCAATTCTGCTGCCTCAGCCTCCCAAGTAGCTGGGACTACAGGCACGCACCACTACACCTGGCTAATATTTGTACTTTTAGTAGAGATGCGGTCTCACCATGTTGGCCAGGCTGGTCTCAAACTCCTGACCTCAGGTGATCTGCCTGCCTTGGCCTCCCGAGGTGCTGGGATTACAGGCATGAGCCACCACACCTGGCCCAATTTTTGTATTTGTTTTAGAGATGGGGTTCTCACTATGTTGCCCAGGCCAGTCTTGAACTTCTAAACTAAAGCAATCCTCCCATTTCAGCCTCCCAATGTGCTGAGATTACAGGCATAGGCCATCACTCCCAGCCATAATTTCTCTTACAGAAGTTTCCCAAATAAGTATCAGCTCCCCACAAAAGTTAGATCTGCCCTGGAGGGGGAATTCAGTAAAAGTGTACTGAATGAATAAAAGAATGAATCAGGCTGGGCCCGGTGGCTCACGCCTATAATCCCAGCACTTTGGGAGGCTGAGGTGGGTGGATCACGAGGTCAGGAGTTCGAGACCAGCCTGTTCAAGATGGTGAAACCCCATCTCTATTAAAAATACAAAAATTAGCCAGGTGTGGTGACAGGAGCCTGTAATCCCAGTTATTCGGGAGGCCGAGGCAGAGAATTGCTTGAACCCAGGAGGCGGAGGTTGCAGTGAGCCAAGATTGTGCCACTGAACTCCAGCCTGGGTGACAGAGCGAGACTCCATCTCAAAAAGAAAAGAAGAATCAATCGATGGATCAATCAAAAGTAATTAGAGTAAAATACAGGCATAGGGAAAATAGTATGCGCAAATACTCTCGTCCCAGCCTCCGACTCTGCCTGGACGTTCGGAAGTTTGCTTGATGAGTCAGCTGTGTTGAGGGGATCACCTACCTGCTGGCTTTGGCAGGTGCTTTGAGTTTTGGAAGCTTTGGAGCCTCAGTCCACAGGATGCACAGGGCTTGAAATTCACTGGAACTAGAAACAGTCTTTTCTTGGCTTCCCAGCTTGGCCTGCCAGCTTTCTTCTCACCTGCTAATTGAATGAGGTGACTTGGAAGAGAGAAGTGTGGAGGACTTGAGTTAACTTCTGCTCCCAAGCCTCTATTTTTTTTTTTTTTTTTCCAGATATGGTCTCTTGCTCTTTTGCTCAGGCTAGAGCACAGTGAAAACAGCTCACTGCAGTCTTGACCTCCCAGGCTCAAATGATCCTCTTGCCTTAGCCTCCGAGGTAGCTGGGACTACAGCCACGCACCATCACATCCAGCTAATTTTGCATTTTTTTGTAGAGATGGGGTCTTACTATGTTGCCCAAGCTGGTCTCGAACTCATGGGATCAAACAGTCTGCCTGCCTAGGCTCCCCAAAGTGCAGGGATTACAGGCATGAGCCACTGCCTGTGGCCTCCCAGGCCCTTTTGACCCAATGGGGAAACAGTAGTTGAGAGTATCCTGGACAAGTGTCAGTTTTCCTCTCTCTGAAATGGATGAAGGCCCTACTGTTTTTTTAATAGACTTTGTTTTTTAGAGTAGTTTTAGGTTCACTGTAAAAGTGAGAGGAAAGTGCAGAGAGTTCCCCTATCCTCTTGCCCCCATCCATACAAACCTCCTCCATTATCCACATCCCCCACCAGAGTGGTACATATGTTACAATCAATGTACCTACATTGGCACTATGTTATCACCCAAAGTCTATGGTTTACACTGGAGTTCACTCTTGGTGTACACCCTATGAAGACCCCACTTTTTACAGGTTTGTTGTGAGAACTGGCCTCTATCTGAAATTCCCTGGACTTAATTTGTGGCAGTTGTTAAACAACGCTCACTCCCCTCCCCGTTTTCCTTGGAACCTCCCAATAGCAACCTAATTGGATGGGAAGTTTGATCACATTAAAGAATTGAATCAACTTAGGGCTGGCATTGTCCAACTTGTGTCACTACTCTAAGAAATGGCCTTGTCTCCAGACCAGAACTCACCATAACATGATCCTGAGGTGAGTCAGTCCATCCCCCATCCTTTGTCTCCTGTTTCAGTCTAAACAATGGAGAAGAAGCCCTGCTGTCTGCCCAGGGAACTCGTGATAATTGGTGCACTGTACCTAAGTGTTTGCCACGTAGTTGCAAACACCATTGTTTCTTCCGGTGGAACACTGTTCTATAAGTTACAGCGATGAGGGATTCCACCAGTGTGGTTGACAAGGTCTGCGCTTTAGTTTGAAGTTCATGGTGCCACCTCTGTTATGCAAAGAACTTGGCCAGGGTCCTGAAGTAGAAAACAAGGAGAAGGCCACAGGTCCAAGAGTTTTCTTTTTTGAGACGGAGTCTCGCTCTGTCACCCAGGCTGGAGTACAGAGGCGCAACCTCCACTCACTGCAACCTCCGCCTCCCGGGTTCAAGCGATTCTTCTGCCTCAGCCTCCTGAGTAACTGGGATTACAGGCATGTGCCATCATGCCCAGCTAATTTTTGTATTTTTAGTGGAGATGGGGTTTCATCATGTTGATCAGGCTGGTCTCGAACTCCTGACCTTGTGATCCACCCACCTCGGCCTCCCAAAGTGCTGGGATTACAGGTATGAGCCACTGTACCCAGCCAGGTCCAAGAGTTTTCTAATCATCAGGAGACCAAATGGGGCAGACACTGCCAGCTGTTCACCAAAACCCATTTCATCCTTCTCCAATAGTAGGGCTATAATTCCCAGCCTTCCTGTGAAGATCTGTGGCCATGTGACCAAGTCCCAACTGTATGGGAGGAAGTTGTGGATGTCACTTCCAGGCATGGCTCAGGAAACATTGTTCAGTGCTTCTCCCTTGAGCTTCTTTCTCCTTTGGACTGACTGGAGCCAGCCTTGATGGCCCATCTTTGACCACGCAGATGATGATAAAACCATCAGATGGCAAAACCATCTGCTACCATAGATGACACTATGTAGTAGAGCTCACCTATCCATCTTGGACTGATTTGTGGGACAGAAATAAACTCCCTTGTTTGAGTCCTTGCATTTTATAATGCTAACGTTAATGAGATATCATTTGCACATGGTGAAATACACAAATCTTAAGTGTACAGTTTGGTGGATTTTAGTAAAAGTATATACCCCTATAATAACCAGCCTAAACACTATATAAAATACTCCCATCTTCCTTGTAAGTTCTCTCATTACCCTTTCTAGGCCATCCCTACCTCTGTCCCCACTCCGCAGGTAAACACTGTTCTGATTTCTCTCAACTTAGTTTTGCCTATTTTTGCACTTCATATAAATGGAACCATACAGTATGAACTCTTCTGTATCTGGCTTCTCTCATTCAACATAATGTTTTTGAGACTGATCCATGTTGTTAAATGTTTTCAGGAATTTTCTTGTTTATGATGAGTAAAATTCCAATGTAAGAATATACCAAAAATTGTTTATCTATTCTCTTATTGATGGACATTTGGATTGTTTCTACTTCTTGGCTATTATGAATAAAGTGGCTACAAGCAGGCTTTAAACAATTCTTTTTGTAGACTATTTTTTTCTCTTTTTTTTGAAACGGAGTCTCGCTCTGTCACCCAGGCTGGAATGCAGTGGTGCAATCTTGGCTCACTGCAATCTCTGCTTCCCGGGTTCAAGCGATTCTTCTGCTTTAGCCTTCCAAGTAGCTGGGACTACAGGCGCCTGCCACCATGCCTGGCTAATTTTTGTATTTTCAGTAGAGATGGGATTTCACCATATTGGCCAGGCTGGTCTCGAACTCCTGACCTTGTGATCACCCATCTCAGTCTCCCAAAGTGCCAGGATTACAGGTGTGAGCCATCACGCCTGGCCTAACTTATTTTTTTAAAATCTCTCTTGGATAGATACCTGGGAGTAGAACTGTTGGGTCACAGCTTAGAAGCATATTAAACTTAATTAGAAGCTGTGATACAGTTTTCCAAACATTCCTGTCAGCATGTGTGGGTGTGCCATTTGCTCCACATCCTTGCCAACACAAATCCTTTTCAATTTTAGCCATTCAGTGCAGTGGCAGAGAGCCATTGAGTTTTTAGGGCTTGGTTTTTTTTTTTTTTTTTTTTTTTTTTTTTGAGGCAGTGTCTCACTCTATCAACCCATGTGAAGTGCAGTGATCATAGCTCACTGTAATCTTGAACTTCTGGGCTCAAGAGATCCTCCTGTCTCAGCCTCCGGAGCTACTAGGACTGCAGGCACATGCCACTGCACCCAGGTGACTTAGTTTTTTTGTTTGTTTGTTTGTTTTTTTATAGAGACAGTCTTGATATGTTACCCAGGCTGGTCTTGAACTCCTGGCCTCAAGCAATCCTCTTGCCTTGACCTCCCAAAGTGCTGGGATTACAGGCATGAGTCATCACACCTGGTCCATCTTTAGGACTTTTTTTTTTTTTAACAGCAGTTTCACTATTATCCTAACACTTTCAAGGTAGACATGGGAAGAAAGAGGAATGGTATGTGCTTGAAGGTCAGTGGTCATGTTTGTTCCTATGCGACATGGCTGCGGGCCTCATGAGGAGGCCTTGGCAGGTAATACTGGTTAATTATCTAATAAAGCAAAGGCAGATGGGGTCAGATGGACCTCAGTATAAATTCCAGATCTTACAAGCCACTAGACTGTGACAAGTCACCTATCCCCTCTGTGTTGGGTTCCCTCCATGTAAAAGGAAGATAATAATGAACGTACCCTGTGGTGTTATTCCAAGGCTTTAGTAACATGCTGCACAGGGGCACTTGGCATGCTGGAGGCTGGGCGCCAGTCACAGCTCGGATTCTAGGGCAGGACTCCTGCTCCTGGAGGATGAGCAAGGGAGATGCAGAGCCCTGACCTCTGGACCCTCATTCTAGACCTTTCAGTGGGTTTGGGTTAATAGAAGCCTGTCCACCAACACAGCACTGCATCCTTGAGACTGACTTTTCATACAAAGCTGGTGGAAGTTCATGAGGTGAGTTGAAAGTTGACCAACACCAGCTGTGGCACCAGAAGTTCTGATACAAGTGAGGTTGGGAGTGACCAAAAGAAGTCCCCATTGAAGTTGGGCTGGTGGCAGGGAGCAAGGGGGATCACCCATGAAGGAGGCTCAGGAATCCAGCTAGGAGACAGCAAGTGGTTTACTTGGGTAGTCTGGTGATGTTGCTTTAGGGAACACCATGCTTTTTGGAGACATGGGAAGGATCTAGATGTCTAACACTAGGAATTTGGTTAAATAAGTGATTTGTGTGTGGATGTAATACTTTGAAGTCATGAAAATGATGCTGAAGGTGGGTTTTTATGTATTGGGAAAGATAATCACCATTTTTTTACACCATTAAGGGATAAAGATATATACCTTATATACCTTTTTACTTTAGCAATTTGCTTTGTTCCTTAACAAGGGGTGGTCCTTTTTTAGTTAAAACTTAGAGATACATACCACACACACACACACACACACACACACACATGAATGGCTGGAAGAATATACTCCAGGGCCCCTGTTGTTGTCTCTGGATAATAAGATAATATAAATGATCTTACTTTTTCTTTCTTCGTGATTATCTGTATGTTCTCAATTCTAACATGCATGAATTTTGTAATTAGAAATTGGAGTTGGCATTTCACACTACAGGGTGCTTAGACCTGATCATGGCAAAGGAGGCAGTTTTTAAAGGAAAGGAAATGCATAGTGAAATGGAATTATGCACCCAAATCATTTCTCCTCATCATTAGAGGTGAATGTGTTTGCCACTGCTAAGCTGTTAAAGATGACACTCACTTCAGACTGCAAAGAACATGGATGAATAACCTGGAAGTGATCCAGGCATCCCTCCTCACAGGACAGTGTGAGGTTGGAGCTTGGTAAGGCTCAGGCGTGCCCAGAGTAGACGTCAGGGCCTTACATGCCAGCTTCCACCTGATAGCGAAGTCTGTGGGGTTAGTTGTCCATTTTCTCTTCATGTGAGGGTTCTGTGGCTGAAAGGATGGGGCCGATTCTCAGACAACCCCAGAGCACAGGAGAGGCCAGAAGGCTTGCAGGCAGGCGTAAGAGTGGTGCATGGAATGCCTTCCAGGATGCCTAGGGACCCAGGGGCAGCTCCGGGGGAATATCAGAGCTGAAAATTGGGTCAATAGGTGCTTGCTTTTGTTTCAAATCAAGCCAAGTGGGTTTTATATGCTTTGTGTACAAATATATTGTTTTGGTAAAGAAATTAGAAAATGTTGATAAGTTGCTGTTTTAGAGATGAAGAGTCATGGAACCTTTGCACTGAAAGGAACCTAGGAGAGCATGTACACTCCCCTTTCACAGAAGACTCACCGGAGGCTCAGAGATGTTAAGAGATTTCTCAAGGTCATGGGTAGTTGGCAGTAGATCAGGGCTAGAATCCAATTCCATGACTTCAAGTCTGTCATTCCTCCTGGCTTCCCCACTGCTATCAGTTAAGAAGTTTAAAATACAAACTGTGTTAATGAGAAAAGTGATGTTCTTCACCTAACTGAAAGTCCACAGGATGGTGGCCCATAAGTGTTGTAAGACGGCAGCTCAGCGAGACCACTGAGGTCCTGGGTTCGTTCACCCCCTCACTGTGCCTTAGTTCCATCCTCAGGCTAGTCGCCCGCATCACCACACGTGCATCGCTGACTTTCCCTTCCGCCTCCATTTAGGTCACGTGCTTACCCCAGACCAATAACTGCTACCAGGGAAGACCAAGCTCTGATGGGCTTACCCTGACCAGCTCCTACCTCCTGAGCTGGGTGTGGGTCTGCAGGGGAGCAGATACCTGAACAAAATTGGAGTTTTGATAACAACAAAGAAAATATAATTTTACTTAAAGTGATCCAAGGGACACTGAGTCAGCCATTCATGAAGCGGAACATGGTAAACGCCAAGGTGAAGAGCAGCCGCATGAGATCCTAAAGGAAAGCCCGGGAGTCACACAAGTGGAGTACAGCAGCAAATCCCCTCCACCGCCTGCCCTTGCCTTTGGTCTTGCCAGGGAACAGTTGATGCCGACAAGATGACGCAGCCGGGAAGTGAATATCCTGTCCGCTCCTTGTTCTGTGCTGTCTGTGTGTCCTGGCTTGCCACCCCAAATCAAGGCATCCCTTAAAAGCCCCTGGGTCCAAGCATCCAGATGCTCAGTGAATGCAGTGCTCTAACTCCATCTTCCACCTTCCATTAAGAAGTCAATGACTCTCATTCAATACAACTCCATCTTCCGCTAACCCCTAAAAGGAATTTACATTCTGCTCATTTCACTTCCCATTATATTGTATTAATCTTCCCATCATTAAACCTTTTAAACCCAATATTTTCAATGTTTTAATCTATTCCACTGAATTAATAATAGATTTCTACTCTTGCAAAAAGCATTTCTACATTTCAGGGCATTTATTTAAACTGTTTCCAAGCTTTCCTTTTCATAAACGAACGCCACCACTAATATTCTTATATCTAAATGTTTAACCTAGATCTCTGATATCACTGAGCTATATTTCTAGAAGTGTCTTTCTAGTATGAAGTATGGGAACATTTTTGTAAATATTGTTAAGTTTCTTTCCATATTTTGGAAGACCGTCATTAAAAGGATACCTGTGACACTGCACACTTACCAGCATTGTAAACCATTGGTCTTTGATCATTGACGCTTTCATGGGTCCCAAATTCTTTTTTCCAAAATGCCATTTTAGTCAAAGCTCTTAGGATTGGCTTATGCCTTTTGTTTTGTTATTACAAGTGATACGTGATACTCTCAGAAGGCTCTCTCCTTTGATTTTCCAACACCCTTTCCCTTCCTCTCGTAAACACACCCTATTTAAGCTGGAAGTGGTGGAATCCCTGGAAGCCTACACTCGGAAATCAGTCCAGCATATTTCTAGGGAGCAAGTTTTTCTGAGAACAGCAATTCCAGCCAGCTGAAGCTTATTGAGCATCCTCTGCCTGAGGAAGACACAGTTATCCAGTGGAGTTGGTGTTTTGGGGCCCACACACCTGGGAGGCAGGTAGGTGCCCAAGGCAGGGCTGCAGGAGGCCAGGACAAGCAGGGCTGGGAGATGCTTAGTGTGATAGATGACTACAGAGACCAGGGAACTGAAGGTCAAAGGCAGGAATATGGGCATGAATGAAGCCAGGAAGCTACTTCCCAGAATAATTAGGCTGTTGCTGAGAATGATAATGATAATGCAATATTATGATTTGCTGTTTACTATTTGCCAGGCATTTTATGTATGTTATTTTGCTTCTTTCCTATAGCAACTCCAGGATATTTATACGATTTATGTCTCCGTTTTGCAGAGATGTGAAATAATGTTCCTAATACCACCCAGCAAGTTAGGGGCAGAGGGAAGTTTGAGCTTTGGTAGCCTGGGCCTGTCGTTCCCACTGCGTCCCCCCGGAGGCGGGAGCCCAGACAGATGGCTGAATGAGCTGTGGCGAGTGGCAGGCACAGAGGCCACCATCAGGGTTTCTCTGTGACAAGTGTGTGGGGCTGAGCCCTCCCACAGAATGTTTCAGGGTGGACCTGGTCCATGTGGGGTTTACAAGAATCAAGTTCCACTAATTAACATCTGCCATGTGAACTCTTGGAGATTTGCGAAGAAAGTGCTAAGACAGTTGGGTGCAGTGGCTCATGCCTGTAATCCCAGCACTTTGAGAGGCTGAGATGGGCGGATCATGAGGTCAGGAGTTTGAGACCAGACTGACCAACATGGTGAAACCCCATCTCTACTAAAAATACAAAAATTAGCCAGGTGTGGTGGTGTGTGCCTGTAATCCCAGCTACTCAGGAGGCTGAGGCAGGAGAATCTCTTGAACCCGGGAGGCGGTGGTTGCAGTGAGCCGAGATTGTGCCACTGCACGCCAGCATGGGTGACAGAGTGAGACTCCATCTCAAAAAAAAAGAAAAGAAAAGAAGAGAAAAGAAAAAAGAAAAGAAAGTGCTAAGACGGGCATCACAAGGAGTCAGGGAGGTCCTGAAAGAAGGTGGCATTTGAGAAAGTGAAGAAGAGCTGGGGAGGTTTTGACAGTCAGAAAAGGTAGTGAAGACATGCCTATCAGCTTATCTGTGGCCTGGGAAGGCTACGAGGAAAGCTAGCAACCCTTAATTGCTCCAGGACTAAGTGCTGAAGGGGCCTTTTAAAGCCTGGATCTGACTTTTAAAGCCTGGATCTGAGAGATCACTCTCTGAGTCTCCAACTGGGAACAGTGACTAGTTAAGCTATCAGTCAAGAAGCTGCCAGCACTTCACTTGGACTGAAAAGCAATTCCCAGTGGAGCCCTTGTGGGCCCAGGGAGATGGGTTTCACAAAATCTCTTCCACCTGTGGGTCACTAGGCTGGCTCTGTTCCCATGCAATAGGTTGTTGGGAGAAAGGTCTTTGCCAGAGTGGCAGATGGCCCTTTTATCAGGACTGTGCAGGACTTCAGCTGCCAGACTGATTTCTGTTTAAGGTTTATTTTTATTAAACGCTAAGTGAAGCAGTCTGGGGCAGTGCTGTGTAATAGAACTTTCTGTGGTGGTGGGAATGTTCTATGCTGTGTTTAGTGTGGCAGTCACTAGTCACATGCAGCTATGCAGCAACTGAAATGTGACATATGCCACTGAGATAATGAATTTTTCATTTCACTTAATTTCAATTCATGTATGCTAGTGGCTACTGTATTGGACAGTGTAGGGCTGAGGGATCTTGGGATGAAATGAAGAATCATGCAAATTAGCCAACGAATGTGCAGAAACAGCTTCTCTAGTCATGTGTGAAGTTGACAGGGTCCTGGTCATATAGAGTAGGAGAATCTTACACCATGTTTCGAAAGGGGACATGCAAACATGTATTTCTAATTAGCAGGTGTGCTGTTCTATAGACCCTGTATGCTAGTAATCAGATGCAGGGGTGACCAGCCAACTTGGGTGTGCAAAGTATAGAACAGAAAAGAAAAGAAATGCTTTGAGATCTCTAATTAAAAATTTCAAGATGTTGCTTTTCATAATTGTGTTGTTGTCACTATCCTAAAGACAGCTATATTTTTCCCCTTTGATCACAGACCATCGAGTTTCATTTTTTTGGGGGGAGGGTAGGGGAATAAAGAATTATTTTCTTTTTTCTTTTTTTTTTTTTTTTTGATACAGGGTCTTGCTGTGTCACCCAGGCTGGAGTGCAGTGGCATGATCTTGGCTCACTGCAACCTCTGCCTCCTGGGTTCAAGTGATTCTCCTGCCTCAGCCTCCCAAGTAGCTGGGACTACTTGGTAAGACGGGGTTTCACACTGTTGGCCACGCTGGTCTTGAACTCCTGACCTCAGGTAATTCACCTGCCTCAGCGTCCGAAAGTGCTGGGATTACAGGCCTGAGTCACTGTGCTCAGCCAAGAATTCCTTTCTTAGTGGGCATAATAATAGCTAGTCTTCATTGAGTGCCTACTGTGTGCCATGTGCCCTCAATATGTTATCTTTCATACTCACATAAACACCCCATGATGGGTGTTACTGAGACCATTTGCATTTGAGAAAACTGAAGCCAAGAGGAGGTAAGCGATCTTATGAGTGTTAGAGTTCCAAATTATGTGTTCTTTATGTTGAGTCCATCTTTAGAACACAAGAAAGTAACCCCCACTGTAAGTTGGAGGTGGTAAAATCCCTGGAAGTCTGCACTCAGAAATCAGTCCAGTTTATTTCTAGGGAGCTAGTTTTTTTGAGAATTCCAGCCATCTAATTCTGGAATCTCTGACACCTTAAATTTCCAAATACAAAAAGTAGTTTGACCTGCACATCACATAGTAATCACAGGACTGTAAATGATTAGAGCAGGGTGGGAACTTCGAGATCTTCTTGTCAAAATACTTATTTTACAGATGAGACTCTGATGCTAGTGTTTGCTATTTGCCAGGCACTGACTAGCACCACTGACCAGCAAGTTAGCCTCAGGGCTAACTTGAGGAAGGGGATGGGGTGGGCCAGTTACTTGTAATAATTTGTATTGAATCTACAATTTGGTTGAGTTCCAGAGTGGAGTCACAGTTAACTGTGCGACCGAAAGCAGTTTCAAAACCCTTGGGAAAACTCCCCCATTACCTCCAAACCTTCCTAATTCTATTCTTATTCTCTTTCCCCCTCATTCTATATGATTTTTATTATATACATTGACATAATTTCTTTCCTAACTCCCTCATCTCTCTAATTTGCTCCTTTTTGCCCTTTACAAAAAAACCAAGAAAACCATATTGTTTGAGTAGGTTTTTTCTTTGAAGAGCTGGGGGTCAGGAGAAGGGGAGAGAATGAGAACTCTGGCTGGCAAAGCTAGAGTCCTCTGGATTGCTCAGAGTGTGGGCCCAGGCTGAGAACATTCACATGAGCAATTTCCATCCCATCTCAGTACAAAACACAAATGTGACATGTGACTAGGGAAGACCAAGAAGTCAGCTATACTTTGCTGTGGTCAACAGTTAGCAGCCAACCCAATAAGCCATTCCTTCACACCTTTTTCTTGCTAATAAAACCCTGATTTGATTTGAGTAACAGTGACAGATTCAGATGACGAAACATCACTAGTCTAAGCTAATCATGACTAGCTTGCTACCTTTCACCAGCTAGTAGATTTACCAAGCTCCCTTGCAGCTGATGGTGGCGATGAGGTCTAGTTTGGCCCAGGACACTGGCAGACAAAATAATGGCATCCCCAGGATGTCTGCATCCTAATCTTCAGAACCTAAGACTATGTTAGTTACATAGCAAGGAGGGATTAAGGTTGTAGATAGAATTAAGTTTGCTAATCAGTCGAAAGGAAAATAGGGAGATTGTCCAGGTGGACCCAGTATAATCACAAAGATCCTGAAATATTGAAGAGAGAGGCCAAAGAGATGGTGTCAGAAAGATGCAGCATGGGAAAGGCTCAATCAGCCATTGATGGCTTCAGAGATGGAAG
The DNA here is from genome assembly GCF_000951035.1 of Colobus angolensis palliatus. NCBI lineage: Eukaryota > Metazoa > Chordata > Mammalia > Primates > Cercopithecidae > Colobus > Colobus angolensis. The sequence goes on along the minus strand of NW_012116265.1, from coordinate 23,064,427 downwards.
GGGTCATGAGCCAAGGAATGTAGGAAGCCTCTAAAAACTGGAAAAAGAGGCTGGGCCCGGTGGCTCATACATTGTAATCCTAACACTTTGGGAGGCCACAGCAGGTGGATCACAAGGTCAGAAGTTCAAGACCCGCCTGGTCAATATGGTGAAACCCTGTCTCTACTAAAAATACAAAAATTAGCCGGGCGTGGTGGTGCACAGCTGTAATCCCAGTTACTCAGGAGGCTGAGGCAGGAGAATCATTTGAACTGGGGAGGTGGAGATTGCAGTGAGTGGAGATTGTGCCACTGCACTCTAGCCTGGGTGACAGAGCGAGACTCCATTTCAAAAAAAAAAAAAACGTGATGATTAATTAATTAATTAATTTTACATGTCAACTTGACTGGGCAAAGGGTATCTGGACAGCTGTTAAAGTAATATTTCTGGTGTGTCAGTAAGGGTGTTTCTGAAAGAGATTAGCATTTGAATAGGTAGATCCAGTACAGATCACCCTCACCCATCAAAGTGGGCATCATCCCATCTTTTGAAGGCCTGGAAAGAACAAAAAAAGTGGAGAAAAGGAACATTTTCTTCCCGTTTGAGCTGAGACATCCATCTTCTCTGACCCTGAGACATCAGAGATCCTGGTTCTCAGGGTTTTGGACTCAGGCCAGGACTTATACACATTATTAGCTCCCTAATTCACAGCCCTTCAGATCTGGACTGAATTACACCATCAGCGTTTCTGGGTCTTTAGCTGTTAACAGCAGACAGCAGATCATGGGACTTCTTGGACTCCATAATTGAGTAGTCAATTCCTATAATAAATCTCTTCATATATGTGTATGTATATATTCTATTGATTTTTGAGCTCTAGAGAACTCTGAGTAATACTAAACTGCCTTAGTTCACTTTCTGCTGCTATCAGAGAGTACCATGGACTGGATAATTTATAAAGAAAAGAGACTTATTTGACTTGTAGTTCTGGAGGCTGAAACATCCAACAGCATGGTGCTGACCTCTGGTGAGAAGCTCCATGCAGCAATATTCCATGCTGCAATACCACATGGTGAGCACGTGTGCATGCAGGACAGAAAAAATGGGGGCTAAACCTATCCTTTTACCAGAAGCTGGCTCCTTGGAACACTAACCCAGTCTTGCAATAACAGCATTAATTCATTCATGAATGCAGGGCCCTCATGATCTAATCACCTCTCAAAGCTCCCACCCACCTCTTAATACCATCACAATGGCAATTACATTTTAAATTGCAAAATAAGTTTTGGAGGGGATATTTAAACCATAGTATACACCATTCACCTGTTTGAAGTATACAGCTAAATGTTTTTTAGTATACTCATAGATTTATGCAACCATTACCTCAATCAATTGTAGAACATTCTCATCACCCTGAAAAAAACTCTCTACCCATTAGCTGTCACTCCCCATTCCTCCCTCCCTCCAGCCCTAGGCAACCACTGATCCATTGTCTGTGTCTGTAGATCTGTCAATTCTAGACATTTCATATAAATGGAATCCTGCAATATGTGGTGCTTTGTGTCTGGCTTCTGTAACTTAACATAATGTTTTCAAGGTTCATGTATGTTGTAGTGTGCATCAGGACTTCATTCCTTTATATGGCCATATAGAATTTCATCGTATGGACAGACCACATTTTGTGTATCCATTCACCTGTTGATGGACACTTGAGTTGCTTCCACCTTTTGGCCCTTGTGAACAGTGCTGCTGCAAACATGCATGGTCAATATTTTATGTGGAGAGGGTGACTTTCATGCAAAGATGTGAAGAAAGAGATGGAAAAACTATGTACTAAAGTGTAAGGAACCAAAGTCGGGAGCCTGTATAGTGTGTCTGAGGAAAAGCGAGGAATCTTCTGTGGCCCCAGTGTTGAGAGTGAGGTGGAGGGTGGAAGAGGACAACTAAGAGGAGTGGGTGGCCAGGTCATGGAAGGCCCTGGGAGCCACTGGGAGGATTTGGGCTTTTACTGGGATAACACGAGAGCCATTGAAGGATTTTGAGCAGGGAAATGATGTAGTCCGGCTCATGTCCCATCTTTTTTATTTTTTGAGATGGAGTCTCACTGTGTCTCCTCCAGCTGGAGTGCAGTGGCACGATCTTGGCCCACTGCAACCTCTGCCTCCTGGCACCACACCCAGCTAATTTTTATATTTTTAGTAGAGACAGGGTTTCACCATGTTGGCCAGGCTGGTCTTGAACTCCTGACCTCAAGTGATCCACCTGCCTCAGCCTCCCAAAGTGCTGGGATTACAGGTGTGAGCCACCATGCCTGGCCCCTGACTTCTATTTTACCTCAAACAGTTCTCAGAGGTGACAGGAAAGATGAGAAAACATTGCACAGGTTGGAGAAAGAGAGGGGAGAAAAGTGTGGACAGCCCCTAAGAGGCCAAGAGCACCCAATGGGCAAAGGAGAGGGCGAGTTGAGGGGCCACGCCACCTGAAGCCCATGAGGCTCAGCATGGCAAGTGCTGGGAGCAGCAGAAGGCAAGACTGGGCAGGGGTGAGTGGGACAGGCTTCCACACACCTGTCCTCCTCCTGCTAACACTGGCATGTATTTACCCAGAAATCCCCTGAGAAAGGCATCCTTGTGACACCCCAAGGAGGGCAGGTGTTGCTGCGCTCTCAGGAGCTCCACCACTCATCATCTGCCCTCTCTCCCTCCAACTCCCTCAGCTCACTGTCACTGGGCTTTCACCCCAGTAATGCTACTGAAACAGCTGTTTGGATTACCCAAGATGTTCTAAACTGCCTAAATGCCCCCCTCTTCAGCCTACACAATCTCCCTATTTATGCCCCCAAGGGCTTTGCTACCGAAATGAGGACCAGGCACCAGCAGCATCAGCCTCAACAAGGGACCAGCCCCAGCAACATGGAAGTAATCTGCATCTTGGTGAGATGTCCCGGCTTCACAGGTACAGTTTTATCTACCCATCTTTAGGGGAATGGCTCCTTCCTCCCCTTTGTCAAATTAAGGAATAAGGGCCACTGTCCTTTTACTTGATGCCACTGTTATGCCCAGACCGTTTATTCCCTGAAGAAGACCACCAGAGTCCAGAGTCAAAGCCAAGCGGCAAGGATCTTTAATGCAAGTTTGAAATTGGTCCCTCCGTTTCTCAACATACAAGAGGGCCTCGAACAATGCGTGCGCTCGCTTTTTATAGCCCGATGAAAATAGGACTTGTAAGGTTACAGAGGAACAGGGAAAAAGGGAATTCTTTAGGTTACAGCATTACAACTGGTTAACATATTAAGTTATACATTTAGCAGTTATCTATTGTTCCCGTGCTTTCAGTAAAACTACAAACGGCGGTGTCCTTATCGGGGATTTCCCAGGATTTCCCAAGCTGAGATATATGGAGGAATGTATTTGCACTGGGCCGTGTTTGTACTGGGCCCAGGAAATTGAGAGATATATGGTGTCAAGCTGAATATATTTGCACTGGGCCGTGTTTGTACTGGGCCCAGGAAATTGAGAGATATATGGTGTCAAGCTGAATATATTTGCTGGGCCCAGGACTGAGGAATGTGCCTGATTTCTTTCACCACCTCCCAGGCCTCAGTGACTGTCAAGCAATGTACACTGTAGGGGTTCAGTCAGGATGGTGGAGAAAATTATAAAATAAAACATAAAAGTTTCTTGGAAGACCAAAAGATTTTTGCATAGCTTCAGATAGTTTGGCTGAAGGCAGCCTAATCCTCTTTAAGCTATAGCAAGGGTAATTAACATAGGAATGTAGAGGAGTCTATCTAAATAGCTTGTTTACTCATGTGATTCTAAAACTAATCTCTGATCATTTGCAGGCAGGATGGTGTTCTCTGGGAGAAGGTGACCAGGTTGATTACCCTCTCATGGTGTTTATTTGAGACATTTGCCATCTAATATGTGCTGAAGAAATGCCAGGAGGGCCAGCGAGTCAGGGGCCATGGCTGACAGCAGTCTCCTTAGAGTCTGTAAGTGGCTGGGACTCTCAGCCGGACTGATAAGCATAATATCTGTATCAGTGTACGTTATTCATCTGTCGTTGAGTCAGGGTCTGCAGGACAGACCCCCACAGCACACAATTGCTCGACCCTGAATTCTTCTTCTCTGGTCTTCAGGCTGCCGAAGCCAGGTCCTAATGGCTAAGGAAGTCAGGTGGAAGTGTGTCCCTAAGGTTGATCTATCAGTCAGCATTTCTTGGTTGCCTGCAGCCTTGTTATTTCCAGCCAAAGATAATTTATTTGAAGGACTTCAGATTTTCAGAGAAATGATGGAAGTCTGAAGAGCCAAGCTTGGGAACAGGTGGGAATCTAGGCCACTGTAAGGCCCAAGATTCAAGATAGATAAGAATAATCACACAGTGGAACAGTTTATGCAGACAGAACCCTGAGAGGCAGGATGCTACCCTTCTGTCTTTGTTATTTCATTCTGTTCAAGATTCCAGTTCTAGAGACCCTGTAGATTGGTCCAGCTGGAGGCACAAGCCTGATCCTTAGCTAGGGATGGGCCCCACCAGACTGCGTCTCTCAGGGAAGAGTAAATGCCTCAAAAGGAAAATTGCATGCTGTTGAGAAGGGGACATCAACATTGGAAGGCTGCAAAACAACAAGTGCCGCTTCAGCCAATATCACTATTCCACACTGGTTGAATTTCAAGCCAATAAATCCACTCGACGTTGACGTTAGTTGGAGTGGATTTTCACTCCCTTACAATCAAAGAGACCTAATGATTTGACCCTGTTTCTGTAGTGCCTCCCTCCGTATCAGGAATAGAGCACTCAGTTTTTCCCTTCTCTTTTGTTAGCCACAACTTCTTTGCCTCCTTCCTTGATTCTTCTTTCCTTCCTGAGAACATATGCTTGTGCATGTCTCATGGTTTTCTTTTCAAGCCTTTTTCTCCTTTTATTTTACACTCTCTCCTTTTAAATATCAGTTATTTCCATGACTTTGTTGTTCATCTCCAATATACCTCCCTCTTTTGCTGGAGACCTGTGTTTCCAAATATCTGATGGATGCTGGCACGCAGGTGACCCAACACATCTCAATTTCAACATATTTACAACTGAATTCATCATCTTTTCTCATAAACATCCTCTGCTTTTCATATTTCCAATTTTGAGTTCTATATTTTACCTGTTTATATCACCATCTTCCTCAACATGAGCTTTTGCAATTTAAAATCTCCTTGGGCTTTTTCTTCATGCCCAGTTCCCATTTTCAACCTATCACTAGGTATTATTGATTCTGCCTCCAGAATTTCTTTGAAATCTGTCTTTTATTCTCTACTACCTCTGCTCTTGTTAAGGTTGCTATTTCCTCTTGCCAAGAGGTCTTTTTCATCTGAGTTTCCCCACATTGTTGTCAGAATAATCAGTCATATGAGATATTCTCAAAACCAGCCAATGACTCCCCACTGCCTGCAGAATAAACTCCAGATTTCTGGGTGTGCATTAAGCACCAGCCTTCGCTGACTTTCCATCCTTGCCTTTCATTTTAACCCCCACCTTCACCAAATAAAATCACACCAGACTTCGTAGCCTTCCCTGATTCTGACGGTGGCCTCTACCATCCCATGCTGGGCCTGTCACCACACAGGGGCCTTCACTGGCATTTCAGCCCCTAGCTTCCCATCCATCATCTCCCATCTCTATCTTTGGAAGTTCTATTCACTGTCTGTGCTGAACCTGGTCCTTTAAGTCAGGAGGATCATTCCATGTGCCCTACACCAGGTGGCTGTGAAACCGAGGAAAAAATGCAGGCCACAGATAGATGGGTCAACCTAGAAGCTTTGGATTTCCCGAGCTGTTTGTAGGTGGGCTCCATTCTCATGTGGTCCCAGCTCTAGACTCAGGGATACTGACTGCAATCTCTGGCCCCTGTTCCCCCGGCTGGTGATCTGCTTGCGCTTCTGCAGAACTTTCCTCCTGTGGCTCCTCTGGCTCACAGCTTCCTAGACCCAACTTCTTCCCATGATCTCAAATAGGAATTCTCTGCCCTGGTTTTGGCTCAGATGAGTCTGTCACCACCACTGACATCTGTATAGGCCACTTGGCTCCTCTTCTTTGAAACCTTCCCTGGTTTCTCTAGTGTTGATTAATCTCCTCTGTACACACTTAGCAATCGGCATAAGCCTCTGCTTTGGCACTTACCATGTGTTGCTTTCTGAGACCCTCTGCCACATCCATTGCACTCCAAGATCTTCCCGGGCAGGGCCTTTGCCTTTTAAAACCCCGACACTCAGCACTCGTCAGTGCAGGAGCTCCACTGGTATTTGCACAGCATCCTAGAATCTCTGCTGTGACTCCAGCAGGTTCCTTGGAGTGGTCAGACTCCCCCTAAAAATCCCCAGCTGTATTTCACAAGCTTCATTCATCCTACCAAGAGACAGGCACAGTAGAAGGCCGAGGTCCTATGTTCCAGAGCCTGCTTTCACAAAGCTATATTTAAACAAGCACATTCTCTGGAAAACAGAAAATATTCCTCATTGCAAGACCTTGCCTGATATCCTTCTAGAACATTCATTCAGAATAAGAAAACATCCTTCCATTTAAATTTTTATTTGTGTGTGTGTGTGTGTGTGTTTGCAGTTGCAAGATTTAATAGAGTGAAAACAGAGCTCCCATGCAAAGGGAGGGGACCCAAAGTGGGTTACCGCTGCCTGCGCGAATGCCTGGGTTTCTATCCCGATCCTTGTCCCTCCCGCTGTGCTCTCAGGCAAAAGATGATTGGCTATTTCTTTACCTCCTGTTTTTGCCTAATTCGCATTTTAGTGAGCTCTCTTTGCTATCCGATCGGTTGGGTGTGAGCTAAGTTGCAAGCCCCATGTTTAAAGGTGGAAGCAGTTAGCTTCCCAGCTAGGCTTAGGGATTCTTAGTCAGCCTAGGAAATCCAGCTAGTCCTGTCTCTCGGTCCCCTCTTCTCAACAGGAAAACCCAAGTGCTGTTGGGGAGGTTGGCCGACGATCACTCTGCTTCCTGCTGAATTGGGGAGTAGTAGGGGTTGTGCAGTTGAGATTTCCTCAGGAGGGGTGCTTTTGATGTCATTAACATCGGAGCATGGGCTAGCAGGCCGGTCCAGGGGTCCGTGGTAGATCTTAGTCATAGACTGCATCTGGGGCTCCATTTGAAGAACCATTTATAGTTTTACAGCTTTGATTCTGGAAGAGACAAACTTAACAAGGAGGTTAAAGATACAGAGTCCAAAGAGGAGTAGCAGTATTATAGCTGCTAGAGGTCCTAAAAAGGGGAGAATTCAGGGCATCCATTGGTGGAGGAGGCCCCAGGGTCCAGTGTTTTTTAAGCTCCTCTGCTCTACGTTGTATTTGATCTCGAATTTCCTTAACTTTCTCGGTGACAATTCCGGATTAATTAACATAATAACAGCATTCTTCTCCTAAAAATAAAAAGGTTCCCCCTCTTTCGGCAGTTAGCAAGTCTAAAGCTCTTCGATTTTGAAGGACTACTGCATACCCCGCCTTTCGCAGTCTTTTTTGTACAAAGGAACTTCCATCAGTATACAAGTTGAGGTCGGGATCAGTCAAAGGAACCTCTAAAAGGTCCCCTCGAGTGGTGTAGGTTTGAGCAATTACTTGTTGACAATTATGTTCTATCATTTCTTCATTGTCTGGAAGAAATGTGGCTGGGTTAAGAGTTGCACAAGTGCGCAGTCACAGCACTGGCCCTTCAAGTAACAGAGCCTGATATTTAAGTAAACGGTTGTCGGACAGCCACAAGTCTCCTTTAGCACTGAGTACGCCATTCACATCATGAGATGTGCACAAAGTAAGATCTCTTCCCTGTATTATCTTAACTGCTTCAGATACTAAGACTGCCACTGCTGCCACTACCGGTAAACAACGAGGCCAACCCTTTCCCAGTACATCAGTTTCCTTACTCAGGTATGCCACAGGTTGCAAGCTCGTCCCTCAGACCTGTGTACGGACTCCTAGAGCTATTCCTGTTTTTTCTGTGACATAAAAGAAAAGTCTTGCCCCATTGGCAAGCTTAACATTGGGGTTTGGGTTAGGGCCTAGAAAGCTGCTTCTGCTTCAGGTGTCCATCTTACTAAATGAGTATTGGCTTTCTGAGTTTCCTTAATTAGTGTATATAATGGTCTGGTCATTTTGCTGTACCTGGGAATCCATATTTGGCAGAAATCTGTTATGCCAAGGAACGCTCTTAGTTGCTTTAGGGTTTTGGGATGAGGATAAGCCAGTATAGGCTGGATATGTTCCTCACTGAGGGCCCTAGTGCCTTTGGATAATTTTAGCCCTAAGTATTTTTTGTTTGTTTGTTTCTTTTTTGAGACAGTCTTGCTCTGTCGCCCAGGCTGGATAGAGTGCAGTGGTGCGATCTCGGCTCACTGCAAGCTCCGCCTCCTGGGTTCACGCCGTTCTCCTGCCTCAGTCTCCTGAGTAGCTGGGACTACAGGTGCCCGCTACCACTCTGGCTATGTATTTTTAGTAGAGATGGGGTTTCACCGTGTTAGCCAGGATGGTCTTGATCCTGACCTCATGATCCACCTGCCTCGGCCTCCCAAAGTGCTGGGATTACAGGCATGAGCCACCATGCCTGGCCAGCCCTAAGTATTTAACCTGCTGTGAGCAAAGCTAAGCCTTTGGTTTGGAAACCTTGTAGCCACAGGTAGCAAGGAAATTTAAGAACATTTGGGTGGCTTGATGGCACAAGGTTTCTGAAAAGGCAGTTAAAAGTAAATCATCCACGTACTGAAGGACAAGAGTGTCCAGGTATGAGAACTGGCTCAAGTCTTGGGCTAATGCCTAGCCAAATAGATGGAGGCTATTCCTGAACCCTTGGGGTAAAACAGTCCAGGTGAGTTGAGATGTTGGGTTTGAAGGATCTTCAAAGGCAAACAAGAATTGAGAGTCAGGATGTACAGGGATGCAGAAAAAGGCATCCTTAAAGTCCAGGACTGTAAACCACTCTGCTTGCTTCCTCTGGTATCTGGGAAAGCAGAGTATAAGGGCTAGGTACAGCTGGGTATAGAGGAACAATAGCCTCATTGATAATCCTGACATCTTGCACTAACCTCCACTGTCCGTTGGGTTTCTGTACTCCTAAAATTGGAGTATTGGAGTACTGCAGGGGCTATTGCATGGTTTTACTAGGTCTTGGGCTTTTAGGTCCTTAACAATCTTTTGGAGTCCTTGTTGGGCCTCGGGTATGAGCGGGTACTGCCTTTGGTAGGGAAAGGTGGCGGAATCCTTTAGTTTAACTTGAACAGGACAGACATTCTTTGCTCATCCATATTGTCCTTCTGTTGCCCAGACTTCAGGATTAATTCCTTCCTCAAGCAAGGGACAACAAATGGGTGTTCCTTCTCCTATGTTCAGGTGTATAATGGCCCCTGCTTTTGCTAGAATGTCTCTCCCCAACAAGGGAGTCAGACTTTCAGGCATAATTAGAAAAGCATGTGAAAAGAGTAAAGCTCCCCAGTCACAACTTAGTGGCTGGGAGAAGTATCTAGTGACTGGCTGTCCTAGGACCACTTGGATAGTGACAGATCTGGAGGACAGTTGTCTGGGACAGGAGAGTAAGACTGAGAAGGCTGCATCGGTGTCCAGGAGACAGTTAACCTCCTGGCCCTTAATGGTAAAGCATACCTGGGGCTCTGTGAGGGTGATGGCATGGGCTGGCGCTTGCCCCAGGCACCCTCAGTCCTGCTGCTGGATCATCTGGTTAGTGGCTTCTGACTCAGAGGACCTTCATGCCCTGGGGCAGTGGCCTTCCAGTGATTCCCTTGACATAAGGGGCATGGACGAGGGGGAGGATTACTTCTACTTGGACAATCTTTTTTGAAGTGTCCTTGTAGACTGCACTGGAAGCAAGTCCCACTGGGCATTTGATTTGCCCAGCTTTTCCCTTTTCCAGAGCCTCCAAAGTCTGCTTGCCTGAGGGCCATGACTAAAGCGGTGGCCTTTTTTTATCCCGTTTGTCCCGTTCTGCCTGCTCCTCCTCATCTCTATTATAAAAAACCAAGGTTGCCAAGTTCAATAGGGTTTCTAAATTTTGTTCCGGGCCTAAAGCGGACTTTTGAAGTTTTTTTCTAATGTCTGCCGCTGACTGAGTGATAAACTTATCCTTTAAGATTAATTGGCCTTCAACAGAGTCAGGTGACAGGGAGGTGTGCTTCCTCAATGCCTCCCTTAGTGTCTCCAGAAAGGCAGTAGGACTTTCTTCCCTTCCCTGTGTTATAGTGGACATCATTGAATAATTCATAGGCTTCTTCCTAGTTTTCCTTAGTCCTTCTAGCATGCAAGTTAGCAAATGTCTGCAGCACCAATCTCCATGTTCTGATTCTATGTCCCAGTGAGGGTCTACACTGGGAACTCCCTGCTAGCCTGTGGGGAATCGTTCTCTTTCCTCTGTTGTCATCCTATCATTGACCTGAGATACCAGAGATCGCCAAACTCTCAGGCTGCAGTTAGGGCGGCACTTCTCTCATTTGGGGTTAGTGTCTGATCTAGCAGTAACATTATATCTCTCCATGTCAGATCAAAGGATTGTCCTAACCCTTGTAAGACATCAATATAGCCATCAGGGTTATCTGAGAATTTACCTAGGTTTATTTTAATTTGCTTTAAGTCTGAGAGAGAAAAAGGTACATGCACTCTGGCTGGGCCGAATTCTCCTCCTCCCACTGCTTGGATGGGGCATAATCGGGGAATATTGGCACTCTTTGGTTCATTGTTTACCCCTTTGTCTATCTCCTTTTGGACCGTTTGGGTTAAAGGGAGGGTCCTTATTAGTTGGGGAAGAAGTCAGGGGGACGCTGGGGTATGGAGGTAGACTCTGAGGGCCTCCTGTAGGGCATAAATCACACTTTTTACATAATTGCGAGTTGTCTCTTAATGAAAAGAAAGTTTGTACATATAGCACTTCACTACATTTGCCTTTTTTCCTACAAAGGAGGTCTAGCTGTAAGATGGTGTTATAATTTATACTTCCCTCAGGAAGCCAGGTTTCTTCCTTGAAGAAGATATTGTGGCCAGGTGGTACTGAAGAAGAACATAAGTCATTTCTTTCTTAGCGTCTGAGGGTCAAATTGGTCCCAATTCTCCAGAATACATCTTAGAGGCATTTTTGCCTTGGGGGGAACGTTTCCCATCTGAAAAAAGAACATAGGGAAGCCAGCACCCTGTAGTCATTTTCCAATGAGCATTAGTCCTAGAGCATCCTCTATGGTCCTAATGATTTTCCTTTCCAGGGTGCGTAACCACCCAGGGACCTCTGCTTATTGGATTAGTTATGCTCACCGATGTAGCAGTCCTGCACCC
>NW_012116265.1:23012260-23053080 GCF_000951035.1 Colobus angolensis palliatus | reverse complement strand
TGATTTTCCTTTCCAGGGTGCGTAACCACCCAGGGACCTCTGCTTATTGGATTAGTTATGCTCACCGATGTAGCAGTCCTGCACCCATCTTCCCGCCTCTCTTGACCACAAAGAAAGGGGTCCGGGCTGCTGGATTCTAGTGGTCCTTTACCAGCATGCCCAACATTGCCTTTGCGCTAAGGGGTGAGTCCTAGAGCTGGTCTGGGTTCCTGAGTATTTCATAACAACCCAGCTGCCCCATCAAGATGCATTCCCATAAACAAGAGTTCTTATGCAAATTCATTTCAGAAAGGGTGTAGCTAACCTTTTGAGTCAGGATTGAGATAGTCTTTTGATTCTGTAAGTACTTTAAGGCTTGGCTGAGTGCAAACAGCTCGCATGTTTGAGGAGACCAATTATTAGGCAATTTTTCTAACTCTGCTTCCACAGGAGTCTCCGTATCAATTACTGAATACCCATTGTGGTTTTTTTCTCAATCATGTGGGAGGAACCATCTATCCTAGGTCTGGTCAGACCTTTGTATGGTAATTAAGATTTAAATTCCCTGTTAGGAAATCTGCTGGGTTAAGGGAATTATCAGTGGTTGGAGTTACATTACCCTTTTCTAACAGAATAGCCCCATACTTTAAGATTTTTGAGTTAGTAAGCTACCTTTTTCCTTCTTTGACTTAGAATAATTCTGAACTGGTAAGGTGTGCTCACAACAAGGTTTCCTCTAAAAGTTACTTTTCTACTTTTAGCAAAGCAGGTGCTGCTACCGACTGAATGCATTTGGCCCATCTGCAGGTTACTGGGTTAAGGATTTTTGATAGGTAAGCTACGGGTTGTCAGTGGCCTCAGTGCTTTTGGGCTACGCCCTTATTTATACTGACTACAAAGTGGTATTGGAGTGTTATAGGGTCACAGACAAGATCTTCAATTATCAATTACAGGTTTTAAATTTACCCTGACTTTTAAAGGAATAGGGCACACTTTTTTTTTTTTTTTTACTATTTCTATCTTTTTCTTTCTTTTTCTCTTTGACTCCCTCTTTGTCTCTCTCTCCATCTCTCTCTCTCTGTCTCTCTCTTTCCATCTCTCTCTCTCTCTCTCTGTCTCTGTCTCTCTCCATCTCTTTCTCTCTCTCCGCCGTTACAAACTTGGGCCCCTGGCAAGGGTGGTGGGGAATGGGTCCCACATAACTGCCCATGTCGAGAGCTGTATACCTAAATCAGGAGGTACACCAGGGATAAGACTCCCTGAGTTATAGTCTAGGTGCCTAAGGACACAGCTTCGAGCTTCCTCAGATCCCTTTGGAGATACAGCTTGCTAAAGGAAATGAAAGTCTGAACCATTAGTACCTAGGAGACAGGGATCAGAGAAAGTAGATTCAGAGATAAGGAGAATTTTGGGGCTACACTTTCAAGAAAGCTGTGGTTGGGACCCAGGAAATATGGGTCAGAAGGAAAGGTATGGGCACATGCATGAGCGACTGTTGAGTAGAGACTTCTGGTTGCACCATGATCTCAACTGGCTACTGCCAGGAGTTCAGGATGACAGCTTTCTGCCTCTAGTCGGCACTCGGCTTCCCCAAGAAAATTGAAAGTGGAAGCTGGCTCCAGGCAGACCAACATTCCTAACCCAGAAGGGTTGGGGGTTGTTAGAAAGCCCTTCCCCAGATAGCCTCACACCTGAGTCTTAAGTCCAGTGGCCATGCAATTGTTTTTAACTGGCCGACAGGTGCCCGGTATTTTCCTCCAATTCTAAGGAAGGATAGGATAGAATAGCAAGTGAAAGTGGTCCAATATTACTCACCACTTTGGAGGTCCCTCCGTGGTCACCAAAATGTGGTCACCAGAATGTTACTGGGAGTCCTTGCTCCCAGAGCTCCCAAGATGGTGGTGGGCCGCTTCCAAAATGGCGGCGGGCCACTTCCAATGTGGTGGCAAGCCTCATGTTCTCTGACCTGGGGTTCTTGACCTCACGGATTCCAAGGAATGGAATCTTGGGCCATGCAGTGAGTGTTATAGCTCTATTAGAAGCCGTGGGTTAGGGAAGAAAACTGTGGAATCCAGTGACTAGTGTTCAGCTCCATTAGGATGAACCCAGGCACTTAGCTGTGCAGGAACAATGGCGAGCCTTTAGCCCGATAGGGAGTGGCAATGGGCGCCTCGCTGGATCAGGAGCACAGTGGACACCCTGCCGGATCTGGAGGGATGGAAGTCAGTGGCGGGTCTGCGACGGCGGCAAACAGCAGTGGTGGACGGCGAGCAAAAGCTCAACTCGAGCTGTAACAAACACGGATCAGAAGAGAGTGCAGCTGCAAGATTTAATAGAGTGAAAATAGAGTGAAACCAGAGCTCCCATACAAAGGGAGGGGACCCAAAGAGGGTAGCCCTCATTTAAACTTTTTCAAAGCACTTTCATGTATGTCAGATCCCAACCACCTTCAAAGGAGGTGGAGCAGATCATGTCTCATGTGAGAGCTGACATAACCAAAGTTCAGAGAGGTGTAGTGACTTCCCAAGGCCATACAGCTGTCCATGGCAGAGACAGAACTAGAGCCCTATCTATCTTCCATGTCTCAACTGTCTGGGAATCCCTATTTAAGAACTGTTACTTAGGAATATTGCTTCCCCCCCTTTGGAGCTGACTTTCTCCAGATCCACACTGGTAGCCCTGGATTCTGACACGAGCGCTTCAGCTCCTTGACAGTCAGACATCCAAAGCCAAGTGCAGCCTTCGGAGAGGCCACGGCTCCCTTTCCCAGCTCTCTTCCCATGAAAGAAAGTAGGCTGGGCTGTAAATGCTGTTTGGACCACTAAGTCCCCACGTGTTCTACTTCTGAGCATCTGGGAGGATGTCAGCGTTTGCACCCACAAGCTTCAGAGAGTAGGGCTTGGGTCTCTCTGTGCCTAAATGACTCAGCTGTGTAAGTACTACCATCCTGGGGGTGGGGGGCGGGGCGGGGAATGCAGCTGGATTACTAAGCACTACTGTTGGTGCTGGACTCAGTAGGGCGCTGGAATCAGAACACCTTTCCTCTAAGAAAGATGAAGGCACATCTCTGGTAGTGGTGAAGCCTGGCCCAGAAGTCCAGGTCCTTGGGAATGACTGGGGCCTGCCTTTTGGCCCTGGCATTTCCAGTTTGCAGTTCTGGGGCTCAGGCCCAGCTCCCCTACCTCCCCACTGTCTTTGGCACTTAGTGAGCATGATCGGCTCTACCTGTTCCCTCCCCCACACACCCCCGTGGGCTCTGGACCTTCTTTCCAAGCCAAAGTTGGCGGCTGTCATTTTCAAACTCTTCTTCTGGCCTTTCTTCTTCCTTTTGAGTTCAGGCTCTTCCCTTCTTGGGCTTCCCTTCCTCCCTGTCTGTCAGCTTGTGCTGGAGGGAGCAGCTGAAAGCAAGGATGAAGCATGGTTTTCCAGGCTGACCTTCCTGGGTGAAGATGAGGCCAGGATTCAAGTGCTTTGAATCGTGTGTGTGTGTGTGTGTGTGAGAGAGAGAGAGAGAGTGTGTGTGTGTGTGTGTGTGTGTTTATTCCACAAGGAGCATCCCCTGAGCTGAACGGATAATTCCCTGCAGAGAGGGTCATGGTCTCCTATGACCCCAACACCCACCCAGTATTCCAGGCACACACAGTAAGTATTCAACAATAATTGTCAAGGATTATGAAATACAGAATGATGGAAAGAGAACTGACCTGGGAAATTAAGACACTTGGGTTCTAACCCCAATTCCACTTGTAGCTTGTTTCGTAAGTCCTTTAGCCTCCCCAGACATCCACTTTAAACAATTCCACCCTTACCTCCCATAGGACCACTTAGATAATGGATTAGATATTTTCTTCTGAGGACCAGACAGTAGAACAAGGTAGGTAGAAGCTCCAAGTCTAAAGGAAAATTAAAAGATCTCAGCATTCCCATGCTCCTTGTGCAAAAAGAGGTTAAGCAGGCAGAACCCCCTTCCAAGTAGCTGTTAGTAGCATCTTGCATTAGCCAGATCTCCACAGAAGGGTAAGTCCTCGGGCATCTATCTACAAAGGACACCCCCCCCAGATTATTCATTCATAAGTAAATTATTGTCTTTGCTGGCCTCCCATAAACAAGGACATGCCAAATGTAACTTTAGGTCTACAATCTAAGTCTAGCTCCTAAAATGAAAGTCGATTTCATTCCAGGCTGATAATGTCGATTACAAGCATACATTCCCAGGTGCAGAACCAAGAGAGCAATCATTCCTCCCTTACCCAGAGATGTCTGTATAATTGATTCTTCTTTTACTCATTTTTTTTCTCTGGAAACATTCCCCTTATCTTATATAAGATGTAGATTTTCTGGGCATTAACTAAAGGCTCACAAGAATGTAACCATTCCCTTTACCACCAACCTGGCTCTCTTCCTGCATGCCTACCCCCTTGAGGGAAATGTATAAATATTAAACCTCCTGAAAACAAACCTCTTCAGAAAAATAACCATAGATATGTATGCAGCTCATGTTTTCCCCAGACACACTCCAAATTTGGCTTAGTAAACCTTGATCAGGAAGACATTTGGCACAGTTTGGATATTTGTCTCTACCCAAATCTCATGTTACAATGTAATCCCCATTGCTGGAGGTGGGGCCAGGTGGGGGGTGTTTGGTCCATGGGGACGAATCCCGGTGGCTTGGTGCTGTCTTCACCAGAGTGAGTGAGCTCTTATGAGATCTGATTATGTAACAGTGTGGGGCACCTCCCACCCCACTCACATGTGCTCCTGCTTTTGCCATGTGACATGCCTGCTCCCCCTTCGCCTTCTGCCATGATTGTAAGCTTCCTGAGGCCTTCCTAGAAGCTGAGCAGATGCCAGCACCATGCTTCTTGTACAGCCTGCAGAACTGTGAGTGAATTAAGTTGATTTTCTTTATAAATTCCCCAGTCTCAGGTATTCCTTTATAGCAATATAAGAACGGCCTAATACAACATTCCTACTAACCAAAGTCCATTCTACAGACTTCCTAGTCAAGAAGAGAGCCTTCTGTTCTGAAAACTACTCCAGCCAGACAGATTGATCATCTGACAAGTAGTCTTGCATGAGAGGGACAGCCTTCTAGACCATGAGGTGGGAGTCTACATTTTGGTGTATGTAGACGGCTTTGGGAAGATCTGTGTGAGGCTGTAAGTACGCTGGCCTTTCTGTACATTTTCCAGAAGCCTGTTCAGGCCCAGGGACAGGAGATGGGTACTGAAATCTAGGGGAAAGCAAACTGACAACCTGGGCTCTGGCATCACAGAATGGCCTTGCCATCTCCAGCAGCACCTTGAGTCAAGAACTTCTGTATCTTCCCAATGGGCAGACTCCAGTGGGAATGAAGTCTCACAATGTGCAGAGGCTCTGGCTGTGCCCAGTGCTCCCAAGGGAAGAGGATGACGGTCAGACTGGCCACTCACAAAGCTGCAAGTGCCTGGGCAGGGAGGCCTGCTGCCTTCAACCATGAAATCTGACCCTGCAAAGCCTGTGTAAGTGGAGCCTCCTCTCTGCCTCCCCTAGGAGATGAGCCAGTTCTCCCTACCTGGTGATTCTTAGCTATGGACTCTGGTCAAAGGAAACATTTCCTTCCACATCTTTCAAAGACCCATCAGCTCCAAGACTAAGAATCAGAGCCTCCCCTTTCAGTCCCTGATGGCTCTACCCTGGTTACCGACCACCGGGTCTTAGGCTCCCACGCAACAGAAATTAACATGAGGTCAAGCAAGTTTTCCAGACAAGGCTTATGGCCAAAGAGATTGGACATAAGGGAGACAGTGCAGAAGGAAGGGTTCCCCAGCTGGCTCCCCAAGGGGAGTGCATTACGGTGTCTTAAGGATGGTGACATGCATAATTCACACGGTGAGTGAGCATCATTCCATGTGCCAGGTGGAGTGCAGGATGCACAGATGCAGTAACGAATCATGCTAACACACGCATTACATCATCAGAAAGTGGTGGATAAAAACCCCTTCCTGGGCAGAGATTTTAGAATTACAATGAGGCTAGGGATTAGAATCGGTCATTTTCCTGGCCTATGCACATGTGGGCGATTGAGTTAACGCCCTTGAGTAAGATTTATGGTGGAATATTGCTTATCTTAGTTTCCTCAGATACCTTGCAAGCTCTGGTCAGCGGGTACAGTGCCGGTGGGGATGGTGCATCAAGGCCTGGTGGTCAGAGGGCATGTATGGAAAAATACTTTAGTGGGGGTTGGCTGAGTCCTGTCCCTATTCTGTCTCACTCTCGCTCGTCTTTTGATGGGATTCTGCTGCGTCCCACAAGAATATACTAAGTGTGTCTGGGGACTTTTGCGCAGCAGCTGCTGCTGCCCCCGCACGATCGAACCCCCTCCTCTTCTCCCCACTACCCACTCCCGTCGGTATCTGCTCTCCTGTCTCCATTCCTGGAAATTTTTCTTCTGCAGCCTTAGGAAGATACAAAATTTTTGGTAGAGAAAGGGCCAGAGGAGAGGAAGAGGAGAGCAGACATCTCTTTTTCTGGTTGGTCCTGTGAACTCATTTAGAGTCCAATTGGGAGGTGGGAGGGAGGGAGGGAGGGCAAGGGTTGAAGCTAAAGGAGGCTATTCAAGAAACTTTGAGCACAAGTATAGCTTCTTTGGGGCTCAAGAGAAGGTGAGTGGCTCAGAGCAGGGAGACCCTCCCCTACCCCTCTACCTGGAAGCCACCTCCCCTCTGGTGCCCTGACAACTGGACATGTGGGGAACATGAGACAGATGTTGATGTGCCTATGGTGGACACCAGCAAGGGTGAGAGGGAGGGACTAGGACAAGGAGGAAGAGCTGAGATGCTAGGCATCATGATGAGTGCAACTGACAGACAGGACACATGGGAGGCATCTCCTTAGATACCCCTGGAAATGGCCGGGCATGGTGGCTCACACTTGTAACCCCAGCACTTCGGGAGGCTGAGGCAGGAGGATAACTTGAAGTCAGGAGTTGAAGAACAGCCTAGGCAACATAGTGAGACTGCATCCCTACAAAAGAAACATAAAAATTAGCCTAGGAGTGGTGGCAGGACACACTTGTAGTCTCAACTACTCTGGAGGATGAGATAGGAGGATCTCTTGAGCCCAGGAGTTCAAGGCTGCATTGAGCTATGATTGCACCACTACACTCCAGCCTAGATAAGAGCAGGATTCTATCTCTAAAAGAGAGACAGAGAGAGAAACAGAGAGAGAGAGAGAGACCCTGGAAACAGCTGGGAACGCAGTGAGAGCTGAAATCATAGTGATACATGGGTGGGAGTATTTAAGCCAGGAGATAACTGGGTTCCATCAGCAAATATTTATTCTGGGCTTGATATGTCAGATAAAAATTATTAAGACATTACCCCAGTTCTAGAATAATAAGACACACATAATAATAATAGCTAACATTCATTGTGCTGGGATAACTACGTATAGGGATGGTTCAGGTGCTTATACAGGCATGACAACACTAATTTTTCACACCAAATCCATTATTCCCATAGAATTTTTTAGGGTTCTCCAAAGAAACATAACCAATAGGATGTATATATATATATATAGAGAGAGGAAGATATTTATTATAAGGAACTGGCTCACACAATTACAGAAGCTGGCAAGTCCCAAGATCCGCTGGGTGAGGTGACAAGCTGAGACTCAGGAGAGCTGATGGTTTAGTTCCAGTCCAAGTCTGAAGGCCTGAAAATCAGAAGAACAGGTGATACAGTTCCAGTTTGGAGGCCAGCAGGCCTGAGACTCAGGAAGAAGCAATGTTTCAGTTCAAGTCCAAAAGCAAGGAATAAAGCTAATGTCCCAGTTCCAAGGTTGTCAGGCAGGAAGAATTCTTACTTGGGAGGTCACCCTTTTTGTTCTATTCAGGCCTTTGGCCGATTGAATGAGGACTTCACACATTAGGGAGAACAAACTGCTTTATTCAGTCTACTGATTTAAGTGTCCATCTCATCCAGAAACATCTAGAATAATATTTAACCAATTATCTGGGCACTCCATGGATCAGCCAAGTTGACACATTAAAGTTAACCATCACAGGCCGGGTACAGTGGCTCACACTGTGGGAGGCTTTGTGTGAGCACTTTGGGAGGCTGAGATGGGTGGATCTCTTGAGCTCAGGAGTTTGTCCAGCCTGGGTTATGTGGTGAAACTTTGTCTCTACCAAAAAGACAAAAAAAAATGGCCAGGTGTGGTGGCACACGCCTGTAGGCCTAGCTGTTTGGGGAGGCTGAGGTAAGAGGATTGCTTGCGCTGGGTGGTGGAGATTGCAGTGAGCTGAGGTCGTTACTATACTCCAGCCTGGGTGACAGAGCAAGACCTTGCCTCAAAAATAAAATAAAATAACCATCACAAATTGGTTCTGGGACAATTTCAGAGCCCAGGCAAAAAGATGGGAATGGTATCTTCTACCTTAGAGGTGGAGAGAGGTAAACCAGAGAACATCAAACAAAAACATCATGCAAAAGATGCCATTTGAACTGAGCCTTGAAGAACAAGGAGTATTCTGACAGGTAGAGACAGGAGGAAAGGAAAGGAGAATGGGAGGGGATGGTGTGAACCAAGAAATCAAGGAAGGAAAGAATGCAGCAGGCGGATTCATCAAGTGAGGCAAATAGGGTGATGTGTGGGTAGTGTCCTGGGCTGTGTCCTTGAGAAGTGGATTGTGATGGAGATAAATGTGCAGGGAGTCTGTTGAGTGCTCCCAGGGGTAACATCTGGGGAAGGGGAGCAAAGGAGAGGGGAAGAGAAGGGAAGGGGGCAGGATTGGGCAGGAGAAGTTGGGCTGGGATGCAGTCTCCACCAAGGCCTCAGCTGACTTCTGAGGAGCTTTGGAGCTGCAATGACTCCTCAGAGATTTCCTGAGTTAGGGCACAGGACTCAACACTTTACACTCCCACACTGATGCCACAAGATGCAGGCTGCTCTGGGAAAGGGTGTAATGTTGGACAAAGTGAATCCCTTCAGCGGAGACAATTCCCAAAGAGGGCAGATAGCTCAGGGTGGTCTGCCAGCAGCATGCCCAGCAACAGGGGGAATAACTGCTACGGAGGGATCTAGGGGGCCCCTCCCTGCATTCACTGCAGGTGGATTAAAGGACGAGGGATGCAATGGATGTTCAAGAGCCAAACCTAGCATATCCCGGGATCCAGCACTGGAGATCCCTGTGAGCCACTGATGACTGTTGAAAAAGGGAATGACAACTCAGGACTCTTCCTTCTTTATGAAGATTAATCTGGAAGACTCATGTAGTTATGAAGATTAATCTGGAAGACTCATGTAGTTCCTAGACATGGATGAGGAAGCCCAGGGGAATGTGCAATAAGAACCACAAGGACAGAGACCTGGGCACACATTGCAGGGACGGGTGGAGGAAGAGTGAGGGAAAGCAGTGGAGAAGGAGCAGACAAGAGGTGGGGAAAGGAAGACTCTAGACTGAGGATAAAGTCAACAAATTCTGAAGGGAGGCCAAGCAGGACAGGCACTGAGGGGGATCCCATGTAACAGGTCATTAGAAGGCTCTTGGCTGGGCGCAGTGGCTCACGCCTGTAATCCCAGCACTTTGGGAGGCTGAGGTGGGCAGATCACGAGGTCAGGAGATTGAGACCATTCTGGCCAACATGGTGAAACCCCGTCTCTACTAAAAATACAAAAAAAATTAGCCGGGCATGGTGACAGGTACCTGTAGTCCCAGCTACTCAGGTGGCTGAGGTATGAGTATCGCTTGAACCCGGGAGGCGGAGGTTTCAGTGAGCGGAGATCGCACTACTGCACTCCAGCCTGGAAACAGAGCGAGACTACAAACCAAAAAAAAAAAAAAAAAAAAAGGGCCAGGCAGCCCAGTTTCGCGAAATCTCTCTGCACGCTGTGGCCCACAGGCACCCGGCATGCACCTTTCCCCGCTGCCAGGATGCCCAAGAGGAAGCAAGGTCAGCTCCGCCGAAGGGGCCACCAAGGAAAAGCCCAAGAGGAGATCCACGAGGTTGTCAGCTAAACCTCCTGCAAAAGCGGAAGCGAAGCCGAAAAAGGCAGCAGCGAAGCATTGAAACCACCATCTGCAAAGCTCTACATGTTCTTCACGGGGTGATTAATTTCTATCCAAAACTTAGATTCTTCAACACCTATATGAAAATGATAAATTCAAAATTGATCCTTTTAGTTCCTCATTATATGAAATAAAAGGATTAACTGTAGCAGGAGAGTCAACCTGACCATACAGCATGGTGCTTTTTTTCCGGATATATCTTCAGACAAAAAAGGTGCAAACAAAAGGGAAAAGGGGAGCAAAGGGAAAACAGGCCCAAGTGGCCAACCAAAAAACTAAAGAAGATTTACCTGCAGAAAACGGGGAAACGAAAACTGAGGAGAGTCCAGCCTCTGATGAAGCAGAAGAGAAAGAAGCCAAGTCTGATTAGTACCATATACCATGTCTTACCAATGGTCCCTGTCTCCCTTCTTGTACAATCCAGAGGAATATTTTTATCAACTATTTTATAAATGCAAGTTTTTTAGTAGCTCTAGAAATATTTTTAAGAAGGAGGGAATCCGACCTCATCCCATTGTTTAAGTGTAAATGCTTTTTTTTAAGAGGTGAAATCATTTGCTGGTTGTTTATTTTTTGGTACAACCAGAAAATAGTGTGGGATATTGAATTATGGGAGGCTTTGACTGTCTCGGGTGTCAGCTTAACATTCCGTAGATGGGGAGTTACTTTTTATGTCCTAGAATACAAAGCGTATTAAATGGCAATATGTAGTCAGTCCTGCATTTAATGTCTTGAACATTTTAAATTACTTCTATTCGCATGTTGTTTTCTAGTAGAATTGTTTCCTAAAGAAAACCACTCTCTGATCATGGCTCTCCCTGTCAGAATTGTGTGCACTCTGTAACATCTTTGGTTGTGGTAGTCCTATTTTCCTAATAACTTTGTTACTGTGCTGTGAAGGATTACAAATTTGAATATGTAGTGTACATGCTATTCAGTTGTGAACTGTGGGCCGTATGTAACAGCTGACCAACATGTGAAGATACTGGTACTTGATAGCCTCTTAAGGAAAATTTACTTTCAAATTTTAAGCTGGAAAGTCACTGGAATAACTTTAAAAAAGAATTACGTGACTTTTTAGAATTTTGTTACATATGTTAAGAATTGTGTACAAATTGAAATGTCTGTACTGATCTTCAACCAATAAAATCTCAATTATGAAAATAAAAAAAACAAAAAAAATATAAAAGGCTCTTGGTGACCTTGCAGGACCTTGTCGCTTCAAGAGAGCGACAGGGCAAAATTCAGACAGCATTGGATCAAAATAATGAAAGCAGCTGCTCCATTTACTCAGCATCCTCCATGTGCCATGCACTCTGTTGGGAGTTTTAGGCGTGGAATTTCATTAAATTTTCACAACTCTGCAAAGAAAGTATGATTATTTTCATTTTATGGATGAATACACTGAGAGGCTCAGAGAGGTTAAGTCACTTGCCCAAGCTTACACAGCAAGTTACAGAAAGAGATTGGGACCCATTGAGAAGTAAGAAAGGGGAGGCAAAAAGTGCAGGTTACTCTGTAAGAGGCATTTCAGGTACAGAAGGAGAGTCACCAGGGAGGAACGCACACTTGATTTAGTTGGTTTTTTTCTTTTATGTGGGAGACACATAAACATGTTTATAGGCTGAGGAGGAGGAACTTGTAGAAAGGCAGATGTTGAATAATTAGGAGAGGGGAGATAATTTATGGAGCAAAGACATGGCAGGGAGGGAAGGAATCAGGATGCAGGAGAAGGGGCTTTCCTTAAACAGGAGACAGGAGGGCAAGGTCAGGAAGGATAGTGAGGCCCATCCAGTGGCCCTTATTCCTCCTGTGAAATCTAAGGGGAAGGTAGAGAGAGAAGGTCCCTTATAGCCCGCTGTGTGGGGCTTGAGAAGCAAGGAAGGCTTGAGGTGGCTGCTGGGGGCCTGGGGGTGATGCAGGGCAGATGAACCCCCAAGTTGGGGCTTAACCCAGGAGGGTTCTTGATTTCATCCAGGAAAGAATTCTAGGGTGAGCCAGTGGTGTTAGACAGCAACTTCGATTGAAGCAGCAGTGTGCAGCAGCAGGAGAGCAGGGCTACCCCTAGGCAGAGCAGTGCACCCAGAGTGGCAGCTCAGACGCAGTTCTGCAGTCATGTGCATACTCACTTTTAATTATATGCAAATTAAGGGGAAGATTATGCAGAAATTTCTAGAAGAAGAGTGGTAACTTATGGGTTGTCAGGTCATTGCCATGGAAAGGGTGGTAACTTCCCAGTGTAGCCATGGCAATGGTAAACTGACATGGCATGCTGGTGGATGTGTCTTATGGAGAGGTGCTTTTGCCTCCTCCCTGTTTTAGCTAGACCTCAATCTGGTCCAGTGTCTGAGCCGAGCCTCCCGAGTCAAGTCTTGCCTTAGGGAGGGCTGTGAGGGACCTTCTCTCTCTACCTTCCCCTTCGATTTCACAGGAGGAATAAGGGCCACTGGATGGGCCTCACTGTCCTTCCTGACCTTGCCCTCCTGTCTCCTGTTTAAGGCCTCAGGGAGACCTGGGGCCATAAAAATGTGCTAATACCATTAGGCCCTGTTGTGAGCCTGGGCTGGGAATAGGGAGTGGGGACTGATGGGGAAATTACCTGAGAATCATCAGGTTGGACTGATGAGTTTGGACATTCACTACCTCGGGAGGCCTGGTTTGAAAACCCAAGAGGCCCACCTCTGGCTCTGTTCCTGACTCTGCAATGATAGGATGTTAGGCAAACCTAAAATCTCTTGGGATTTCCACTATCTGACTGGTAGAGCCAGGGACTCATTAGCCTGGATTAGGAGTTGATGAAGTTGGAGAAAGTTGGCTACAGACTCCCTGTTGCTCATGGAAAAAGCAGCGTATGTTACTAATGGCACCACCCACTGCCTGTAAGAGCAGATATTCATGGTAAGGCAAATTCCCTATGGCCCATATGATTGTTTCCATGGGGTGCAGTGCCCAGTGGGAAATGGTGAGGTTCTGTGTCCAGGGTACCAGGAGCCCAGCCTGACGCTGCCTCTAAAAGCCTCTGTGGGGCTTTGGCTAGGTCATTGCACCTTCTGGCCTCAGTTTCCTCTTCTTGGTTTATGACAAAACAGACACTTCTCAGGGTGTCAATTTCTGGCCAGTTGGAATAGAGGGCAGCTTCACATTGTCTAGTGAGGGAGTTGCTCCTTTCCAAATGGGAGAGAGAAGAGAATCAAGAGTGAGTTTCTTGGCCAGGCACGGTGACTCAAGTCTGTAATCCCAGCACTTTGGGAGGCCACGGGGGGTGAATCACTTGAGATCAGGAGTTCAAGACCAGCCTGGTCAACATGGTGAAATCCCATCTCTACCAAAATATGCAAAAATTAGCCAGATGTGCTCCACGCCTGTAGTCCCAGTTACTTAAGAAGCTGAGGCATGAGAATAGCTTGAACCAAGGAAGCAGAGGTTGCAGTGAGTCAAGATCGCACCAATGCACTCCAGCCTGGGTGACAGAGTGAGACCCTGTCTTAAAAAAAAAGAGTGAGTTTCTCATCTCTTCTCCCCACCCCACCAGTAAGCGCAAATATCCCACAGATTTTCAGAGAGGATCTGTGTGAACTCGTCAGCCTAGTGCCTAAGGCTTAGCTTAGGGTCCTGCAGCTGTGCATGGGCACCCATCATCAGATACAGCCTTCCGATCATTTGATATGGTTTGGCTGTGTCCCCATCCAAATCTCATCTTTAGCTCCCATTATTCCCACATTTTGTAGGAGGGACCCAGTGAGAGACAAATGACTCATGGGCGTGGTTTCCCCCATACTGTTCTCGTGGTAGTAAGTCTCACAAGATCTGATGGTTTTATAAGGGGAAACCCCTTTCACTTGGTTCTCATTCTCTCTCTTCCTGCCACCGTGTAAGACGTGCGTTTGTTCTTCCCTTGCCTTCCACCATGATTGTGAGGCCTCCCCAGCCATGTGGAACTGTGAGTCCATTAAACCTCTTTTTCTTTATAAATTACCCAATCTCGAGGATGTCTTATCAGCAGCATGAAAACGGACTAATACATCACCTCTTGTCACATGCTCCATCCTCTGCACAAGGCTCTGTTGTTGCTGTTCTCAATCCTAGTCCCCAGTTAGCCCCGAAGCTGAGAGCTAGACACAGGCTGTTACAGTGGCTGGACTAGAACAGAACCAGAGCTGCTGGCTCACTGGCTGCAGGCAGCTTGTTCTCTGCCCTCTACAAGGATCTGGGATTTATTTAGCCTGTTTCCCTGGCAGCACTGGTTACAGTGGCAGCATCTGCTTCCCCATGAGGCTGAGTGAGTCACAGCCACCTACACTAACCCTTGGCACAGCACAACTCTGTTTTGCTGGGGACCACCGATAATAAGCCACCAGGAAGATGCTGGAACACAGGCTCGGTACAGACAGTGCACTGGGCATGGGGCCCTGGGAAGGGCTTACCTATCTCCTCATGCAGAAGAGGTTAAGGCTGGATGCTGAGTTAACCCTGGCAGGCTCTCCCCACAGACAAGCTGTTAAGTCTGCTTAACAGCTTAACAAAGTGGCTCACCTTGGCTGCTGCCAGCAGCTACAAGGTCTCATGGGAGAGGCCTGCAGGCTTTTGGACTCCAAGTCCAGCCCTCTTTTCACTATGCAATGATAAGCCCTCAAACTTGTCTTTCCATGGCCACCTCTGCACCCATATTGGCCCCAGGTTCCTTCTGGGTCTTAACCGCAGGACCTTCTTTTAAGACATCATCAGTCCTTCCTCTGGGCAGCAGTCCTCAAAGCTGTATTCTTTCCCAGGCCCACCCCTTCCTGAAACTTTTATTTCCTCCATCTTTTCTCCCCTTCTTAGCTGTGTAATCTGAAAAAAATTAGCTGATCCCATGTTGTTAATGACTAATAACAGGTTATAGCACTAGTCTCACAGGTGTTGCATTTACTCTTGACTTTGAAAGGCAGAGCATCAGTCTTAGGCAATGGTTTCTCAAAATACAGTCCCTGGACTTGTAGCATCAGCTTCATCAGGGAGTTTATTAGAAATGCACATTCCCAGTCCCCACTCCAAACAAATTACATCACAGATGTTGGGGTGGGCACTGACAATCCGTTTGAATGAGCCCTCCAGGAGACTCAGATGCAAGCCAGGGTCTGAGGACCCCTGGTCTAAGGAAAGAGATCTGTAACAGTGTATTCCCCATCCTGTGGGGAGTGGAGAATTTTTGTCCGTACTTATATCTGGACTCACAGCACAGCTGCAAATATCTTTGTTTCATGCAAGCCACACTGAAGAGGCTTGAGTAGGCAAAGATCCTATTTGCTCTAACTCTGGGGGTTTTCCTGTGTCCTTCCTCCAGATTGTTTGAGTCGCATGGGAAGAAACTGGTGTGTGGAAAAGGGCAGCATTGCCTCACCTGCCACAGAGACGGCTTTAGGAGTCAAAGGAAACCCATCCATTGGAAATGAACAATCTAGCCATCCAGTTTCCTAAGAGCTGAGGAATTCAAGCAGAGGGAAAAGAGACTGATAATATTTATTAATCAATGTGAGTTACTCTTTCTTCCATCAATTCTTTTTGAACACTTACAGATTGCCCCTAAGCTGAATCCCATGGCCCCACCCTCAAACCGTTTACATGAGAGTGAGACCATCAGTCAGAATGGGTTGGACTATGCCTGGTAACAAACACCACCACAGTCTTGGGGCCTTAACATAGCAAAGGCTCATCTTGCAAATGCTTCATATCCAATGAGGGTCTGCTCTGCTCCACAAAATCACTCAGGGGCTCAGGGCGACGGAGAATCCACTATCTTGCACCTGCCCTAGTCATTGCAGCAGGGGAAGAAACATCTGGAGGTGGTCAGGTACCCACCCAGAAGTAAATTCCAACACTTCTGCTTACCTCTCACTGGGCAGAATCAGTCACATGGCTTTACTAACTTCAAGGAGCCAACAGATGTATGCTAAAAGAGAGAAACATGGATATGGTTGGATATTAAAAGACTTTACCACACTAAGACTACTCATTTATTCATTCACTTATTCTTGAATAAATATTTACAGAATGTTTACTGCATATCAAGCACTGGGCCAGACCCTAGGGATATAGCATCCCCAGAGCCATTGCCTTTGCACAACACTAGAGAGAGCCATTAATATTACATTCATGCAAATAGTGCCCCCTGCAGGTGTGCAACACAGGAGCCCTGCTGTCTTTTACTTTTCTTGTTTATGTTATGTTTTATCATTACTATCTATCTTCCCCACCAGAAAGCAAAGTCAGAGAGCTGAGATTTTGTCTGAGTTGCTCACTGCTATATTTCTGGAGTTTATCACAGTGTCTAGTGACCTCAATAAATATGCAAGTAAATGACTGAAAATGAAAAATTATTGACTATGTTCCCTATCAGTTCCTGCCTTCATGGAGCTTATAATCTGTTGAGTTGGGAGTTGTGTAAACAATTAGCTGAAGTATTGAGAAAAATCACGCACTAGACAGAGTGAAATACAGGTCAAGTAAAAACCTGGGCCACGTGCCTTGGGAGCAGGAAAAAACTGGGGATCATTTTTGACCATAAGTAGGATCAGGGAGATGAACCTTGTTTTGAAGGTGAAAAATGAAGATCCAGAGAGGTTCGCAGGGGTCCTGCCCATCAAGGTGTGAGCAGCAAGGCAGGCAGAAGAATCCTGCCCTACCTCGTGTTCTGGTATTTTTTCTTCTCCCTACACTAATAACTAACAAAGCTTTATATAGTCAGTCTTCCCTACCTGCTGGTTCCGCATTCATGGATTCAATCAATTGCAGATTGAAAATATTTAAAAACAACAATAAAAATAACACAATTTTAAAAAACAATACAGTGTAATGACCATTTGTATAGTGCTTACATTTTATTAGGTTTTAAAAGTAATCTAGAGATGATTTAAAGTATATGGGAGGATGTGTGTAGGTTATATGCAAATACTACACCATTTTATATTACGGACTTGAGCATCCTTGGATTTTGGTGTCCTGGGGTGAGGGGGTCCTGGAATCAATCCCCCTCAGATATCGAATGATGACTGCATTTGTACAGCACTTTACCATTTTCCAACAGCTTTCATATACTACATATCTATAACTACTCTTTAAGGGTTAAAAGCCTTAAAAGTCTCTCCCTAGTCCCCACCCCACCATCCTACACCCAGCCTCAGAATTTGGTCTTCTTTTGATGTCTCTTTGCCTCTGGGAGGAGATGTGGGATGTGTTTTGTTGTGAGGGTGGAACATCCAGTTCTCCCCCTGCTGCCCTACCTCCCAGCACTTGCCCCCATGCCTGTTCCCCAGCTGCCCAGAAGCACCGCATAGAAGAGGCAGCTTTTCCGAAGGGCATCTGCAGAGCACATGGGAGGGCTCTGTCCCAGCCGTGGTGGACAGAGAAAGGTGGAGGATGTCTGAACCAAAACCTTCTTCCCCTGCAGGCAAGAAAAGGGCTCATTATTTTCACTTGAGCTTGCAAGTAAAAACAATTACATAAGCTTCCCATCTGGCTTCCAAAGCACTTTTGAAACAATTCCATTGCAAGTCCTTTCATTTTATGGGGCTCTAAAGACAGGGCACAGTTAGAGTTTATCATTGGGAATCTTTGTCCCAATGTGTGGCCTTTGTCCCCTCCTGCTGCCTCACTCCTGTCTCTCTGTCCTTTCCTCTCTCACTTGCCTTCCTTCCCTTTCTGCAAATCTCTCCTCCATGAGGGCTCAGCCAAGGCTCTATTCAGTCTAACAAGCATTTCCTTAGAGCCCACTCTCCACCAGGCCCCTGCTTGGTACTGGAGATTCCAGGATGGGCAGGACAAAGCCAGAGGCTCACGGAGCTTAAAAGGGGTGAGGCCCATTCATGACACCCTCCGGGGATGCCTGCTTTCATCCTATTCCACCTTCTACCCTCGCCCTTTCACAAAACATCTGTCTTCCTGAGATGCTACCATGAGCCAAATAATGAGCTAAGAGTTGACATGCATTCTTTTTTTTTAAGACAGTCTCACTCTGTCGCCTAGGCTGGAGTGCAATGGCATGATCTTGGCTCACTGCAACTGCTGCTGCAATTCAAGAATTCAATTCAAGAACTGAATTCGAGAATTCAAGCAATTCTCCTGCCTCAGCCTCCTGAGTAGCTGGGACTACAGGTACACGCCACCACACCTGGCTAATTTTTGTATTTTTGGTAGAGACAGGGTTTCACCATGTTGGCCGGGCTGGCCTCGAACTCCTGACCTCAGGTGATCCACCAGCCTCGGCCTCCCAAAGTGCTTGGATTACAGGCGCAAGCCACTGTGCCCAGCAGACATGCATTCTTTCATTTCATTTTCACAACAGTTATTCTCTTACTACGCCCATTTTTAGATAAAGAGACTATGGCTCAAGAGGTTATATAAGTTGCCCGAGGTCACACAGCTAGGAAAGGGCCCAGCCAGTATCCCCCCTACACAGCCTGCTTTCCGGCCCCATCCTCCTCCTGGGCCATGCTGTCCTCACCAAAATGCTCAGAATAAAAAGAACAAAGAACAAAGAACTGGACAGAGCATTTGCACCATCTCTACCACTCCTCTCTTTTGAGAGTTGGCTTTTTCTTTTTTAAATTGGCAAGTAAAGATTGTGTATATTTATGGTATAAAACATGATGTTTATATATATACACACACACACATTGTAGAATGGCTAAATCAAGCTATTTAACATATGCATTACCTCACACACTTATTTTTTATAGTGAGAACACTTAAGATCTACTCTCTTAGCAATTTTCAAATATACAATATATTGTTATTAACTAAGAGAGTTTGCTTTTAAAAAAAAGTCTAGTGATTCTTTCTAAAAACCAAGGACTTGTGTACCTTAGAGATCATTGTCTCTTCATCTCCCTGTGGTTTTAAAAACCAGATGTTTTGATCACTCCTTTTTTTTTTTAAGTCAAGGTCTTGCTTTGTCACCCAGACTGGAGTGCAGTGGCTCAGTGGAGAAATCACAGCTCACTGCAGCCTCCACCTCCCTGGTTCAAGCCTCCAGAGTAGCTGGGACTACAGGTATGCACCACCACGTTGGCCTAATTTTTGTATTTTTTGTAGAGATGGGCATCCCACTATGTTGGCCAGGCTGATCTCAAACTCCTGGGCTCAGGGGATTTTGTATTTTTTTAGAGACAGGGATCCCACTATGTTGCCCAGGCTGATCTCAAAATTCTGGGCCCAGGGGATCTGCCTGCCTCAGCCTCCCAGTGTTAGGTTACAGGTGTGAGCCACTGTGCCGTCTTGACTTCTTTACTCCCTAGAGAGCAGAGAAACCTTTCCTGCCTAGCCTGTGGCCTCGGTCTTAGAAGTCATCTCTGGAGTCCAGCAAGCCTCACAGATGCTGGGCTAACTTTTCACATCCTTTGAGGGGGTTTCGATGATCTAAGTAAGAAGAGGCACACACTGCCAGTTTACTGCCAAGCTTCACTCTTAGCCCTCCTTTACCCTACAGTGCTCTGGGGAGGGGAGGAGATGGCAAAGACCCTCCCCAGGATGGTTTCTGAAGGGTTACATCCAGCATTGGAAAGCGCTGGAGGGCAATGTGCTGGTCTGAGTGTAATCTGCATGTGCGTGTGGGTTTCAAGCATCCTCCTAAACAAGCCAAATGTCCAGGAAAGGATAGAATCCACAATAAGATTTTGTAATTTTGGTGTCTAAAGCTGTCTTCATTTTTTTTTTTTTTATTCCACCTCGTCCACCCACTCCAGCCAGCTCAAATTCCCTGTGCCAAAAGTATGGAGAGATGAAGATGTCAGGAACGTGTGAGAACTCCCCCAGATGGTCTTTTGGAGTCACCCTGCCCTCCCAGACAATTTTGGTGCTGGCTGCCTCCAGGAACCTGACTCTCTCAGTCTCTTACTATTTCGCTCTGTGGGTCAAGTCTATGCAAAGCCTTCACGCTGAGCCTTGCCTTGCAGGCAGCCTTTGTGAGGCAGTCATCATGGCTCAGCTAACTGCAGCAGGAAGAGACAAACATGGAGCTAAAAGCACAGCAGCTGGGATTCCAGGAAAGCGGGAAGTTCTGCGGTTAGCATTAGGTTAGTCTACTAGCAAGAGTGGAGCTGGGTCATAGGCCCAGGTTCAGGGTAAGGACCTTGAGATGTTTTGGCTGTGTCCCCACCTGAATCTCATCTTGGATTGTAGCTCTCATGTGTTGTGGGAGGGACCCGATGGGAGACGACTGAATCATGGGCATGGTTTCCCCCATACTGTTCTTATGGTAGTGAATAAGTCTCATGAGATCTGATGGTTTTATAAGGAGTTTCCCCTTTTGCTTGGCTCTCATTCTCCCTTGCCTGCCGCCGTGTAAAATGTGCCTTTCACCTTCCACCATGATTGTGAGGCCTCCTCACCCATGTGGAACTGTGAGTTCATTAAGCCTCTTTTTCTTTATAAATTACCACTCTCGGGTATGTCTTTATCAGCAGTATAAGAACAGATTCATACGAACCCCTGTCTCTGAGAAGTCCAGTTCTAGAAGGACTGAGTTACTGGGGCAAGACTCATATGGCACATGGTGAAAAACAATACCCTGTTGCAACAATCCAGACGGGGCATTTTATTGTCTCATCCACGGCTTTTTTTTTTTAGAACTGGGACTTCATGTCAGAGTCGTAGAAGCAACAACAGTAACTCAATGCTGAATACTGGAAAATTAAAGCTGAGCTACAGAAATGTCTACAGCTAAAGTCAGGCATACTGGACACTCTTTTTCTAGGACTAACTCCCCAGTTAGTACACACCCCTCACAGTTACTTTCCCCACATGTTCCCACCCCAGTAGCTCCTATGGCTACTACAGAATCATCAGCTATTTTGGGCCCAAGGTGATTGGTCCAAGGGTGACCTGTGACGAAAGATAGACCAAACCAGGGCCCTTTCCAGAGATGTTTAGACTTGGGGCTCAAGTCTTTGAGACAGCTTCTCTCTGGTGACTGTAGCAGACCCTGTCAATGTTCAACACCTGTCCCCTCATCATTGCTGACTCAATATGACATCCATCTGTTCTGACTTCACATGATACATTCCCGTTAATGGATTCTCTGCACACTCTATGGACCAACACGTTCTTCACATCGTTAATGTGCCATTAATCATCTGATGTTCCTGCTTCCTTTCCACTTGCATTTTACACTGTTAAATGCCAAAAGATCAAGAATAATTTAGTCAATTTTTTTCCACTGGGTTTCACACAGCTTCCTTCAGAGCAGTCAAAACATTCTTACTTACTTTTGAAGCAAAAGAATCCCTGAAACTCTGTAGCTCCTCCCCAGTATCCAGAACTTTTCCTGGTATTTGGAGCTTCTGAGTAGCCCTTTTTAATACCAGACACCTGAGTCAAACCCTAGTTAGTGTCAGTAAAAACTGCTCAAGCTTGAAGTTAGGTGAACTTCAAATAAACTGTCTTTCTAAAGAAACAGACTGATTCTGACACAGAACCACATTTAGCTATTTTTGTGCTATGCATTTGCCTCATCTAGTAGATTATAAACTTTTGGAGGAGAAGAAATTAGTGTCAGATATCTTTGTATTCCTTGGCTCCGTACCTTACACTGAGTAAATATTTAATAAGTACAACTTTGCTACATAAATGTATTATTCAATCACATTCTCTATGTTAAGTATAAAAATTACTGATTTAAGCATCATGAATCAAATACATAACCCCACTAGGATATATTTTAAGTTGGGCTGTTATAGACCTAATGGTTGGTTTTATAATGGACCCCCAATATTAATAAAATTCAGCAAAACTAATTGGCACTTTACTTTTGCATATAGCACATCTAACTGCTAAGAGCCAAGTTCCCAAGTATGTATCCTACATAGGGACAATCTTCTGCCTTCCCCATCAAAGAGGGTTTAACTCGTTGATGGAATAGGGAAATCTCTCTGGCTAAGCAGAAATGGAATCTGCCCAAGGGGAGGAGATACTTTGAATGATCAGGGAGTAACTGGTCAGTCTGGCATAGGCCAGTGTTCAATTAGAAACAAGAGAGAGCCCTTCCTACCGCCTCAATCCAGAAAGCAGGATGGCACCCCGAAAGATGCTCTGGGGAGAACCCATAGGAAGTAGATACGGAGAGGTCCTGCTGGGTGGCAGATCCAACAGGACACGAGCGGAGACGGAATAATCCAACGAGCCTATGGAGAGAAGCAACAGCTTTCGGGACAATGGGGGCTTCCAAAGGCCTGGGACCCAAGGTTACTCCAGCTTCCCACTTCCTACTGCAGGCAGACTCCCACCCACAGCAGGCCAGGCCCCCCATGTGAAGTCTTCATACCGCCCTCAGATTTTTGTGAAGGGAGAAGAGGCAGTCCACTCTCAGAGGAACACAGGGACAGGGGCACAGAAATTCCTACCCCTTGTGGGCCAAGAGAGGAAATTAGAGGGCCTGAGGCAGAGAAACACTGTGCTATGCACCTCCATGTTGACTCTACTTCCAGGCAGACAACCTGGGTGAGAGGTGCACACATATAGATGAACGTGTAGGATGCTGGGTGACTCAGTGGAAGCACAGAGTTGGGGAAAAGCCTCTGCTCCCCATGGCCTCTCTGGGCTTCCAGTCTGCCCAGCTCTATCTGGTACTGGGATAGGTCCCACTGCTGGAGGCCATCTGTGGTTCACCCAGTGGCCACTCCACCCTCCAATGGTAACGACACCCCGGTTTTCCTCTGAGGACCCAGCCTTCCCCCACGTTCAGTCCTCGTGACCTCATCTTCTTGCTCTAGAAGTAGACACACATGCCCTGTGCTGGCCAAACAGTGGGTTCCATCTCCCTGGCCACTGCACTGATTTAAGGGGAGGACATGTGACCAAAGCTCAAATGGTCAGCCCAGCATTCATGGCTGGAATGGAGGAAAGAGGCACCCTTTTTCCATGGGGTGAGGCCAGAGATTTGGGTTGGGAGTGGGAAAGCGAAGGGCATTGTGTGGGGAGTGGGTGCCTGAGAATGAAACCAAACAGGGAGGTCAAGGGAAACAACACAGCCTTGGCTCAATCCACTACATCAGCCAAGAAACCTGCTGTGCTTAAACCAGATTGGGTTTTTAGTGCTTACAACTAAATGAGCTCTTCATTTGAATACAATTGCTAATGGTCCTCCTATTAGAAAAGAGAAGGAAAGGGAGGAACGAGCCCTGTGCCACTGAGTGACATTACCATGGTGGCAACTTTGAAGGGTCCCCGTTTCATGCCTTTCTCTTTCCTCCTCCAAGAGCATTCGCCACCCAGGCAATACTCCGTTGAAAGGCAGCTTGTGAATCCCAACAACTAGGGAGTGTGCCACTTTCCTCCCCACCTGCCCCCTTGCGTCATGGTGTCCGATGGTGGAGCGGAGGGCTTTCTGTGAGTGTACTTAAATACTTTCAGAGCCAGTTTTAGACTTTTCATTCCATAGACCAGAAAATTGCTGAAATTAGTAGACATTTGAAGTGGCTCTTCCTCAAGCCCAGAAAAGATTTCTGCTGTTGCTATGTTTAAAAGCCCAGCAGCAAGTTGTTTTGGCTTATGTCTTATTGTTATATAATAAACATGATAAGCTCTGTAAGCTCTGAACACTGGTTGCAAGGATGAAAATCAAGGCCTCACAATAATATGTGCCCTGGAGATGCTTTGTAGAGGGCAGGGGGAAGATAATAGTTTTCTGTGAGTGTTCAAATAACAACGTGTGTAGTAGATTCAAAATTGCTATGTAAATTCCCAAAGGAAACAGTAGGGGAAAAAAGAAGAAGGTTATGGATTAAAATGAAGAGGTTATATATTAATGTGAGGGAAAAACGTAATCAACAACCAAATGAGAGCTAGTTTTAATAAGACAGGGGACCCAGGAGAGGTGGACTAATCCATTGTAGAAAGGAGATAAGCTTTATATGCTATGTAACAAATTACTATAAACCTAGCCACTTAATGAAACACAAATTTGTGATCACCTAAGAGTTTAGAGCAGTCGCCAGTGACAGCCAGCAAGAAAGTGAGGCAGAAGTGCAGGTATTGTGTGGCTGGGTTCTCTGCATAGAGTCTCATGAGGTTGGCATCAAGAATTTGGTTGCTTGTGGTTGTAGGACTGAGCTGCCCACTTGCTGCTGGCTGTTACCAGGGACTGCTCAGCTCCTGGAGGCCTCTCCCATTTTCTCATCCTGCAGCCCTCTTACAATGTAGCTACTGGCTCCTTCAAGAAAAATTCCTCTCATGCCTCCAATCTCTCTTCTTTGATCTCTAACCTCTACACCCTCTTTTAAAGAGTTCACCTGATTAGGTCAGGCCCACCCACTCAAGGGATGGGATTACACAGGTTGTGCACACTGGGTGAGGGAATCTTGGGGGCCACTTTAGAATTCTATTATAGTGATCAAACTTTTGTGCCAAAGCAGGGACCCAAAATGTGTAATTTTAATGCACTACATTATGGGCTGAGTGTTTGTGCCTTGCCTCACCCCAATTCATTTGTTGAAGTTCTAACTCCCAGTGTGATGGTATTTGGAGGTGGGCCCTTTGTGAAGTAATTTGGTTTACATGAGGTCATGAGGGTGGGCTCCCATGATGAGATTAGTGTCTTATAAGAAAAGGAATATAGACCATCTACTCTCTCTCTCTCATGTGAGGAACACAGTGAAAAGGCAATCATCTGTAAAGCAGGAAGAGAGCCTTCCCCAGGAGCTGAATCTGCCAACATCTTGATCTTGGACTTCCCAGCCTCCAGAATCTTCAGAGAGAAATGCCTGTTGTCTGAGCCACCGTATGTTACCCTGTTACAGCAGCCTGAGCTAACATGATACGGAGAGGCCCAGTTAATCTACCTCAACATGAACCTTTTGTAACACAGGCTGGACAAAGGCTGTGAAAACACTCAGTATCTAGAGTTTTCCACTGTGTGTGTCCTTCCCTGTACACTTTATTTACTTATGCCCTTACTCATTCAACAAAGGAGTTCCTTTACTTTTCTTCTCTTTTTCTTCTTTTTTTTTTTTTCTTGAGACAGGGTTTCACCATGTTAGCCATGAACTCCTGACCTCAAGCAATCCACCTGCCAAGGCCTCCCAAACTGCTGGGATTACAGGCGTGATCCACTGTGCCTGGCCAAGGAGCTCCTATTGTCCTCTCTGCACTGTGCTTGACCCCAGGGCCAGAATTAGGCTGGGGCCAATGAGGCATTGAGCAGACAAAGTTTAAGGAGAAACTCATTTGCACAACCCTGAGAGTGAGTGCCACCTGGCATTGCCTGCCCTCCACCCCCTCCTGGCCCTTCCAGGCACACAGGAAACAAAGACTTTTTTTTAAGCCACTTTCTTCCTCAAGACACCCACAGGTTAAGAGGTTAGAAACAGGGCATACCACACTGGCCTTTGGAACTTCAATTGCTCTCTTCACAAGAGCACAAAGTGTTTCCTAAGAAGAGCAGCTGAGTATAATGATAAAAGTTAAGTGGCCTCTTCTGACCCTTAATGATTCAAAAGTTTAGAGTCATTTTTAACACTATTCAAAGAAAATGTGACACTCACATAAACTTGACGCTACATGTCATTGAATCACGGCTCTAAAGAAACCGACAGGCCGGGTGCGGTGGCTCACGCCTGTAATCCCAGCACTTTGGGAGGCTGAGGCGGGTGACTCATGAGGTCAAGAGATCGAGACCACCCTGGCCAACATGGTGAAACCCCGTCTCTAGTAAAAATACAAAAAATTAACCGGGCATGGTGGTTGGGCCCCTGTAGTCCCAGCTACTTGGGAGGCTGAGGCAGGAGAATCACTTTAACCTGGGAGGTAGAGGTTGCAGTGAGCCGAGATGATGCCACTACACTCCAGCCTGGGCGACAGAGCAAGCCTCCATCTCAAAAAAAAAAAAAAAAGAAAAAGAAACCTTCACCACCTCTTGCTCCATTGAAATGTTCGTACAGTTTTCTCACAATCCATGAAACATTCCATGTTTGCTTCCCAGGCACAAGGTAACTGCTTCTTTCACCCGTTTTTTTCCCATCTCTTACTGTTTTTGGTTTGTTTTTTTGAGACAAAATTTCACTGTGTCACCCAGGCTGGAGTGCAATAGTGCAATCTCAGCTCACTGCAGCCTCAGCCTCCTGGGATCAATCGATTCTTCCACCTCAGCCTCCCAAGTAGCTGGGACAACAGGCACACACAACCATGCCCAGCTAATTTTGTTATTGGAAAGGGGTCCCAATCCAGAACCCAAGAGAGGGTTCCTGGATCTCGTACAAGAAAGAATTCAAGGCAAATCCACAGAGGAAAGTGAAAGCCAGTTTACTAAGGGAGTAAAAGAATGGCTACACCATAGGCAGAAAAGCCCCGAGAGCTGGGGCTGCCCGTTTTTATGGTTATTTCCTGATTATATGCTAAACATCGATGGATTATTCACGCCTCTCCTTTTTACACCATATAGGGTAAGTTCCTGATGTTACCATGGCATTTGTACACTGTCATGGCACTGGTGGGAGTGTAGCAGTAACAACCAGAGGTCACTCTCATTACCGTCTTGGTTTTGGTGGGTTTTAGCCGGTTTCTTTACTTCAAACTGTTTTATCAGCAAGGTTTTTGTGACCTGTATCTTGTTCCTACCTCTATCCCGTCCTGTGATTTACAATGTCTAACTGGGAATGAAGCCCAGTAAGTCTCCGCCTTATTTTACACAGCCTCTATTCAAGATGGAGTTGCTCTGGTTAAACCGCCTCTGACGATTTTGTTTTTTGTAGATACAAGGTCTCACTATGTTGCCCAGCTTGGTCTCGAACCCCTAGAACCCCTAGAATCACTCAAGTGATTATCCTGCCTTGGCCTCCCAAAGTGCTGGGATTATAGGCATGAGTCACCGCATTCAACCTCTGTCTTTGCTTACCATTTTAGTCAGCTGGGGCACTTGTTAAAAGACTCTTACAAATCTCTTTTCCTCTGACTTCCATTCACAATGCAGAGCTGAGCCACTCACCGCTCCATGGTGTGTCCGAAATTGGTGGGTTCTTGGTCTTGCTGACTTCAAGAATGAAGCCGTGGACCCTCACACTGAGTGTTACAGTTCTTAAAGATAGTGTATCCGGAGTTTGTTCCTTCTTCCCGGTGGGCTCCTGGTCTCCATGGCTTCAGGAGTGAAGCTGCAGACCTTCGCAGTGAGTGTTACAGCTCTTAAAGGCAGCGCACCTGAAGTTGTTCGTTTTTCCCAGGGGGTTCGTGGTCTCGCTGGCTTCAGGAGTGAAGCTGCAGACCTTCGCAGTGAATGTTACAGCCCATAAAAGCAGTGTGGACTCAAGAATGAGCAGCAACAACATTTACCACAACAGCAAAAGAACAAAACTTATACAAGGTGGAAGAGACCAGCTTGGGCAGCCTGCTTTTATTCCCTTATCTGACCCCACCCACATCCTGCTGATTGGTCCATTTTACAGAGAGTTGATTGGTCTATTTTACAGAGAGCTGATTGGTCTGTTTTGACAGAGTGCTGATTGGTGTGTTTACAATCATTGAGCTAGATACAGGGCTAGACAGAAAAGTTCTGGAAGTCCCCACTGGGTTAGCTAGATACAGAGTACCAATTGGTGTATTTAGGAACCTTGAGCTAGACACAGAGTACTGATTGGTGTATTTACAAACCCTGAGCTACACACAGAATGCTGATTGGTGCGTTTACAATCCTTGAGCTAGACACAGAGTGCTAGACAGAAAAGTTCTCCAAGTCCCAACTAGGTTAGTTAGATACAGAGTACCAGTTGGTGTATTTCCAAACCTGAGCTATACACAGAGTGCTGATTGGTGCACTTACCATCCCTTAGCTAGACATAAAAGTTCCCCAAGTCCCCACCAGACTCAGGAGCCCAGCTGGCCTCCCCAGCACCCGGGCCGCAGGCAGAGGTGCTTGCCAGTCCCAAGCCACGCCTGCACTCCTCAGCCCTTGGGCGGTCGATGGGACTGGGCGCCAGGGAGCAGGGGGCGGCACCCATCAGGGAGGCTTGGGTCGTGCAGGAGCCTATGGGGGAGGGGGGCTTGGGCATGGCAGGCTGCAGGTCCTGTGCCCTGCCCCTCGGGGAGGCAGCTGAGGCCAGGCGAGAATTTGAGCACAGCGTGGGCAGTGCTGGGAGACCTGGCGCTACCTCCGCAGCTGGTGGTCCAGGTGCTAAGCCCCTTACTGCCCTGGGCCAGCAGCCCCTCCTGGCCGCTCCTAGTGCAGGGCCTGCGGAGCCTGCGCCCGCTGGAACTCGCGCTGGCCCGCGAGCACCACGCGCAGCCCTGGTTCCCACCAGCGCCTCTGCCTCCACACCTCCCTGCAAGCAGAGGGAGGCGGCTCCGGCCTCTGCCAACCCAGAGAAGGGCTCCCACAGTGCAGTGGCAGGCTGAAGGGCTCCTCAAGCGCTGCCAGAGTGGATGCCAAGGCCAAGGAGGCGCCAAGAGCGAGGGCTGCTAGCACATTGCCACCTCTCAGTAGGTTGTCTAGAATTTATCTTTCCTGGCTAACAAGCCACTGGCTCTGTTGAGTGTCCATGGGGTCCTGTGGATCCTGTGGTGCAAAGGCTGAGACCTCAGCCCCAAAGCAGAGCCCAGAACAGGAGACCACCACCAAGGCCTCTTGCTTGGATTTTTGGTTTATTTTGGTGAAACCTTCACTCACTGTTCTCACTCACCCTGCTAAGTGGGAAAATGAGCCCATATGAAAATAATCTTGGGACTGGGAGCCCTGCTAAACCCTTGTTCAGGTTAAACTCCCTTAAGTAACAGGGAACAGACCTGACTGAACTTGATCTCCCAGGATATTTCTCTGTGCGGAGAGCCTAACCAAGAAAAATGTTAAACAGATCACTCAGCTGATGACAAATACATGTGATCAATTCTGAGCCTCAGCCACAGAAGGGACTTGATGGGTTGGACCTTGACACCACCCCTTCCCCCACTGCTGCCTTGGTCTAAATCTGCATCTTGTAGAATTCTTTGCACAACAGCAGACCTATTGTGAGGACTTCCCTTCTCCCTAACCCCATCCCTCCAGCAAGTAAGATGTTTACTTCCAGTACTAGAAGGGGGCGGGCATGCAGGCAGAAATAGAAGGAATTCTAACCATAGCTAACCAAAGTCAGATTTCCAGGCCGCTCCACTCTCCGGGGTCTGCTTTAACCACTGGAACAAAGTAAACAAAAAGCTGAATTGTTGCATCCTGCTCTGAAGGTTAAAGTTTTGCTTCAAGGCTTTTCTCTTCTGCGCCTCACAGCCTTTTGTTTCACTCTGATGCTATTATTTACTCATCCTTTTGCACAGGAAGTCAGTTAGTATAGATGAGAAGAACTTGACACTGAGCCTCCACCTATGGTTTGTCAGAACCTAAGGAATGTCCTAATCTATAAAAGTAAGGAAATTATACTGGGCTTGCTGGGTTGGTTTGTGTGTATAGGTGTATGTGTAAACTATAAATGCTTGAAAACTACTACCCCTTTCTGAAAGGGTTACTACTGCTATTACTGTTATCTGTGCCTTTATGTATGTATTACTGATCTGTCTCCTCTACTAGGCTATGCATTTGAGAGCAAGAATTACGTCTGTATTGCTAATGGCAATTCCAGTGCCTGACAAAGAGGAGGTGCTGTGGAGGCCAAAGCAACTCCATCTTGGATGCTAATCCATCACTTTAACTTCTGATTAACCCTTTTTCTAGGAAGTCCTCTAAGATTTCCAGTTTATTTGATGTTCCTTGCGTGAGAGTAGGTACTTACTGTAAATCCTGCCCT
Organism: Colobus angolensis palliatus; assembly: GCF_000951035.1. Lineage (NCBI taxonomy): Eukaryota > Metazoa > Chordata > Mammalia > Primates > Cercopithecidae > Colobus > Colobus angolensis. The sequence goes on along the minus strand of NW_012116265.1, from coordinate 23,023,320 downwards.
GAGGTCAAAACAACCTTAATGTTATAGGACTTCAATTGTTCTACACATCCATTCTGAATCACATATACCCTTTCCCAATAGCATATAAGCCCTCGGCATGAGAATAATGGCGCAGGATCCACCATCTTGCTTCACCGCTGCCTGAGACACAGACATGGCTTCTGTTTGTAAGTTCCTATTAAGTACATATTTCTGAGGAACTGGATATGTCAGCCTCTTTCTTCGGCCTCTCAGCTTCCTTGGACTTTTGGGGGTAGGTTTGCATAGGTCTGGCCCCCACGGAACAGGTGCTCCATCAAGGAGTAAGTGCTGATCATTTAGATTTGGGCGAGGGGCAGCAGCCACCAGGAAAGAAGAGTCTATGCATAATTACCTGCCCTACTTCCTAAGCCAGGGGTTCTCAAATTCTTTGTGTTGAGGACACATTTGAAGAGGCGGACGCATTTGAAAAGGTGGGCACATTCAGACAACGGTGACTCAGCAATCATTGCAACTTAACCGCTACTACTGAAGAACAACATCTCATAATGTCTACAAAAGCAAACACTATGATCCCACCATTTACTGAGATGCGCTTCAGCACTGTGGTTAGAAGGTGGAACGCTGACTGCCCAAATGTCCTTCCTCTAATATACACAAGAAGAATTCTCACCTGTCTAGTTAACCACTATATTTCTTGGTCCCTGGCTTGACAACACACCTCTTACCTCCTCACAGGTCTACATAGTGTGTTGGTGTGCAGTCATGTTTCAGTCAGGCACTTCAAATTTGCCCTTGGAACGCCAGGATTTTGCTTTTGCAGTTTCTAATTGTCAACAATCCTGAAGGTCATTTGCAATTTTGCTGAGATGTCATTTCTTCTTCTTTTTTTTTTTTTGAGACAGAATCTAGCTCTGTCGTCCAGACTGGAGTGCAGTGGCACAATCTCAGCTCACTGCAACCTCTGCCTCCTGGGTTCAGGCAGTTCTGCCTCAGCCTCCTGAGTAGCTGAGATTATAGGCGTGTCCCACCATGCCCAGCTAGTTTTTGTATTTTTAATAGAGGGGGGTTTCACCATGTTGGTAAGGCTGGTCTTGAACTCCTGACCTCGTGATCCACCCACCTTGGCCTCCCAAAGTGCTGGGATTACAGGCATGAGCCACTGTGCCCGGCCTGAGATGTCAATTTTTAAAAATTAGTTTATAAGTAATACATAAGTATATGTGTATTCAAAAATGTCCATACAATAAAAAAAATACGGAAGAAAACCTGTGGAAGTTTTCCTTTATTGGTACCAGTCACAGTAGGCCATGTTATACTACAGTAACAAATGTCCCCAAACCTCAGTGGCTTTATTCATTTATTTATTTATTTGTCCTATGTTGCCCAGGCTGGTCTTAAACTTCTGGCCTTAAGCAATCCTCTTACCTCAGCCTCCCAAAGTGCTGAGATTACAGGTGTGAGGTTTTCTTCTTGTTCACACTACATTTTTTTCTGTTTTTATTTTTCTTCTTAAAAATTATTTATTTAATTTTTTTTGAGATGGAGTCTGACTATTTTGGCCAAGATGGAGTACGGTGGAGTGATCTTGGCTCACTGCAAATTCTGCCTCCTGGGTTCAAGCGATTCTCCTGCCTCAGCCTCCCGAGTATCTGGGATTACAGGTGCGCACCACCACACCCAGCTAATTTTTGTATTTTAGTAGAGACAGGGTTCACCATGTTGGCTAAGCTGGTCTCAAACTCCTGACCTCAGGTGACCTACCTACATCTGCCTCCCAAAGTGCTAGGATTACAGGCATTAGCCACTGCACTCAGCCTTGATTAATTTTTTATTTGAAATGGAGTCTTGTTCTGTTGCTCAGGCTGGAGTGCAGTGGCACAATCTCAGCTCACTGCAACCTCTGCCTCCTGGGTTCAAGTGATCCTCCCACATCAACCTTACAAGTAGCTGGGGTTACAGGCACGTGCCACCATACCCAGCTAATTTTTATAGTTTTAGTAGAGACAGGGTTTCACCATGTTGGCCAGACTGCTCTCAAACTCCTGACTTCAGTGATCCGCCCACCTTGGCCTCCCACAGTGCTGGGATTACAGGCCTGAGCCACTGCACTCAGCCATGCATGGTTTTCATGAGTCCACTACAGCTCTGCTTTTTATCATCTTGACTCCAGAACGAAAACTGATGGAAGAACCTAACCTCTATCTGGAATATCACCAATCTCGTGGCAGAAGGAAAAAGACAAGGCAAATGGTGCCCTGACTTCTAAAACTTTGCACAAAAATGACCAATATCAGTTATTGGCCAAAGCAAGTAATATGGTCATTCCTGAGGTCAACAGTGTGGGAAAATATCCTCCTGCAGAGAGGCGCACTGCAAGGCAAGAAACTGGAATGTTTGGTAATAGAGAATACCATTGTCCAGCACCTCCTCCAACAACTACTTCTCTCCCAGAAGCAACTGTTCTAGACCGTTCAGTGTGCATCCTTTCAGTCTCCTTTCCTATGTATTTGCTGACATATCTCTACAGACATACACATAAATATCTAATTTTGTATGTATTTTTCTGCAACTTGCTCTGTTCACTTAATATGCTTTGGAGACCTTTCATCTCAGTATGTATAAGTCTACCCGACCCTCTCTAACAATAGCATGCTGTTTCATACCATAATATATTTAAATTCTTGGTGTACATTTTGGATTTTTTCAACATGTTTTGATATTACAAATAATGCTCCAGTATGTATTCATATAGATGCACATATCTTTGTGAATATATGTATTTCAGAATGATAGGTTTCTAGAAATAAGTTGTTAAAGTATGTATGCATTGCAGTTTTTAATAGATACTAGGAATTTGCCTTGAAAAATGCCTTCATCAATGTTCACAGCCACTAGAAACGTAAAAGTGCCTGATTTCCCAAATCTTCAATAACTCAATATTATCAAACTTTTTCTCTTCTGTAAGTGTGATGAATTTTAAAAGGGTAATTCATTGTTTGAATATACTTAATATATCGCTTCTGGGCCTTTTGTCTAAGATCAAGTGAATATACTTAATGTATTTTTTGCTTACACTGAGGTTGAGTACTGTTCATATTTATTAGCTAATTTCACAATTTCATATTTTTTTGTCTTGTGAATTGTCTGTTTCATTTCTTTACCCATTTCCTAGTGATTTTAAATCTTTCTCTCTTTCATCTTTTTCTTTTAGATTTGAACAAACCATTTTATGTATTTTTTCAATACTGATCTATCTGTATTACCATTTGTGAATACAAATGTGTCTCCATTACATCAGAAACCCATCCCTAAACACCAGAAATTGAATGAAAATACTAACGAGGATTCCATTTTCTATCAATGTAACACTGCCAATCAATTTCCTAAAACACCGGAATATGTCAATGCATTTAACAAATTATTTAGTACATAAGATGCATACAACATTGCTTCCTTTAAATCTTTTTAGAGAAAGGATCTCACTCTGATGCCCAGGCTGGAGTACAGTGGCATGATCATAGTTCACTGCAGCCTGTAAATCCTGAGCTCAAGCAATCCTCCCACCTCAGCCTGCTGAGTAGCTCAGACTACAGGTGAGTGCCACCACACCCGGGTAAGTTTCTAATTTTTGGTAGAAAGACAGAATCTTGCTGTATTGACCAGGCTGGTCTCAAACTTCTGACCTCAAGCAGTCCTCCTGCCTTGACCTCCCTAAGTGCTGGGATTAGAGGCGTGAGCCACCCCACCTCACAAAACATTGTTTCCTGATCACCAAACAGTTCATGTGACTTTTAACAGACATTTGCTTGTGTGTAGCCATCAACATCCTACTCACATCCCTTTGTTGACACTTGGCACTTTTCAAAACATCTGCATGTGATTCTGACATTCTTCCAATTATAATTGGAAAGTAACTGGAAAATTCTTCCCCTTTCCCTCCCACACATCCTACTTTGTTTAAAAATGTTATCTTGAGTTTGGGGAATGTGCAAATAAAATGTTCTATATAAACATTGGTTCAAAAAATATTGTATTGGAGAGATATGTACATTTTATGAGGTCTGAGTGTTGAAGATAAGGAGTTCTACTGAAAAGATTACCTGGGGAGATAATCTTCACAAGCAGGTAATACCTGCTTGTGAGGTATACTCAAAAGGGTTTGCTTTCAGTCTAGCCCTTTTGGATTTTTGTTTGTTTGTTTGTTTTTTGAGACAGAGTCTCACTCTGTTGCCCAGGGTGTAGTGCAGTGGCACGAACTCAGCTCACTGCAACCTCCACCTCCCAGATTCAAATGATTCTTTTGCTTCAACCTCCCGAGTAGCTGGGATTACAGATGCCTACCACCATGCCTGGTTAATCTTTGTATTTTTAGTAGAGATGGGGTTTCTCCATGTTGGTCAGGCTGGTCTTGAACTCCTGACCTCAGGTAATCCGTCCACTGCAGCCTCCCAAAGTGCTGGGATTATAGGTGTAAGCCATTGCACCACACCCAGTTTGTTTTTATTTTGTTCATGGTATCTTTTTAGATGCAAAATTTGCCATTTTATGTAAACAAACTGTCAGTTATTTTGTTTAAGTTTTCTGGATTTAAGTCTTGCTTTAGGGGATTTTCCCCATCTCAGGATATTTTTTTCAAATTCTGCTAAATATATTTTAAAGTTGTTAGTTTTGCTTTATGTTCAGCTCTTTGGTCATAAGGAATTAATTGTTAAGTAAGGTATGAGGTGGAGTGGGACAATCTAACTTTTCTCTGTCCCCAAACAAGGAGCATATCAATCCATTGCTATGCATTGGATATTTTATTCTGTCTCCAACTGGTTTGCAATGCCACTGTCTTAACGCATTTTGTGCTGCTATAACAGAATTCCTGAGATTGGGTGATTTATAATAAACAGAAATTTATTGGCTCACAGTTCTGGAGGCTGAGAAGTCCAGGATCAAGGCACTGGCAGCTGGTGAGGGCCTTCTTGCTTGCCATTGTATGGCAGAAGTGGAAGGGCAAGAGCGCAAGAGAGTGAACCCACTCCCACCAGCCCTTTCTTAAAAGCATGCATCTGTTCATGAGGATGGATTCCTTATGACCTAAACACTTCCCATTAGCCCCTACCTCCAATACTGTCATTTGGAAATGTTTCAGTTTCCAAAACATGAATTCTGGGAGACACATTCAAACTGTAGCATTGTGTAACTTACATTCGGGAGGTTTGAAAAAATGTGTTCAGTATAATAAAGCATCAAATTTTATAGTGAAGCTAGGATACAAAAGTGCAATCTTAGGGAGCATGAGATTAATTAGCAGCATTCGTGTATCAACACCATCATTCTCTGCTCACTGTAGTTTTCATAAAGGTAAAACCTTTTTGTAAGTGACAAACTAATCTGATAGCAAGACAACCACTAATGATGCATGTCAAGGGATCTAAGAGGAGGACGAGGCCCTGTCAGTCCCACCCTAGGCAAATGTGATGTTTCTCTGCTGTCTTCAGCTTTATCTTTAAAACTGAAACACAGTTGGTGTTCTACGTCATGTTTCTGTGCTTGTTTTGATATTTTTCAAAATGTGTTTTCAATGTCATGCCTAATTCTTCCTCTCCCTCCCCATTAGATCCTATTCTAAAATCCAACACTGCTCTGTGCTTCATGGCGCTCATTTCAACTGTAATTAATTCCTGTTTGCCAGTTGTTTACATGCTGTCTTTCCCATTAGAATGTAAGCTTCAGGAAGCTAGCGGCCATGCCTGTCTGGGTCATCACCTTTGCATTCCCAGTGCCTTGCCAGAGGCTGGCCCCAGCTATAGCTTTTGGCTTTTGTGGTTACAGCCCTTTTGTAGGAAGGCTGATGTGAGAATTTCAGGCCTCATGCAGGTCACGTGACTGCACCTCCTTTCACAAGCAGAAAGGCCTGGGTCCACAGCCTGACAAAGGGGCTATTGTTCATGAAGGGTCCAGGTGAGAGGTGCAATCCATCACTACTCCAGGCCAGCCCTATGGCAACTCCTGGCACCCTCCCAGTGACCAGCAAGACAATGACATCACCTCAGAATACATAAACAAAGGATACCCTATTCTTCAAAGCTGTCCAAGGAGAATTACATTTTTTAGCCCATTCTTGCCATAATATAGTGCATAAATATCATCTCTCAGAGTTTCCTAGATTCGGTTCAAGGGCATAGATGATTTAGTAGGTATTTGATTTATAGAAGTTTTCTGAAGCCAGAGAATAAACTGAAGCATGTTTTGCTGAGGGTAGGAAAACAACTTAATTTGGAAGAAGAGTTGATTTCTCAGGTAAGTAATTGTAAGTTATATCAACCCCTCTCACCTTTGAGTCCAGTTTCATCATCTCCTACACAAACCTTTGGTGACAACTTTCATCCTTATCATTCTTTTTTTTTTTTTTTTTGACACAGGGTCTCGCTGTGTTGCCCAGGCTGGTCTTGAACTCCTGGGCTCAAATCATCCTCCTGCCTCAGCCTCCCAAAGTGCTGGGATTACAAGTGTAAGCCACCACGCCTGGCCTCATCCTATCATTCTTAATACCCACAGAACACTATTCAGAAAATTCATTGGTTAAAAAAATGTCAATTTCTCAAAACAGCAAAGTACTATCTCCACGTTCCATGTAAAGTTTGTGATTAAACACTTTAGTCAGACCATTTAAAGACAATGCTAAAGAAAGGTAGTAAGAAACCTAAATTGTGGAATAGTTATTATCATAACTGCTTGCATTTATTGAGTATTTATTATGTGCCAGCTATTAGGCTGAGTTATTTGCATGGTTTAGCTCATTTAATTCTCATAGCAAGCATGTGAGGTGGTGTATTTGTCTGTTCTCATGCTGCTAATAAAGACATATTACTGGGTAATTTATAAAGGAGAGAGGTTTAACTAGCTCGCAGTTCCACATGGCTGGGGAGGCCTCAAAATCGTGGTGGAAGACAAAGGAAGAGCATGGCGGTAGGCAAAAGATCTTGTGTAGGAGAACTCCCCTTTATAAAACCATCAGATCTCATGAGACTTATTCACTGTCACAAGAACGGGAAAGACCCGAACCCATGATTCAATTACCTCCCACTGGGTCCCTCCCAGGATGTGGGAATTATGGGAGCTACAACTCAAGATGAGATTTGGGTGGGGCCAAATCTCATATTAGATAGGGAGAATTATTATTCCCATTTCATAGATGAGGAAATGGATACTTGGAGAGCACATGTAACTTACTCTAGACCCTGTGCCTTGCAGGGAACAGAGCCAGAGCTCTGATGCTGATTTACATTATTCTGTGGTCCAGGCTCTTACCACTGGCCATGAAAAAGCAACGAATGAATATTTGTATTTGAGAAAGAAAGAAACTTCTGTCACTCCAAGTACAAGTGCTGGTTAGCTTGTGTTGCCCAATTCAGGACATAACAGACTTGTTTCAACTAACAAATTTATTAAAATCCTTTGTAAATGGCCTATTTATTTATTTATTTTGAGACAGGGTCTCGCTCTGTCACCCAGGCTGGAGGGCAGTGGTTCGATGATGGCTCACTGCAGCTTGGACCTCCTGGGCTCAAACCATTCTCCTGCCTCAGCCTCCAAGTAGCTGGAACTACAGGTGTACCACTACATCCAGCTAATTTTTTGATTTTTTTTTTGTAAAGACAGGATAGCACTATGTTGCCCAGGCTGGTCTCAAACTTCTGAACTCAAGGATTCTCCCACCTTGGCCTCCTAAAGTGCTAGGATTACAGGCATTACCCACCATACCCAGACTATTGACTCATTTTTTTTTAGGTGATTGAAAATACGTTGTTCTCTTAAAAATGTTAAATTGATGGCAGTAGTGGGCCATCTGGAGCATCTGCTGCCATCACGTCGGCCGTGGCAGCAGGGATGCAGGCAGTGGCGGCAGGAACGGCAGTGGCAGCAGTGAGACCCCTGTGCCCCACGTCCCTGAGGCAGCCAACTGCATAGTGCCCACCCTGGCGTGGCTAGGTGAGACCCACTTCCAGTCCCAGAGCCTCTACCGCTCCGGACCCTGGCCCCGTGTCGCTGCTCTCGCTCGCAGCCACTGCAACGAGGGTACAAGGAGGAAGTGGACAGTCCTCAGAGCCTGCCCCTGGGAGCCCACCGCCCTGGGGGCCACTATGATGGAGCAGGCTGAGCTGCCCACTGGTGGGGGAGTGGTGCGGTTGGGCATGGAGGAGCAGGCAGAGAGTGGCCCAGTGAGGACCTGGAGGCCCCGGCCCAGGCTGCAAGGAGGTGTGGCTGGGACTGCACACTCCACAGACCCAGTGGGAGCCGGGGACAAGCAGGAGCCCCACCCCTTCCGAGTTGATGGGGTAGAAGCTCCCCGGGTGCAGCCTGCAGGCACCCTGCCGTGGTTGCAGACCCAGGCATCTGTGCACTCTTGGGGGCCCAGGAAGGCCCCCTGCCACCCCCATCTCACCCCCCCCCTCAGAAATGCTTGCTTGCGCTGTCTGCCTTCTTCCCACTGTTGGTGCCCGCTCTGATCTCAGAGCAAAGTCGAAGCCAAGCCCTGGGCTGTCACAGCCCAGATGAGTGTGTACACACTGGGGGCAGTGCTGACATGCCTGACACGCCAGCCCCTTGGCACCTTGGCCCCCTCCGGACTTTGGGTACCACCAAGCACTGGAGGGAGGCTGAGGAGGGCTGAGGACAGTCCGGCACTGGCCTGCAGGCGCCCCCTGGCAGAACAGCTTGGGCGCCATGAATAGTGGTAGAAGGCAGACGGACTCCTGGGCAGAAGGGGTCTCATCCCTAGTGAGTGAAGCCCCACCTTCAAACTGGGGAGGGCCTGAAGCCTGGGGACTCTGTCACCAGTTCCCGCAGACTGCAGGGGGAGCTTTTGGTGCTTTTCCCTGGGCCCGCCCATGGCCGCCCATGGACCAATCAGCACACACTTCCTCCCCTGTAAGGCCCATGCAAGCCTCAGATTCAGCCAGACTCTAGCAGAAGACAGAAAGATGATGGGGAGATGACAGGCCGACCAGCTGCAAAGAGGAACTACCCTCTCTGCTGACGGCTGGACACCTATCAGGAGACCTGCCTGCAGAGAGGAGCTACCCTTTCTGCTGAGAGCTGAAGAGACGATGGGTCAACCAGCTGCAGAGAGGAGCTACCTTCTCTAGGGAATGCTGAACACTCCTTGGGACGACCTGCCCAGAAGAGAGGAGCTCTCCTCTTACCCTCTCTGCTGAGAGCTGAACACTCATTGGGACACCCTGGCTATGGAAAGGAGCTGCCCACTCCAGGTCTACTGTGAGCTGTTCTATTGTTCAGTAAAGCTCCTCTTTGTCTTGCTCACCCTCCAATTGTCTCATGTACCTCATTCTTCCTGGACACAGGATGAGAATCTGGGACCTGCCAAATGGCGGGGCTAAAAGAGCTGTAATACAGACAGGGCTGAAACACGCCCCTTGCTCTCCATGTTGTGAGTGACAAGGAGGAGAGAAGTGAGAAGGAGAGGAGAGAGGAGCTGCCGCTCTTTGGGGAGCCTAGACCTGGGAGCTCTCCAAGTCAGGGCTGTGACTCCCCCTTTGGGGCTCTGTGGTTCCTGGAGTCTCCAAGCTTCTGGGCACCACCGGTGTTCCCTGGTGCCAGCCATGGAAGCTGCTTGTGGTGCAGCTGGCCCAGCCGCAGCCTTGCAGAGAGCCAACGCCTGTGCCAGCACCTGGAGCTGCCCGCCCCATGGCAGCAGTCAGTGTATCTGACTGTGCACAGTGGCTGGACCCCACACTTCCTCACACACCCCTCACTGCTCCACACCTGACTCGCAATCTCCCTTCGAGGTGTAGGATCCAGGCTGGTAGCATGAGCCGAGCATAGCCTGCCAGGCTGAATGGGCGGAATGAGCCCAGCAGACCCGAGCACACCTCACACAGAGGCACCACTTGCCACAGAGTTTTCCAGCCAGAAAAGCGACACCCCAAAGTTCCCGTACCAAAATGTTACCTCTCCCATCCAACCCAATTGAAATTTGCTAGTCTGAATATTTGCGTCATCCCAAATTATATGTTGAAATTCTAACCCCCAAGGTGAGGGCATCAGGAGGTGGGGCTCTGGCAGGTGAAGAAGTCCTGAGGCAAAGCCCTCGTAAATGGGATTAGTGCCTTCATAAAAGAGACCTCAGAGCCTTCTCACCCTTTCTGCCAAGCAAGGATACAGCGAGAGGACAGTCATCTATGAATAGAAAGTGGACACTCCCCAGATATCAAATGTGCCTGCACCTTGATCTTGGACTTCCTAGCCTCTGAACTGTGAGAAATAAATTTGTGTTGTTTATAAGCCATCCAAACTATGATATTTCGTTGTAGTAGATGGACTAAGACAGAATCTAAGACACAAAAATTTCACATGTGAGTCTGGCCCATTTATAAATTCCAGCAAAATACAAATGTCTGCTTGACCAGGCATTAAATGAAAAGTTCTGACTAGCAGTGCACTTTTGGACGCTGGTGCTGACGTTCAAGTTCAAGTTGTTTCTCTTACAGCAGCAGCTCTGGAGTTTCTTTTAGTCCCCTAAGTTGGTTGGAGTTTTGTGGTTGTTTCATTCTGTATTTGTGGGTACTCATTGCAAGCCTATCATCTTGAAACAGAGACTCACCTGGTGCAGCCTTCATCCTGCAGCCATTGGCCTTCCTGGCCTAACCTGGTCCACAACCATCTCTACTTCGAAATGCATTTTTAGTTCTTAGTTCAGCACAAGAGGGATGGGTTGTGCACTGTCCATTTGGACTACCTGTCCAGTGTTGTGAGACTCTAAATGGCATGGGGAAAGACTATATAGAAATATGAATAACAGGCCAGGTGTGGTGACTCACACCTGTAATCCCAGCACTTTGAGAGGCCAAGGTGAGCGGATCACCTGAGATCAGGAGTTCGAGACCAGCTGGCCAACATGGTGAAACCCCGTCTCTACTAAAAATATAAAAATTAGCCAGATGTGATGGCACATGCCTGTAATCCCAGCTACTCAGGAGGCTGAGACAGGAGAATAGATTGAACCCAGGAGGTGGAGGTTGCAGTGAGCTGATATCATGCCACTGCACTCCAGCCTGGGTGAAAGAGCA
>NW_012116265.1:22981992-23010770 GCF_000951035.1 Colobus angolensis palliatus | reverse complement strand
AAGTATATAGAATGCAATATATATTACATATATATATAAAATTTCTGAAAGAGCTGGACTTTGTTTCCAAGTCATTTAGTTTCTCCCAGGTTATGGAACCTGTGTCCTTGGCTTTAAATCATTTACCTCATTCACAGTTTCAATCCTCTTGTCTTTTTTGCAGAAAGTAATTTTTCCAGAGACATATTTTAATCCATGTAAGGTTGAAATTCCCTCACTTTTTTTTTTAGCATCTTCAAAAGAACTTTTTCTATTTCAGAAAAAAACTGAAGTCAAGTGACTTCCTCCTCTGTATATCTGGGCAACCCAGTCTCTCTGTCCCTTTATAAAAATAGGCATCATTTCTGGCAGTCATGTAGTTTGTGTGGGACCAGGCCAACTTCAGCTCCAACAGGCAGCCCTGATTGGTCAAGGCCACAGTTGGCTAATCGAACCCACACGTCCACAGGATTTGGTTCAGGGATGAGCCAATCAGCACAAAGCTTTGAGCTGCTGTTGGTTGATTGTGGGAAACATACTTCCCTGTTGCATGGGAACAATGAAGCGTGTAAGCCTAATTGCAGCCAGCTCTTCTACAATCACCAGGAAATTAGCCCTAGGAGGCAAACAACATTTGTATAAAAGAGAAGACAGGTGGAAAGAAATTGAGTCCTCACATCGTTGTAGCATCAGTGTAGTCCATGGTACCAATGGACTCCCATTTAGCTACTAAATCCCTTATTGTTGATGAGTTTCAATTGGGTGTTCTGTTACTTACAGCCAAAGGCATTTTATCTGATGCACCCCCTACTGGGAAGTTGAGCTAAACACACGATACTACACCTCAAAATACAGTTTATCCAGTTTGAATGTCTAACAATAGAGTATTAGGTAACTTAAATTCCATCTATTGATGGTATATTAGGATGGACTAGGCTGTTGTAATAATAGAAACTTAACTTTCATTCACATCATAATCTGAAGCAAGCGATCCTGATCAGCAGATGGCTCTGTTCCATATGATTCCATTGGTTTTTCAGAAACCCAGGCTTCTTCCGCCTTTTGGCTCCCACATCCCCTAAGGCCTTGTTACCACCCTCATTAAGCTGGCAGAAAGGGAAGAAGCAGGAAGGGGCACACCCCTGCTTCTTAAAAACCTTGGCCCAGAAATGGTACAAACCATATCCACTCTACCTTGGCTAAAACTCAGTCACACAGCTGCATCTAACTGCAAAAGATCCCAGAAAGAAAAAGTGGACTTTGGATAATTAGCTGCAGACAGGATGCTTTAGAAGCTTGTTAAATCACAGGGGGAAATGCTAACAGAACAGTGTCTATGGTACCCTCCCAGCATTTTTTTTTTCTTTTTAATACAGAGTCTCGCTCTGTCACCCAGGCTGAAGTGCAGTGGCACGATCTCGGCTCACTGCAGCCTCCACCTCCCAGGTTCAAGAGATTCTCCTGCCTCAGCCTCCCAACTAGTTGAGATTACAGGCGTGAGCCACCACACCCAGCTAATTTTTGTATTTTTAGTGGAGATGGGGTTTCACCATGTTGGCCAGCTGGCCTTAAACTCGTGACCTCAGGTGGTCCACCCACCTTGTCTCCCAAAGTGCTGGGATTACAGGTGTGAGCCACCCTGTCTGGCCCCTCCCAAGCTTTTTTTTTTTTTTTTTGTGAGACAGAGTCTCCCTCTGTCACCCAGGCTGGAGTGCAGTGGTGTGATATCTCAGTTCACTGCAAGCTCTGTGTCCTGGGTTCAAGTGACTCTCCTGTCTCAGCATTCTGAGTAGCTGGGATTACAGGTGTGTGCCATGATGGCCGGCTAATTTTTGCATTTTGGGCAGAGATGGGGTTTCACCATGTTGGCCAGGCTGGTCTCAAACTCCTGACCTCAAGTGATCCGCTCGCCTTGGCTTCCCAAAGTGCTGGGATTACAGGCGTGAGCCACCATACCTGGCCCCGGCTCCCAAGCTTTCTAAAGGCCCATATCTATAAGCACATGAACTCTCTCTCTTTCTGCTTTAGCCCTGAGACAAGCCTTTGTTTTGTTCTTCATCCTTGTTCTTCTTCTGGCACCTTCCTGATGTTCCTAGCAAGCAAACATACTTTGCCATGCACTGGTAAACAATAAAGATTTTACTGAAGATCTGGTGCGATGACAGAAATGTAATCAAGGTCTTCCATGGATATCTGTTCTTTCCTCCAAAGCTCTCTTCCTCTGCCAGTAGCCTCACTTCACCTGTTTAGTTTTCTCTGGTTGAATGCTTCCTTCCAACATCAGCAGCCCTAAAAGTCTCATCACCTGAGCAATTTGACTCTTACACTTTGTTTCATGCCTACTCAGCCAAAAAAAAAAAAGAAAAAAGACCAGAAACAACAACAACAAAAAAACCCAGTATTAAATCAAAAACTAACAACATATCTTTTTCCTCCAGCATACCACTCAGGGAACTTAGCATATAACTCACTGAACAAAAAGTTTTCTTCCGGGGACAGAGTTGGGTGGGGGCTTCTTGCTAAGAAAATTAATTCTTGCCAGAAAAATTCATTTACATGGGAAAAAAGACTGAACGGATATCCTGAAATGTTAACAATATTTAATTATCTAAAAAATACTTAGTAAACAAATTTATCTTTTGTTCAACATCACTAATCATTAGGGAAATGGCAAATCAATACCATAATGAGATACCACTTCACACCCATTAGGGTGGATATTAAAAAAAAAAAAAAAAGAGGCTGGGTGTGGTGGCTCATACCTGTAATCCCAGCACTTTGGGAGGCCACAGTGGGCGGATCACAAGGTCAGGAGTTTGAAACCAACCTGGCCAACATGGCGAAACCCCATCTCTACTAAAAATACAAAAAAATTAGCTGGGCATGGTGGCGGGCACCTGTAATCCCAGCTATTTGGGAGGCTGAGGCAGGAGAATCGCTTCAACTGGGAGGCGGAGGTTGCAGTGAGCCAACATCTCACCACTGCACTCCAGCCTAAGCAACAGAGCAAGACTCCATTTCAAAAAAAAAAGAACAAGTGTTGGTGAGGGTATGGGGAAATTAGAATGTTTGTGCATTGTTGGTGGGACTCTAAAATGGTACAGCCACCATGGAAAATGGTATGATGATTCCTCAAAAAATTAAAGACAGAATTACCAGAAATTCTACCTGCGGGTATGTACTCAAAATAATTGAAAGCAGGAATTTGAACATTTTTATGCTCATGTTCACAGCAGCAATAGCCAAAAGGTGGAAGCAATCCAACGTCTGCTGACAGATGAATGGCTAAGTCAGATGTGGTATACATATACAAGGAATATGATGCAGCCTTAAATAGGAAGGAAATCCGGACACATGTTACAACATGGATGAACCTTGTAGACATTATGCTAAGTGAAACAAGCCCATCACAAAAGGACAAATACAATTCCACTTATATGAGGTACCTAGAGTAGTCAAATTTATAGAGACAGAAAGTAGAATGGTGGCTGCCAGGGACTGGGTGGGAGGGAGGAAATGAAGAGTTATTGTTTAACGGATACTGAGTTTCAGTCGGAAAAGATAAAAACATTCTGGAGATGGACAGTGGTGATGATTGCACAACAATGTGAATATACTTAATGCCACAGAATTGTACACACAAAAATAGTTAAAATTGTAAATTTTATGTTAACATATATTTTACTATAATTTTTCTAAAATACAAAATTTCTCTTTCCACTGGCAATTTTACCAGAATTTTTGATATGGATAGCTTGTGATCTCTTGGAAACCAGATATTTCCTTAGTTTGGGCTTTCCACCTACATAGTATTTCTTTTTAAATTAATTTGTAAAAGACATAAGGAAAAATACTTATTACACTTATATTTACACAAGGCTCAGAGAATTAGTAAAAGATGGCTTTTTTTCTCCAAGGATTTTTTAAGTGAGAAAGAGGCCGGGCATGGTGGCTCATGCCTTAATCCCAACATTTTAAGAGGCCAAGGTGGGTGGATCACCTGAGGTCAGGAGTTCGAGACCAGCCTGGCCAACGTGGTGAAACCCCATCTGTACTAAAAATACAAAAATTAGCCAGGTGTGGTGGTGGGCGCCTGTAATCCCATCTAGTTGAGAGGCTAAGGCAGGAGAATCGCTTGGGCCCCGGAGGTGGAGGTTGCAGCGAGCCAAGATTGCAATTGCACTCCAGCTGGGTGACAAGAGCAAAACTCCATCTCAAAAAAAAAAAAAAAAAAAAGGAAGATAGATAAGCAATTAACTATCATCTACAATGAAATAAAATCATGGACCAAGGGTAGAGGTAGAAGCAGTGAGTTCTGCCTGTGGTTTTGGGAAGGATCCCAGAGAAGGGTGTTTAAGGTAGACCTTAAAGAAGTCTTGGGAGTTTACGAATGGATAAGAGAGGGTGAACATTAGAAAGTGGAATAAAGAGAGGTGAAGGGGACAACACTGGGACATGAGGAAGACAACTGACACCCACATATCTCATCCCCTGAGACCACTGACCAGTCATAGGGCATCGAGGGACTTTAAGCATGGCCTGCTGAGCACCTGCCTTGATGAGGCAGTGCTGTCTTTACTGGGGAGATGACCCAGGAAATGAGCTGAACTCAGAAAGCAAAGTCAAAGCCAGCCACATGTCAGGGCGAGAGTTGAGACCTTGGCTGGCTCAATGGTGTGACTCTAGAGCAATACAGAGTACGCAGGAAGTTCCTGTGCAAACAAGGAAATGGCCCCCTGCATGTTGGTACCTGATAATGTGCAGCTGCGGGCTTCACATTCTGACAATGAAAGGAATAGAAGTTTTTAAAATTAAATCTGAAGCTTTTGTAATGTTTCTTGTCAGCACCTTGGACCTGGCCAATCTGCAACCCATGTCTTCCCCCAGTATCCACACTCATGGACTTACTACTAGATGGTGGCATTCAGATGGTGCACAGCTGTGCAACCATCACCCCAGCCCAGGTAGGAAGGAGAACAGAGCGTGCTTGTGATCTGGAAGTTCATGGGTGCTGTGTCAGTCATTCTACATCATGATCAGCTTGCGAAGAGGAGACAAAGGCCATGTAGAATTATAAGTCTTGGACCTGGCGGATCATCAAGTTTAACTCATTCAGCAGCTTATTGTCCATCAGTTGGGTCATTCTTGTCATGTGGCTGTTTCTTCTCTTTGAAGCCTCTGTCATGTGTTGACATGACATGTGTTGGAATGATTAAGTGGCTCAATGGAAGCACTTTTCTCTGTTCACTAAAGGAAAGTCCCTGCCTCTGTTGGGTATTTCTGCTCCAGGCAACCACAAAGATGGCCTTTGAGGCTCCTCTCCACATCCCCAGGCACCCTAAGAGAACACTTAATCCTGCTCCCAAAGCCACAATGTCTAAGATCAGTGAACATCCACACCCATCTCTTATCTGGCTGGGTCACAAAGTCTAGGGGACAGGCTATCTGAAGAATCCTACAAACCTACCCTTTCTTGTTTTCCAAGTTCCCAGGATCCAACCACCTCCTCAGGGTCAGGCCCTGGCATGCTCTTACTCACAAAAAACAAAAACTTCTATACCTTACCCCTTTCCCTTCTTGGAAGGCTCCTTAATTCCCTCAGGTGGGCCTGATTCACAAATAGCTGGAAATTCCCTGCCTGGGGTCAAGACACCCAGGTCTGGGAACACAAAGCCCTGGCTGCCTTTTCTGGAAGGGAAAGGGGAAAATTATCTTTCCATTGTTTTGCTGATAGGTCACAGTAGCAAAAGAGATAAGCTACAATGAATTTCTCAGTATTTCACCTTGTTGTGCATTGAGATTTTCTCACTGGCTGATGCCTGGAGACAGGTGCGCTGGCCATATTCATCTGATATCATGATGTCAGGTGGAGACTTTTGATCCACTCATGGGTCTTTCTTTGCTCACTAGGGTGTAACTCTTGGACATTTTGGGGTGGAACCTGGATCGCTGCTTAATTTCCTTAAATGGATATCCAACGCTGCTCCCAGCTGCACCTCATCCCAGGTCTGTTTCCCGTCTATTCCCAGTTATTCTCCCGCATCCCCAGGCACAAAGCCCCAAAGGGTCTGATGTGATTTTTGGGTAGAATCATATTGATGCAGCAGGACCTAACCCTGGCAAAGCAGGGCGTGAGGGTTAGAAATGTGAGCTATGAACCCCCCTTACTTTCCTACAGTTCTAAAACTACTTTGGAACTAGTAATCCTGGCATGTCAGACCCGGAGGAGCACCGTCATTTGTGAACAAGCCAGCTGTCCCCAGGCCCAGGTCAAGAAAGCCTGTGATCTGATGGCCCAGCCTCAGCTATAGAGATAAGGCCCTTCTCTTCTGTGCTTTGGAATGATTAAGTGGCTCAATGGGAGCACTTTTCTCTGTTCACTAAAGGAAGGGCTGTGTTGGTTGGCTTTTTCCAGAGTGTTCTTTTAAGGAGGCTGTCCACCTACCAGAGTCTGTAAATTCTATTTACCATCTTGACAGAGTTCCTAGTGAAGCTGAAGCCTGTCTTCTCTCTCATGTCCAGACTCATGGACTACACATTGGCCCAAGTTCTTTACATTAGAAGATTTTGGGACCTCTCTTTATACTTCCTTGTCCAGCCTCTCCCTGCAGTCTCAGAGGCTGAATCCAGTCTCATGTCTGGTGTCTGTGCTGAATGTCAGTGGTTTTAAGGCCTCTTCTGCATATCAGCTCTGGCCCTCCTCACCCACCTTTCCTTGGTCTGTAAGTCAAATCCTTTAACCTCCACCTGGGTGTAGCCCCCAGAGTCGGAGGGCATTTTGCCGTAGCTGCTGCAGCCTGTGTGCAGGAACAGATACATCATCTGATGATCTGAATTATGTTTTCCAGATTTATCGCTTCACTCGCATACACAGACCAGTTGATATTTTAGGCACGTGAATCACAGTGTCTGGCATGGCTTCCTCTATAGCAGAGCTCCGGCAGCAGGCATAATGAAGTTGGGAGCGGGGAGAGTTCAACTTATCAGGGAGGAAAATTTGTGTCAGTAACAAGTCTGCCTGGCAACAGCACTAAAAAGAGAGATAGCAGGTCCCAACATCAGAGCCAAAATCTTCACACTAGTGGAGTAACATCACCCTGTGCAATTTTCCTACTTGGGTTGCTGCTTTCTCTTCTTTTTCCCACCTCCAAAAAAGGAAAATGAGAACGTCATACATGCATTCTCCAAAGGATATCCCCTAACCTGCCACTGAACAGGGAGAGGTTGATGAGCCGAAATGTCACCAGGCTGTGGCTATCCACGGATGTGTTATGAATGAATAATAAGAATTAAGCTTCTGCAGTAGAAGTATGGGCACTGAAAGAAGTTGCCATGGGCAGAGCTAATTGACTCTCTGCCATTCAGTGTAGGATTCTGCTTGGAGAATGGGGCTCAAGACTAGGAGATAGGAAGATATTCCTTTATTTTTTCTTACTCCCCTAAGCATGCTCTATTATTATTATTTGGATCTCGGCTCACTGCAACCTTCACCTCCTGGGTTCAAGTGATTCTCCTGCCTCAGCCTCCTGAGTAGCTGGGACTACAGGCATGCACCACCACACCAAGCTAATTTTTGTATTTTTAGTAGAGACGAGATTTCACCATGTTGGCCAGGATGGTCTTGATCTCTTGACCTCGTGATCTGCCCGCCTTGGGGGGATTACAGGAGTGAGCCACCGTGCCTAACCAATTATTAAATAAAATATAGAGTTTTCTATTTCTCAAGAAATCTATTCAGAATTGAGAAAGAAAGCAGGAGAAGAACTGACCTGGACATCTGAACACTTTGGGGGCAACCTTAAGAGCAGTCATTGTGTCTTTACGTCTGGATCTCAATGTCCAGGGCAGTCATAGGCACAAAGTAGAAACTGAATGTGAGTGTGCTGAACTGACCTGGCCTCGGCTCCATTAGTACTTGGAATGCCTTTGGGTGGTCTCTTTACTCCTCCAGGCACCCTTTCACCATCTGAAGAATGAATCATTGATCTCTTCGAGATCTTCCCAGATCTGACATTCTAGGCTTTCAAAGTCAAAACTAGTTTTAAAATCCTAAGAAAACAGAGAATTAAAAAAAGTTGCCATAAATGTTTCTATATCAAATGCTTGATCATTGGGCTCTGCTTTATCATCAAAATGCGTGCATGCAAATCTTCAGGCTTAAATGTTCCCATGAATACATCAGTCAGTGGTATCTGGGATACATTTACATTTTTAGCATTGGTGTAATTCTATTTGGTTTTATGCCACAGGAAGTTCAAGCCTAATTCAATTAAGGAGTTTCATAAAATGACTTTTTAGAAGGAAAAGACAATGCATTGCACATGTTATACCACTGTACTTTGCATTGTTATACAACCAGGTGTGTTAAAGGTGACTTTTGCTTCAGTCCAAGAATCTGTTAGCAATCCATAAAGTGGAATATTTTACTGTCTTATTTGGAAGCACGGAATTTAAGAGCTGGAAGGTAGGCAGGCATCTCCTACTAAAACAAGGGCAGGGAGACTTTTTGTACAATTTTGCATACCTCTCAGCTCCTAATGTAGTTCTCATATAAATACCAAAATACCTAAAATACCTAATACTAAACAGAAGGAGGCCTGGTTTCTAAGCCTGGGGATGAGAAGGTGGTCAGCAGCATAAAACAGAGTTGTGTCCAGTTTGAGAGTATGTCTCTTTGCATCAAAAATATTCAGAGCAATATTTAAATTTCTGTCTGCAGAGAAGGGGCAGAGACAACTGTGCAGAACTCTGCAGAGGGAGAAACTCTTCCTAGGTAACAGCTGCTGCTGGCTTTTTTCATAAAATGCACATGCAAGAGGAGCAACCCTCTTGGGAAGCAGAGTTGATGACAACTCAGCACTTAAGGGAGAGAACTTAGAGCCAGTGCAGACAGACTGTGGAGTCTCAGCAACTGGATAAAACCTCTGGACTGAGCAAGCAGAAGTGCTAGCAGTAGAGTCCAGAAGAGAAACTCCAACAGAAAAGGATTAGAAGCAAAGATCCTGAGATGACCCAAATGGGAATCAAGAGGATAATACGGAGGTAGGAAATGGGAGGGAAAGTCCTAGGGACATTACCGAAATCACGGGAAGGCAGTAGAATCTTCAGTCCCTGGATCTTAACCAATGAGAAGTTAAAGTCAAAATAGAAAAGGCAGGACTCAAAGTCAAACCCGAGGAAGAGAGAGAGTTGAATACTGGGTAATGGAGAAAATGTTTAAAGCTGGGAGAATTGAGAATAGAGGACAGTAAAGGCAGCAAATTCAGAAGACAGTGAGTCCTAAATTTCTAGAGTTTTTATTATATGATACTTGACCATACCTCACTGGGGTAACCATTTAAAGGAAATACATAGTAGTTTCAAAAAGACAACAAAATAAGAAGATCCAAAAAAATGATCAGGACAGAACTATCTCCCTTAGACAATGTCCTTGGATGTTAGAAGTGAATATAAGAACACAGTCTGAAGACCCAGCAGAAAAGAGTTTGAACCATAGGAGTTTGAATGCATTATCCATACATTGTAGGAACATTTACTATTTCATAAAACCAGAAGTTAAGTGAGAGAGGGCAGTTCCAGGGTTATTTAAATCAGGGGCCAATGCCGACAACAAGGACCCAGATTCCTCGCATCTATCCCCTTTCCTATCCATAGAGTGATGTCCTCTTAGGATGGCTCTCCTCATGGCTTCTGTGGGAAACAGAGAAATCCTTTCACTTGGGTAACTTCTTAAGAGCAAGGAATCCTTTCCCAGAGAGCCTCTTGCAAGTTTCTCTTACATCTTTTCAGCCAGAAGTGCCTTACTCTCCCATGAAAAGCAGTCCCTTGGCAAGGGAAATGAGCTCAACAGGCTATGAGGCACTGATAAAGGTCCCTTCTCAGGGGGTTCTTTAGCCAAAGCACACAACCATTCAGATGGGGGTGAACAGAATCAGGATTCACCTTGCAAAGGAGAAGGAATGAGGATTCACCTTGCAAAGGAGAAGGAACTGCACATGGAATTGCTTTGGTTAATGGTAACTGGATGTGGGTGGGGAGCATTCCTGAACCAGGGTGGTCTCAGCCTCCCCTTTGGCTCTCTGCCCTCCTTCTGTTGGGGAGGACTAACTGAGGTCAAGAGAATTGAGGTAACATACCCACTTGTTGTCTCAGACAGCAAGAGACAGCCCTCAAATCTCACCACCCTCATTCAGTTCAATGCACTTTCCACCACAACATACTGTTTTCTCCTGGTAACATTTTAAATCACCTTTGTTGAGGTTCAGTGCAGGGCAAACATTTTGCCATGATTTTGGAAGACGTATCCACCATGGCCATAATTAGGTGCAGCCACTGTGGTGGAAACAGCAGGGAGTTCAGAATCAACTCTGGTTTGACTGTTGACTCTTTTCTAGCTGAGGGGCACAGGGCAGCTACTTGCTTTCTCTAGGCCCATCTCTACCACCCTTTCTTTGGCGTGTGAGTTCATTCAAAGGAGGTAGTGCTGTGAGGGATGCTAATATGGTTTGGTTCTGTGTCCCCGCCCAAATCTCATGTTGAATTGTAATTTCCAGTGTTGGAGGAGGGGCCTGGTGGGAGGTGACTAGATCATGGATGGATTTCCCCCTTGCTGTTCTCATGATAGTGAGTGAGTTCTCACGAGAACTGGTTGGTTAAAAGTTTGTAGCTCCTTGCCCTTCACTCTCGTCTTCCTGCTCCAGCCCTGTAAGATGTGCCTGCTTCCCTTTCACTTTCTGCCAGGATCGTGAGTTTCCTCAGGCCTCCCCAGCCATGCTTCCCGTACACCCTGCAGTGAGCCAATTAAGCCTCTTTTCTTTATAAGTTACCCAGTCTCAGGTATTTTTTTTTTTTTTTTTTTTTTTGAGATGGAGTCTCGCTCTGTTGCCCAGGCTGGAGTGCAGTGGCCGGATCTCAGCTCACTGCAAGCTCCGCCTCCCGGGTTTACACCATTCTCAGGTATTTCTTTACAGCAGTGCACGAATGGACTAATACAGATATCATGGCAATAAATGGGGCATTCTGTAAGTCCATGAAAAATGGTTCTGGCCTAGGGGTTATGGACATGGAGATGTGGAAAATAAATATCCCTATTTTTCTGTCCTGTCATTCTCTGACCTCCATTACTATCTCCCATCCTTGGCCAAACCAAACAGGAAGCTGAAGAGAAAGATAAGGGCAGGTAGTGGGTGAGGGGAGGGTTAGTATGGGCAAAAGAAAATAAGCAAAAGAGTTGTGTGTGCCTGGTATATACTAGATGTGTGACTATACATGGATACTATTTTTGTTGTTTTTTATTTGTTTGGTTTTCTAAATAGAGATGGAGTCTCACTATGTTGCCCAGGCTGGTCTCAACCTCCTGGGCTCAAGTGATTCTCCTGCCTTGGCCTCCCAAAATGCTGGGATTACAGGAGGGAGCCCATTCCAGGCCTTTTTGTTGTTGTTTTTTTTTATTATTATTTTTAGAATCCTGAAGTCAAATTCTGGAAAAAAGAAAAGTCAAAGTTGGCAGAGATAAAGAAGAAGGTTGGCACACTAGACAGTGTATTGGGGACCATGGCTCCCAGTCCTCCTGTTCCTCAGCTCTCTCACTGTCCTGCCTGTGTCAGTGCCTCATGGACCCCAGTCTCTGCATCCCCGATGAGTCCCTCTACTGTAACTAAACTGGCCTGTCAGGGCAAGTCTGACAGGAGCTGTGGGGATGACAGCATAGAAGACGATGTGTCTCTAGCTATGATGACAGCATCCTTACAGCATGGCTCTTCAGTCATTTTTCCTGATGTGATAGTGATTCCAGCTGACCAGTCAATACAGCCATGCCCTCTTCTCTGTACTCATCAATGATCAGCAAGAGCTCAGGACACCACTTCACTCTAAACACAAGAGCCAAACTTCTGCAGTCCATGCGAGCTTCTCCTAGCTCAGAGATGTGTCAGTGTGCAACAAGAGTAAATGAGTTATAGATAGGATCTAAGTGTGTACCCCTCTCCCATCTCTCATACCTCTCATTCCTACTTGTGCCTTACTTCTGTTTCCCCCACTGCCCCAGATATTCACTGTATTAGTTCATTCTTGCACTGCTATAAAGAAATACCTGAGACGGAGTAATTTAGAAAGAAAAGAGTTTTAACTGACTCATGGTTCCCCAAGCTGTACAGGAAGAATGATGCTGGCATCTGCTTGGCTTCTGGGGAGGCCTCAGGAAACTTATAATCATGGTGGAAGGTGAAGAGGGAGCAGGCACTTCACATGGCCAGAGCAGGAGGAAGAGAAGAAAGGGAGGTGTCACACACTTTTAAACAACCAGATTTCAGAAGAACTCACTATTACAACAACAGCACCATAGGGGAAATCTGCCCCCATGATCCAAGCACCCCCCACCAGGCCCCAACTTCAACACTGAGGATTACAACTGAACATGATATTTGGGTGGGGATGCAGATCCAAACCATGTTATTCAGCCTCCTCACTTTCTCCTTACCCCAGAGTCATGAACTCTAAGGTCCCCACCTGTGGATTCAGAGAGAATGAATCAGCACCCCTGACTAGATATCCCAGCCCCTGAGGATGGAGCACAATTCCCCAACCCCAGAAGAAAGTCAGTTTAGTTTCTAAAGCAGATCAGTTTTCCTCACTCCTGATTTACTTGGGACAGTAACTGGATATGACCCCTGTTTTGATTAAGACATTGGGTATTGGTTTCTGGTTGTTTATTCCACAAATTACCCTCTTCTGGAGGCTTGACCCATCATAGGCATGCCAGATACTGACCAATCTGTTCTAAGGAAACTAATACTCATCAATTCTCTCCCTTTCCAGCTCTTACCCAACTGTTGAATGAGTCAGAGAGAAAGTATTTTAATTGGATTCCTGATTTGATAAGATTTCGTGTGTTCCCTTTGAACACATAAAGAACTTCCTCCCTCCTGCTTTCCCACCTTGTACCAAAAAAAAAAAAAAAAAAAAGAAATAAAAGGAAATCATTTTGGAGGAGGGGGTCAGGGGAAGGAGACTGTTCTTTCAACAAGAAATGTCTCCGCACCTGCAAGTTAATTTAGAAATGTATAGGTAATTTCAGAGAGGAGAAGATTTAGTACAAATTATGTTTCTTCTAGAAGCAACAATTGCCTTTATTTAATGGATATGCGGGAGAACTTTTTGTTATCTGTGCCTGGAGTTATTTGCTTCAATTATCTTGCTGGGTTTCAATTGTTCCTCCTCCTCCTCCTTTGAAAGAACATTGAGAAAGGAAACCTAGTTCTCTCCTAATGTATCAGATGCCTGTAATGTCACAAAAGAAAGGCATCTATAAACTGTTCCTCTGTGGGAGGGGGTATAGGATCCTTGCTCAGATAAGTTTATTGGGTGCTAGCATCACACCTGAAAAGGCACAGGCTTGAGCATCACACCTTTAGAGAAGTGGTTCTCAACCCAATTTGCACATTTAAATCACCTGGGGAGAGACAGAGAGAGCGTATGTGTGTGTCTACACACACACATACACACTTATTTCCTGGGCCCCACTCTGGAGAATCTAATTCAGTTGGTCTGAAGTACGGCCCAGGCATTGGTAGGTTTTTTTGTTTGTTTGTTTTTGAGATGGAGTCTCGCTCTGTCACCCAGGCTGGAGTGCAGTTGTGCGATCTCGGCTCACTGCAACCTCCACCTCCTGGGTTCAAGCGATTCTCTTGCCTCAGCCTCCAAAGTAGCTGGGACCACAGGCATGTGCCACCACACCCAGCTAGTTTTTTTTTTTGTATTATAGTAGAGATGGGGGCTCACCATGTTGGCCAGGCTGGCCTCAAGTGATCCACTCACTTCTACCTCCCACAGTGCTAAGATTACAGGTGTGAGCCACCACGCCCAGCCTCTAGTGATTCTTATGTGCATCCAGATTGAGAACCGCTGCTTAGAGCTTCAAGAAGTTTGCCCATAATTAGCTTCATTACCCCGTGACCCAGTTAATTTTCTTCTGAAATTTAAAAGGGGATCCTTGAAGCTAGTTGGCTATTTGCAGCAGATGACACTCAGCTGCAAAGAAAAAAAAGGCACTGCAAAGAAGAAAATGAAACCTGTAAGGGCCAAAGTTCTTAGAAGCAAAATGTTCCAATCAGAACATTGGGTGAACTGTAGGCCGGGTGCACTGGTTCACACCTACAATTCCAGCACTTTGGGAGGCTAAGGCAGGTGGATCACTTGAGGTCAGGAGTTCGAGGCCAGCCTGGCCAACATGGTGAAACCACATCTCTACTAAAAATACAAAAATTAGATGGGCATTGTGGTGGGTGCCTGTAATCCCAGCTACTCGGGAGGTTGAGGCAGGAGAATCACTTGAACCCAAGAGGTGGAGGCTGCAGTGAGCTGAGATCAAGCCATTGCACTCCAGCCTGGGCGATAGAGCATGACTCCATCCCCCAAAAAAAAAAAAAAAGCCCAAAAAACAAAGAACATTAGGTGGGTGAACTGTGAGGATGTGATGATACTTCCTCTCTCTTCCCCTTTACACATGTACTCATGAGAATGCTCATGTATGCACACAGGCTGCATGTGCACACACACACACACACACACACACACACACAGTGACATGATACAGTTCTACACACAAACTCCAGATTTGTCCCACCTGGCACAAAGCTCTGAAGCAGTTGACGTCTGTTTGTCAAAATGGTCTTCCTGCACTTACTGGTCTGCAGGTGGCCTCAATGCAGCAACAGGTGGTATTTCATCTTAAGTTATTCATTTGGAATTCCAATACATATTCCCGTAAATAAATGGTGTAATCATGGTGATAAATTTCCATAGTACAACTGAACTGAAGTACAAAATGTATTCTAGAGTAATCACAGTGGAGTTAGAGCACTAACACCATAGGTTCGCCTCATTGGATTCCTATGACACTGAGGTATTCTGTACAATAACAATTGTAGAGGCAGGAAGAGTGACATGCCTGTGGCACAACTACTAAATGGCAATGATAGAGGGCAAGGGAAAGGTATGGACCAAGCTCAAGGGTGAGAGCTGAGTGAGGCTTTGTAGACCAAAGATAGGGAGCATAGAGCTGAGTTTTAAGATCTAGGGGATAGAATGAGTCACTGTGACTGAGGTGAGATAAGATGGGGGCTGCCTGTTTAGGAGATCATAAATATACACCAGGGGATATTCGGAGATCTTAGTGAACCCCCAAATTTATAATGGTGAGCAGTCTGTGGAGGCTTCTGACTTTCTTCCAAGTCACATGTCCATAGAGCATTTTCTCTGATTTTTGTGCAGATCCTAGTATCTCTGGACCATGTTTTTCAATTTAAAGAGAAAGTTTAATCTCAAATGTCATTTTTCACAAAGAGATAAAGTGTTTATTACAAGGAAGTGGTGAAGACTGCAGTGAACTAGAAGAAGATACCCCACTTAAAATGGGTAATCACTGCTCAATTCTAGTCAAAGGCTGCCAAGATGGGCAACAAGCCCAGTTCTCTAATTTTTTTCCTAAGACAAACCAGAAATACAGATCTTAATATGGTATATTTTTATTTTATCCTGGAAGTTCTAGCTAATGCAATAGGACAAGAAAAGGAAATAATGCAGCACTATTCACAATAGCCAAGATTTGAAAGCAATCTGTGTCCGTTAATAGACAAATAGAAAAAGAAAATGTGGTACATATACACAATGGAGTACTATTCAGCCATAATAAAGAATGAGATCTTGTCATTTTCAACAACATGGATGGAACTGGAGGTCATTATGTTAAGTGAAATAAGCCAGACACAGAAAGGCAAACATGGCATGTTCTCAAGTATCTGTGGGAGTAAAAATGGAAACAATTGAATTCATGAAGACAGAGAGTAGAAGGATGGTTACCAGAGGCTGGGAAGGGTGGTGGGGGGTGGGGATGGTTAATGGGTACAAAAGAATAGTTAGAAAAGATAAATAAGACCTACTATTTGTTAGCATAATAGGGTGACTACAGTAAAAAATAATTTGTTTATTTAAAAAATAACTAAAGGTATAATTGCATTGTTTAAAACACAAAAGATAAATGCTTGAGGGGATTGTTACTCTACTTACCTTGATATGATTATTACACATTGCATGGCGGCATCAAAGTATCCCATGTAATTCATAAATATATACACCTACTATGTACTCACAAAAAGTAAAAAAGTTTTTTAAACAAAATGAAATGTATACAGATTGAGATGAAATAAATAAAACTGTTTGCAAATTACATGTTAGCATGCCTATGTAGAAAATTCAAAAAATTTCCTGAAATGAATAAATAATTATAACAAGGTTGTAGGACATAAGGTTAATGTACAGAAGTCAATCGCTTTCTTATATGCCAGCAATGAACAACTGGAAATCGAAATTGAAAACACAACACCATTTACATTAGTACCAAAAAATGAAATACTTAAGTATAAAACTCACAAAATATGTATAAGAGCTATATGAGAAAAACTATAAAATTCTGATGAAAGAAATAAATTAAGATATAAATAAATGGATAGATATTTGATGTTCATGGATAGAAAAACTCATTATTGTTAAGATGTCAGGTCTTCCCAACCTGATATATATTGTGTTGTGATTCAACACAATCTCAATCAAAATTCCAGCAAGTTATTTTAAACTGATTCTAAAATTTATATGAAAAGGAAAATGACCTAGAACAGCTAACATAATATAAAAGAACAGGCTAGGTGTGGTAGCCTGTGATTCCAACACCTGTGATCCCAACACTTTGGGAAGTTGAGGCAGAAGGATCACTTGAGGCGAGGAGTTCAAGATCAGCCTGAGCAACATAGCAAGAACCCATCTCTACAAAACTGGTTTTTAAAAATTAGTTGGGTGTGGTGGTGTGTGCCTATAGTCCTAGCTACTTAAGAAGCTGAGGTGGGAAGATTGCCTGATAGCTCAGGTAACAGAGCAAAATGCTATCACAAAAAAGCAACAACAACAACAACAACAACAAAGCCAGAAGGTGAACACTACTTAACTTGAAGGCTTACTATAAAGCTACAATAATCAAGACAGTGTGATACTGGTAGAAAAGTAGACAAATAGAACAATGGAACAGAGCCTATATCCATAAAAAATATATCCATAAAAATTTAATCAAGTGATCTTTGACAAAAGAGTAAAGGCAATTCAATGGAGCAAGGAGAGTCTATTTATGGTGCCGGAGCAACTGAACGTGTACGTGCAAAACAAAACAACATAAAACAAGTCTAGACACAGATCGTACGCCTTTCATAAATATTAACTCAGAGTAGATCACAGAACTAAATGTAAAACATGAAACTACAAAACTTTTAGAAGATAATACAGAAGAAAATCCAAATGACCTTGGGCTTGGTGATGACTTTTTAGATACGACACCAAAAGCATAACCCATGAAAGAAAAAAATGATCAGTTGAACTTCATTAAATTAAAAACATATGTTCTTTGAAAGATATTGTTAAGAAAATGAAAAAGGCAAGCTGTAGACTGGAAGAAAATACTTGCAAAATATGTATCTGATAAAGGATTTGTAATCCAAAATTTACAAAGAACTTTTAGAACTTGACAATAAGAAAATGAACAACCTCATTGTAAAATCTCAGCAAAAGATCTGAACAGACACTTCATCAAAGATTATATACAGATGGTAATTGAGCATATGAAAAATGCTCAGCATCATATATCATAAGGAAATTGAAAATAAAGCAATGAAATACCACTATGCACCTATTAGAATGTCCAATATCCAAAACACTGACAATACCAAATGCTGGCCAAGATGTGGAACAACAGGTGCTCTAATTTATTGATGTTGGGAAAGCAAAATGACACAGCCGTTTTGAAAGACAGTTTGACAGTTCCTTAAAAAACTAAACATTGACTTACCATATGATCCAGCAGGCAAAACCTAGGTGTTTTTCCAAAGGAAGTTAAAAACATATGTCCACACAAAAACCTAAACACAAATGTTATAGCAGCTTTATTCTTTTTTTTTTTTTTTCCCAGATAGGGTTTCAATCTGTCACCCAGGCTGGAGTGCAGTAGTTCAATCATGGCTCAATGTGGGCTCAACCTCTCCAGGCTCAGGTGATCCTCCCACCTCAGCCCCCCAGGTAGCTAGCTGAGATTACAGGTGAGCACCACCACACTGGCTAATTTTTGTATTTTTTTGTAGAGACGGGGTTTTGCCATGTTGCCCAGGCTGGTATTGAAGCAGCTTTATTCATAGCTGCCCAAAACTAGAAACAACCAAAATGTCCTTAAACAGGTGAATGATAAACTGTGTTACAGCTACAGTGAAATATTATTCAACAATAAAAAGAAATGAGCTATTCAACCCCAAAAAGACATGGAGGAAGCTTAAATGCATATTAAGTGAACAAAGCCAATCTAAAAAGCCTACATACTTTATGATTCCAACTTCATAACCTTCAAGAAAAGACAAAAATATAGAGACAGTTCAAAGATCAGGAAAAGGCAAAACTGTAGAGATAGGGGTTCTGGGGGAGGGAGGAAGGGCTACAGGCAGAGCATAGAGCATTCTTAGGGCAGTGAAACTATTCTGTATGATGCTGTAATGGTGGGTCTGTGACATTTTACATTTGTGAAAACCCATAGAATATACAACACAAAGAGTGAATGCTAAGGTAAACTGTGGATTAGTTAATACAAATGTATCCCAAAAATGTTGATAACTGACTGGGCATGGTGGCTCACGCCTGTAATCCCAGCACTTTGGGATGCCAAGGTGGGAGGGTCACCTGAGGTCAGAAGTTCGAGACCAGCCTGACCAACATCAAGAAACCCCATCTCTACTTTAAAAACTACAAAATTAGCCGGGCATGGTGGTGCATGCCTGTAATCCCAGCTATTTGGGAGGCTGAGGCAGGAGAATCGCTTGAACACGGGAGGTGGAGGTTGTGGTGAGACGAAATCACGCCATTGCACCACTCCAGCCTAGGCAACAAGAGTGAAGCTCCATCTCAAAAAAAAAAAAAAGTGTTGGTAACTAATGTATTTTTCTAAATATGGTATAAGCCAACAGTGGAGCCAAACAAACTTATCTAAGGCCATTAATTCTCTGAGACTTTGAGCTTTCACTCCTGTGTGACTGATTCTAGAGTGAATAGCAAACAAGTCTGTGTTGAGATGTGTTAGGATGTCAGCTAGTTACACTCATCTACAAATGACACTCCTGTATACTGGGAAGCTCTTACAAATTCATGGCTCAGGAAGATTACAAATTACAGCATGTCATCAATTTCCTAGGCCATTTGTGAATGATTAAAACCATGGGTAAGAACAGTTTGCTATGTTGGTACACCAGGTTAAATGCATGTTTGAAGGAGAGTTATTGGCAGTAAGAAATGGAGGTTGAATTGTTCATGGGACCAAGATGTGGTTCAATACAGATCAGTAGATAGAAAAGGAAGTTGATTTGCCTGACAAAGAATGTCTTCAAAGTTTTAAAATAGAGTGAGAGATGATTTCTCAGAAGGAAAGCACTCCAGTAAGGTATCTATCAGTTCACTGCAATGAACTAAATGCTTTTCACCTACCTGATCTGCATTTTGGGACTCTGCTCCAGGAAATTGAAAGAGACAGAAAAGCAAGTGACATTTTCAGTTGAATAAAAGGAATCAAATACACAAATAACTAGACTTGAAGATAAAAGTCGCAAAAGCGTATTCTCTACAAAGGAGCAGAACCAGGCATCCATTGAAGGAAAAAGAAAAAAGCCTTCAAGGAAGCAGGGCATTTTGAAAGAGCCTTGAAGGGTTGGTAGGATTTTTATAGAAGGAGATCAGACAAGATGACAGTCCAGGTCAATAGGACATTGTTAGCAATGATCCAGATCAGCGAGGACAAATATTAAGTGATGCAATACACACAGGGGGTAATGGCAAGTGTGGCTGATGGGTGAGATCTGGATATTATGTAGAGAGTTTCGACTGGCAGGCTAAAGCATTTGCACTTAATTTGGTAGGCACTTAGCAGGGATCAAGCACTAGATGGGACTCAAACTTTCCTTCTCTTCTCTGTCCTTGGGCCTGATGGTGTTGGAGAATGCCCATTCTTCCCATATGGATCTTTGTTATCTTTCTTCTACTCTTGCCTTCTACTCTTGCCACACTTCTTATCCCCTTGCTTCCACTTTCTCACTCTATGCCTGACAAATTTCAGATCTCTTTCTAGCCTTCTCTCTTCTAGGCAAGGAATAATGGCTGTAGCCTAATCTAATTTCATTCTCCTTTGCCCTATTTTTAAGGATTTTCTGGGATGTTCCCAACATCCCAACCTAAGCCACCAAATAAACCACTCTCTGACCTCTGACTTAAAAATACATATATATTCACTAACAAGTTAACAGTTCCATCAAGAGATGAAAAAGCATTTGCTATGTGGTTGAGATGACAGATAGTCCTGGTAGGCCCAAGATGGAGGGCTTCCTGTCATTAGCTAGAGGGTAATAGTTGATGGAAACCTAGGAATGAAATAGCCAGCCAGCCTCAGGTGCAGCCCTCTTCCAAAAACAAACAACCTCTTAGAAGGTGTGCCATAATCCCTATTTTATGCATTTTATATGCATTTATTGAGTGTGTAATCTGTACCAATTACTGTGTGAGTTTAGGGAATGGAGTTATAAAAGACAACGTGTCTATGTGGCTCACAGCCTAGAAGGAGAAAAAATGAAAATATCACAATAGTGTGATAGGTAGTATGCTGATGTCTAGAGCTATGCTTCTTAAATTTAATGTGTATGCAGAATCACCTGTGCATCTTGCTAAAAGTGCATTCTCCTTCAGTAGGCCAGTCTGCATGTCTAACCTGAGGCACTCAGGTAATGCCTAATCTGCAGGTGCTAGACCACATTCAAAGAAGCAAGGATCTAGAGAAGTTCCCAAAGAATGAGGGAACTTCATGATCATATTTGATCATAGCAACAGGTGAGTTTTCTTTTTTAATGTGAATTCTCCAAAATAAAAGGAATTATTTGGGAGGGGGATACGTAATACAAATCTATCCAAATATAAGAAGATGAAAGACAATATAGGATAAGGTTAGTCTCCCTCCTACTCTTTGCTCCTAGCCAGGCAGTTTCCCTTCCTAGAAACAGCCACCATAACCAATCTCTTTTCTAGCCTTCCAGAGTTAATTTTTTCAAATATACAAGCATATATAAATATCCTTCTTTTTAAAAAAATCACTAGACCCAGTCTTTACTAATATGTACCTTATCAAGTTAAAAAATATATTTATTGGCCGGGCCTGAGGGCTCACACCTGTAATCCCAGCACTTTGGGAAGCCAAAGCTGGTGGATGGCTTGAGGCCAGGAGTTTGAGATCAGCCTGGGCAACATAGTGAAATCCCATCTCTACTAAAAATACAAAAGTTAGCCAATCTCATAACCCAGACCAGTCTGGGCAACATAGAGAGACCCCCATCTCTACAACAACAACAAAAAATTAGCTGTACATGGTAGTGTGTGCCTATAGTTCCAGCTACTCAGAAACCTGAGGCAGGAGGGTCTCTTGAGCTCAGGAGTTTGAGGCTACACAGAGCTACGATCACACCACTGCACTCCAGCCTGGGTGACAAAGGGAGATCCTGTCTCTAAAAAGAAAAAAAACTAAATAAATAATGAGGGCTAGAGTCAATTGAACAACATTTCAAAAGCTGAAGAAAGAAAAAAAATCTGCCAACCCAGAATTTTATATACAGCAAAAATATCCTTCAAAAATGGAGGTGAATTCTGAAGACATTCAGATTTGTTTTTAATGAAAAAAGTTGTCAACAGCAGACCTGCACTATGAGAAAGGTATTTCTTCAGATTATAAAAACAAACAAAACAAAACATGCTAGAAAGGCACCAGAAATAGTAAAACTATGAATATGTATAACAGACTTATGTCAGTTCAGGTCCTCCAAAAGGCAGATGCCAAGATGGACCCAGATATGCATGAGATTTACTGAGGGAAAGCCTATGAAGGATAAAAGGAAGTAGAAGGAGGAGTAGGGAGAACCTCAGATGGCAATGTAAGTCTGACATCTGAAAAGTGAAAGGGAAGGAAGGAAGACTGTGTAGAAGTATTACTGCAGTGCAGCTCTGAGAAAATCTTTTCCAGCCAATCAGAATCTCTGGAGTAAAGAATATCCATGATAGGAGTCCCACATCAGCCAAGAATGGCCTGGCTCTAGTACCTCTGCTATGCTCAGTCACTGGCTGGGGGATAGTATGGCCTTGGTATGAATGCCCCAGCAGACCTGCAAGTGTGGCAACTGGAAGGTATCCACCAGCTGTTCTCCTCACAGCAAGGTTCTTGAAGGGAGGTCTGAGCGACACACTCTCACGGCTGCCACTAGACTAGGATTAATTTTTTTCTTATCCTATTTTTTAAAAGTCATATGACTCTGTAAAGTAGAAGTTAAATCCCTGTATTGTGGGGTTTATCATGTAAGAAGATAAAATATATAGAATAGCAATAAAATGAAGGATGGGGAGGTAAATGGAACTATAGTGTTGAGGAATTGTATGTTACATGAAGTAGTACAATATTAACTCTAAGTAGGCTGTGATAAGTTAAAGATGCATATTTGTAGCCCTAAAACAACCACTATAAAAAGTAATGCAAAGGAGGATAGCTAAAAAGTCAGTGTGGGAATTGAACTGGAAATGTATATATTTCCTTAGCCCAGAAAGACAGGAAAGGAAGAACAAAAGGACAAAAACAGATTAGACAAGTGAAAAGCAAATAGCAATTGTTAGATCTATATTTGATCATATGCATAAATGCATTCAGCATTAATAGACTAAATACTCCAAATAAAAGAGACAGTCAGATTGGATAAAAAAATGAAGACCTACCCATACTGTGTCTACAAGAGACAGACCTTACATGTAAAGACTCAGATTGAAAGTAATAAGCTAGATAAAGCTTTTTCTTGCAGTTAGTCATTTTACTCTTGTACATATTCATGGATAAAGTCCCAGCAATGAAATGACTGAATCCAGAGAATGTGCACTTGTAATTTTGATCATGTCACCATAAATAGCATATCATTTTATCTTTCCACTCAGTGTATGGATAGAATACTTGTTTCCACATACTCTTACCAACAACGTTTTCAGATTTTTAAATCTTTGCTAATCTGAGCGATAAAAAAAAAAAAAAAAAAAATCACAGCCGGGCATGGTGGCTCATGTCTGTAGTGCCAACTACTTGGGAGGCTGAGGCAGGAGAATCGCTTGAACCTGGGAGGTGGAGGTTGCAGTGAGCCAAGATTGTGCAACTGCACCCCAGCCTGGGCAACAAAGCGAGACTCCATCTCAAAAAAAAAAAAAAATCACAGCCGGGCATGGTGGCTCATGCCTGTAATCCCAGCTCTCTGGGAGGCCGAGGCGGGCTGATCACAAGGCTGGGAATTGGAGACCAGCCTGGCCAATATGATGAAACCCCGTCTCTACTCAAAACACAAAAATTAGCCAGGCGTAGTCCCCAGCTACTCAAGAGGCTGAGGCAGGAGAATCGCTTGAACCTGGGAGGTGGAGGTTGCAGTGAGCCAAGATTGTGCAACTGCACCCCAGCCTGGGCAACAAAGCGAGACTCCATCTCAAAAAAAAAAAAAAAAAAAAAAAAAGAAATCCATTTGCAGTTTTAATTACCACCTCTCTTATCATTAATAAATTTTACAATAATGTTTACTTTTTTCATTTGGTTAAAAGCCATATGTAACTCTTTATGCATATAGTTTATATTCTTTGCCCATTTTCATATACATTTTTGTTTTCTTATTGTTGTGTATGGACTCTATGTGAGATATATTTCACATTTTCCTCATTTATCATTTGTATTTAGATTTTGTTAATTATGTTTTTTGACACGGAGAATTCAAAAATTTTCACATGATTGTATTTAATAGTCTTTCTAAAATGGCTTCTGTGTTTTATGTCATGTATACAAAGACCTTCCCTAGTCCAATATTACTTTTCAATCTTCTCATCTTTTGGTTGCAGTGCTGTGTGGATTCAGCCAGGAATCCAACTTCGTTTTCTCCCCCTCAGAGCTGATAGGTCACCAAAAGTTCTTTTTCTAGAATGCTCGTGTAATGGCCACGGATGATGAGGTGCTGCAAAGAGCCCTGGCTGAGCCGTAAGGGGAAATAGAGGCTTCCTTAAAAGGCCATATCTGATATGAGTCTTGAAGAATATGTAGGAGTTAGCCAGACAAATGAAGACTGGAGAACAGAGTCATTTGATCCAGCTAAAATCTGGAGTTTGAGAGAGGAACGGCAAGAGAGAAGCTTCAAGAGATGAGCAGGGTGGCCTTAGATGCCATGCTTAGAAACTTGAACTTTATTTTTTAAATGAAGGGATACCATTGAATAATTTTTTAAAGGGAGATGAGGTAACATGCTCAGATTTGCATCTTAGAGATTCTGGAGCTGAGCGCAGTGGCTTGTGCTTTGTAAGACCCACTACTCAGAGGCTGAGGTGGGAGGATCACTAGAACCCAAATGTTGAAGACCAACCTGAGCCACATAGATACCATTAAAATAAAAAAAATGTGTGGCTGGGCATGGTGGCTCACACCTGTAATCCCAGCACTTTGGGAGCCCAAGGCAGGGGTATCACCTGAAGTCAGGAGTTCAAGACCAGCCTGACCAACATGGTGAAAAACCATCTCTACTAAAAATACAAAAATTAGCCAGGCCTGGTGGTGTGTGCCTATAATCCCAGCTACTTGGGAGGCTGAGGCAGGAGAATCGCTTGAACCCAGGAGGAGGAGATTGCAATGAGCTGAGATCGCACCATTGCACTCCAGCCTGGGCGACAAGAGCAAAACTCTGTCTCAAAAAATAAAAACAAAAATAAATGTGTAAAAGAAAAAAAAAGAAAGATTATTCTGGTAGCAATGTGGAAAATGTATTGGAATGAGGCAAACCCAAAGGCCTGCAGAGCCCTTTTAAGTGAAAGTGGCTCCTTGTGAAGGTTGCCTGCCCTATATCTCTTGGCTGATAAGTGGTTGGAATGGGTCTGAAACCAAGTAACTCACTTTGAATTATTTCTCCATAGTTTAGACAAAACAACAGACAATTTTAAGACAAGGGTAAAACCTGTCATTAGCGGTTTGAAGTGTGACCATTTTAAAGCTCAAATCTAGTGTACTTGAACTCCAGTAAACTCATCTGAAACCTGAGCGTACAGCAATTTCTAAGTCAGTTCAACTATAGGATCTCTTAGTTGGAAGGAAGCCCAGAGGTCCCTCTCCCACCCAGGACAGGAATCCCTACTAAAACACACCCAACAGATGGCTTAAGGCTCCCTGTGTGAACACTCTTCACCTTCAAAGGGGAGCTCACAGGCCTCCTGTTCCTCTGCTGGTCAGATCTAAACTTAGAAAGTTCTTTCTCATGTTGAGCCAAATTCCTTCTCTCTGTAACTTTTACCAATCAGTCAGCAATGTCTTCTCCTGAGTTCTCATTCCTCAAGGGAAAACCATTAGATTTAGAGATAGTAGGCAGTAGGAAATGCTATGGTGGGGCTATGATAAAAGTTTACAATGTTTAAAACATGCCAATGGATGTCCAGCAATGTGAATGTACTTAATGCCATTGGACACTTAAACATGTTTACAATGATAAATTTTATGCTATGCATATTTTGCCACAATTAAACATTTTAAAAAATACTTTTCAAATATACCAGAATGATATGCTGACCAATTAAAATAACATGGCAAGATGCTTTGAATGTTAAATGTCTATGGCTCTTCAGAATGACACTGGGTTTTTATGTTGCCTCCTCTAATTCATTCTTGTTTTTCATCTCATAACATTTTCATAGTTTACTTCCATCCCTTCTGTCTTTCAGTCAGGGTCTCAGTCTACCTTTGAGAGCCAGGTTGCTTTTCTCTCTTTGGCTCCCTGTAAATCAATCTTTCTTTTCCTTCCTTCCTTCCCTTCCCTTTCCTTTTCTTCCTTCCTTCCCCCCCCCACTTTTTTTTTATGGAGTCACACTCTGTTGCCCAGGCTGGAGTGCAGTGGCACGATCTCAGCTCGCTGCCACCTCTGCCTCCTGAGTTTGAGCGATTCTTCTGTCTCAGCCTCCCAAGTAGCTGGGACTACAGGCATGCACCACCATGCCTGGCTAATTTTTGCACTTTTTGTAGAGATGGGGTTTCACCATATTGGCCAGGCTGGTCTCAAACTCCTGACCTCATGATTCACCCACCTTGGTCTCCCAAAGTGCTGGGATTACAGGAGTGAGCCACCATGCCTGGCTCCTTCCTTTCTCCCTTTGCTTTTTTTTTTTTTTTTTTTTTGAGACAGGGTCTCTCTCTGTAACCCAGGTTGGAGTACAGTGGTGCAATCTCAGTTCACTGCAACCTCAACGTCCTGGGTTCAATTGATCCTCCCACCTCAGCCTCCTAAGTGCCTGCACTACGGGCATGCCCCACCATATCTGGTTAATTTTTAAATTTTATGTAGAGACAGGGTTTCATCATGTTTCCAGGCTGGTCTTGAACTCCTGAGTTCAAGCAATCCATCCGCCTCAGCCTCCCAAAGTCCAAAGTGATGGGATTACAGGTGTGTGCCACCACAGCACCCAGCCTCCCTGTGAATCTTGATGGTTCATTGGATCATCTGAACTTGCTTTTAAAAAAAAAAATCTAAATTGGGATCATTATTTAGATTATTTCAGGGCAAAAATTATGGTACTTTGAACCCAATAGTCCCATGTTGCCAGTCCCACAGTTCTAGAGAAGGAAATTTTTTTTTTTTAAATTTCCATTCTTAAGATCTTAATCTTTGTTCGAAGAAGTCCAAAATCTTAAGATCTTAATCTTTGTTGGAAGAAGTCCATCTTTAAAACAGGAATCTGAGAGAACACTCATAACCCAAAGCAATCAATGATAATAGTGACATTTTTAACTGCTCATCTTGTTAATCCATTAACCAATTACCTGGTTGTAAGACTAGCTTCATTTACGTGACTTTAAAATTTTCGGTCTGCATGAGACATTTTACTGTAAAATTCTTGCAATGAGTTCACCTGAGTTTTTCTGTGGGGACAAAATCAGTCATGACCTCTGCTCATCAAACAGGGTAATCCTTGCTGTGCTGCTGCTCCTCCCAGCAGTTTGGACCTCAAGTCTGTGGGATTGCTTTGTGTCCCAGCCGTCCTCAGCCTCATTAGCTCTGTGGCAGCTGCTGTAGCCACAGCCTCAGGGATGCTCGTTTGTCATTTATAGAGATAGATAATTTGAGTGAGACAGGATTAACTAGCAGACACCTAACATAGCTATTGACCCTCATTTGGCAAAGTATGTCAAAAATTTAAAACTTTAAATTGCACACAGAAATCTAACAACCTCTTCAATGTTAAATAAAGTTTTCTATGAAAAATACCAATTTTGTGTTTAAATAGTTCAGCTGCTTATTCCTTCCTCAGCTTTCTTTCCCTTTTAAAAACTAACATATGTACCCAAGGGAGATGAAGGTGATTTTCTCTAAATATTTCTATTTCTCAAATTATTATAATATTTTCGGTAAACCTTGATTCTTTCTGAAACTGTATTTTTAGAATATACCGTAAGATAGATCCTCATATATCTTCCCTATAAGGTCTTGGTAAGTGGTATGTTTTTGTGAAAATTGTTTAAAAATGACTTTCAACTTCTGGTAATGGCAGAGCAGCTTGGTTGGACTAACCCTCCTATAAACAACAGTTATAAAATCTGGAAAAAATGTTTAGAAAAAAGGAACAATTTCACTATACTGGAGATTTATCAAAAACAAAGTGGCGAGAAGTTCACCTTTAAAGGCAGAACGTATGTTGTGAGATTTGTAAGTCTGCAACTTTTTTACCTTTGTGCACTCACTAAGCCATTGTTTTGAGTTGTCATGGAATCAGATTGGCAGATTGGCTAGAATTAAGGGGGAAATCCTACAAGGGAATTACTGCAGGTAGTGTGAGACCCAAAATCTATCCTTAAAAAATCCACCCAACTTCTTCACTGGTCCAGAAATAGAAAAAGAGAGAGACGAAACAAAAAAGTAGCAGCTGGAAGCTGACCTGAGCAGAGAACTCAACTGCTGCTGACTGCAGGGAGACAAAGTTTGGAATTTGAGTCCAGCCAAGTTGAGAAGATTACTCTTCAAAGAAACATAATGGAACCCAGAGTCTCTACATTGTAGTATCCATTATAACCAGCATTCAACTGAAAATCACAGAATGTGCAAGGTAACAAGAAAAATGTGACACATACTCAGGGGAAAAAAAGGAACCAGAGATGACCTAGATTTTTTTTTTTTTTTTTTTTTTTTTTTTTTTTTGAGACAGGGTCTCTCTCTGTAACCCAGGTTGGAGTACAGTGGTGCAATCTCAGTTCACTGCAACCTCAACGTCCTGGGTTCAATTGATCCTCCCACCTCAGCCTCCTAAGTGCCTGCACTACGGGCATGCCCCACCATATCTGGTTAATTTTTAAATTTTATGTAGAGACAGGGTTTCATCATGTTTCCAGGCTGGTCTTGAACTCCTGAGTTCAAGCAATCCATCCGCCTCAGCCTCCCAAAGTCCAAAGTGATGGGATTACAGGTGTGTGCCACCACAGCACCCAGCCTCCCTGTGAATCTTGATGGTTCATTGGATCATCTGAACTTGCTTTTAAAAAAAAAAATCTAAATTGGGATCATTATTTAGATTATTTCAGGGCAAAAATTATGGTACTTTGAACCCAATAGTCCCATGTTGCCAGTCCCACAGTTCTAGAGAAGGAAATTTTTTTTTTT
>NW_012116265.1:22937817-22981942 GCF_000951035.1 Colobus angolensis palliatus | reverse complement strand
GCCCGGCTAGGTTTTTTTTGTATTTTTAGTAGAGACGGGGTTTCACCGTGTTAGCCAGGATGGCCTCGATCTCCTGACCTCGTGATACGCCCGTCTCGGCCTCCCAAAGTGCTGGGATTACAGGCTTGAGCCACCGTGCCCGGCCGAGATGACCTAGATGTTGTTGTAATAAATAGACAAGACTTTAAGGCAATCATTATAAATATGTTTAAGAATTTAGGAAAAATTTGGTCATAACAAATAAACCTGGTGGGGGAATCACAAAGGAGAAATAGATACTATTTAAATAGAAGCAAATGGAAGTTTTATAGCTGAAAAGTACAATAAGTGAAATAGAAAATTCATTAGATGCTCTTAACAACATCTCGGAG
This sequence comes from Colobus angolensis palliatus, assembly GCF_000951035.1. Classification (NCBI taxonomy): domain Eukaryota; kingdom Metazoa; phylum Chordata; class Mammalia; order Primates; family Cercopithecidae; genus Colobus; species Colobus angolensis. The sequence goes on along the minus strand of NW_012116265.1, from coordinate 22,981,571 downwards.
GCAGCTGGACAAAGAGTGACTGTGAAGATAGATTGATAGAGATTATTCAATCTGCAGGATATAGACAAAAGTCCCAAACATTTGGAAATTAATCAGTAAGTTTATTTTTTAAATCCATGGTTTATTTCACAAGGGAAACTAGAAAATACTTTGAATGGAATTATCATTAAAATACAAGATATCAGAGCTGTATGATGCAGATAAAGGAGTGCTCAGAGGAAATGTTATACTTTAAGTGTCTATATTAGAAATGAAGAAAAACTTAAAATCAACCACTTGTTCATCAATTGATAAATGAGTACATAAAATGGACTATGTCCATACGAAGGAATATTAATCAGCAATAAAAAGGAATTTCAAGGTTCATGGATGAACCTTGAAAACATTATGCTAAATAAAATAAGTCAGTCACAAAAGACCACATATTCTGTGATTCCATTTATAGGAAATGTCCAGAATAAACAAATCTATGGAGACAAGAATTAGATTAGTGGTTGTTCAGAGCTGAGGGATGGGTGGAGTGATTGATAAAGAGTATACAGTTTCTTTTTGGGGTGATGAAAATGTCCTAAAAAGTATTTGATATTGGTTGCACAACCCCATGAATGTACTTAAAACTGTTTAATTGTATACTTTAAATGGGTGAATTGTATGGTATATGAATTATATCTCAATAATGCTGTCACCCCCCAAAATTATCTAAATTTTTAACATAAGGAACTAGAAAGAAAGTGAGCAAATTAAACCCACAATAAGTAAAAATTAGGAAAAATAAAGATAAGAGCACAAGTCAATGAACTAAAAAAAGATGAAAAATAAAAGAATATAAATCAAAAGTTAATTATTTGAAATGATTAATAAAAGTAGTAAACACCTAGCAAGATTGAAAAAGGGAAAAAGAGAAAATATAAATTACCAATAACAGAAATTAAATAGAAGATTTCAGAAAAAGTCCTAAAAACATTGTGGTGATTGCATGACTGTATAGATGTAACAAAACTCATTAAATTGCACATCTAATGTGAGTGAATTTGGTTGTATAGAAGTTATACCTCAATAAAGCTACAAAAGAATATATCAGTGTAATTCATTTGATTAATAGAATAAAGAAGAAAAACTACACGATTATATCAGTTGCTGCCAGGTCTCCAGGTTTCAAGATAGAAGACTCTCTGTTGGGTTAAATCAGTTTATTTCAGACTGATCTATGTCTCTGTCTCAATCACTGGTTGATAAGGGCGCCCCTGTGTTTCTCCACAACATCAGATCGTACCTCTTTCAAGGGCCAACTTACCACATCCCATCAAGTTTCCCCATACTCTGTAATGACCATTTCAGCTCTGCCCTTACCCAATTTTCTTAGTCACTTTAAAAGGCCCAGGTGAACCTCAAGATTTTCTTGTGTGGGCAATTTCTGTCTTAGCAGGGTTCTAAGAACTAGTCAATGACGAATAGCTACTGCAGTTTGTTGACCTTGTTCCAACAAAATCTATACTATAAGCACAGGTCATTCCATTCAGGGGTTTATTTTCCCTCCTGCAGTGGTTATGTGTTATAACAAAATGAAGTTCAATACCTAATTGTGTGACTGGGCACATATCCAATAAGCATCAAATAGGCATAGACTAGGACCTGTGGGAACCTCGCATCAGGTCCATGACAAAGAACAAGAAAAGCCTGAGATTGTCTTTAAAAATGCAACCTGAAGACACAGTTACTTCTTACTTAGCAAAGGAAAGAAAGGTGAAAAGAAATCACCTTTGCTCCTATGTTATTCACACTGCTGGAAACCATAAAAAGGAGGTTTCATTGTAATTCTTGAAGGTTCTATTAACATTTTTAGTGGATAATATAGTTTTGTGGCTTTCTAGTGCTCCAAGCTTATTCTGAGCAATACTGCCTCAACCAATTTCTGGCGCTGGCAATGTTAGGGCTTCTGGGCAGAATCTTGAGGCAAAATAGAAAAGTTTTTCCATGTTTCTCCATGTGGGTTAAAGACCCAGTGAGAATACATGGAAAGGCGGTAGAGTACAGGGTTTAAGAAGATATATTTGATATCAGGCAAACCTAGGTTCCAGTTTCAGTTTTGGCAATAATTCAACATGTGGCTTTGGGAAAGCTGTTTAACCCTTCCAAGACTTAGTTTCTTCATCTCTAGGATGGGCATACTACTACTACCTACGTTACAGGGCAGTCAGAATTACATATAATAATTATTGTAAAGGGCATTTGACAGTATCTGACAAAGAGTGAAAGGACTCATACTACTATTTATTTCTTCATATTTACATATATTTTATGTTAGGGAAATTGGCACTCAGGTGTGTTGCCAGTGAGAATATAAATTGATACAGTTTCTTTGGAGGTCAATTTGATAGTTTAGGTTAAATTTTTAACATCCCAGAGGCTTTGATATGATTTGGCTGTATCTCCACCCAAACCTCACCTTGAATTGAGGTTCCCTTAATCCCCACGTGTCACAGGAGGGACCTGGTGGGAGGTAATTGAATCATGGGGGTGGTTACCCTCATGCTGTTCTCATGACAGTGAGTGAGTTCTCACAAAATCTGGTAGTTTTGTAAGGGGCTTTTCCCCCTACTTCACTCATACTTGTCCTTGCTGCTGCCATTTGAAGGATATGTTTGCTTCCCCTTTCGCTGTGATTGTAAGTTTCCTGAGGTTTCCCTAGCCATGCTCAACTGTGACTCAATTAAACCTCTTTCCTTTATCAATTACCCAGTCTTGGGCACTTCTTTATAGGCAGTGTGAGAATGGACTAATGCAGTAAATTGGTACCACAGTGAGTGAGGTGCTGCTGTAAAGACACCCAAAAATGTGGAAGCAACTTTGGAATTGGGTAACACACAGAGGTGGAAACAGTTTAGCAGGCTCAGAAGAAGACAGGAAAATGTGGGAAAGTTTGGAACTTTCTTTTGGAACTTCCTGGAGACTTGTTGAATGACTTTGACCAAAATGCCGATAGTGTTATGGACAATGAAGTCCAGGCTGAAGTAGTCTCAGATTGAGATGAGGAACTTGTTAGGAACTGGAATAAAGTTGATTCTTCCTATGCTTCAGCAAAGAGACTGATGGCATTTTGCTCCTGGACTAGAGATCTGTGGAACTTCGAGTTTGAGAGAGATAATTTAGGGTATCTGGTGGAAGAAATTTCTAAGCAGCAAAGTGTTCAAGAGGAAGCAGAGCATAAAAGTTTGGAAAATTTGCAGCCTGACAATACAATAGAAAAGAAAAACCCATTTTCTGAGGAGAATTTCAAGCTGGCTGCAGAAATTTGCATAAGTAACAAGGAGCTGAATGTTAATTATCAAGACAATGGGGAAAATGTCTCCAGGGCATGTCAGAGACCTTCACAGCAGTCCCTCCCATCACAGGCCCAGAGGTCTAGCAGGGAAAAATGGTTTTGTGGGTCAGGCCCAGGGTCCCTCTTCTCTATGCAGCCTCAGGACATGATGCCCTGAGTCCCATTTGCTTCAGCTCCAGCCATGTCTAAAAGAGGCCAAGGTACAACTCAGGCCATTGCTTCAGAGAGTACAGGCCCCAAGCCTTGGTGACTCACACATGGGTATTTGGCCTGTGGGTGCACAGAAGTCAAGAACTGACATTTCAGAACCTCCGCCTAGATTTCAGAAGATGTATGGAAATGCCTAGATGTCCAGGCAGAAGTCTGTTGCAGGGCAGAGCTCTCATGGAGAACCTCTGCCAGGGCAGTGCAGAAGAGAAATGTGGGATTGGAGTCCCCACACAAAGTCTCCACTGGGACACTGCCTAGTGAAGCTGTGAGAAGAGGATCACCATCCTCCAGACCCCAGTATGGTAGATCCATCGACAGCTTGCACTGTATGCCTGGAAAAGTCATAGACACTCAAGACCAGCCATGAAAGCAGCCAGGAGGTGGGCAGTATCCTGCAAAGCCACAGGGGCAGAGTTGCCCCAGGCTGTGGAGCCCACCTTGAGCATCAGCATGACCTGGATGTGAGACATGGAGTCAAAGGAGATCACTTTGAAACTTTAAGGTTTAATGACTGCCCTATTGGATTTTGGACTTGCATGAGGCCTGTAGCCCCTTTGTTTTGGCCAATCCCTGCCATTTGGAATGGGCATATTTACCCAATGCCTGTCCCCCCACTCCCATATCTAATTTGCTTTTGATTTTACAAGCTCATAGGTGGAAGGGACTTGCCCTGTTTCAGAGGAAACTTTGGACTTGGACTTTTGAGTTAATACTGGAATGAGTTAAGACTTTGGCGGCCTGTTGGAAGAGCATGACTGTGTTTTGAAGTGTAAGCATATGAGACTTGGGAGGGGCCAGGGTGGGGACTGATATGGTTTGGCTGTGTGCCCACCCAAATCTCATCTTGAATTGTAGATCCCATAATCCCCACATATCTTGGGAGGGACCTTGTGGAAGGTAATTGAACCATGGGGATGGTTACCCTCATGCTGTTCTCATGACAGTGAGTGAGTTCTCATGAGATCTGATAGTTTTATAAGGGGATTTCCCTGGCTTCACTCATACTTTTCCTTGCTGCCACCATGTGAAGAAGAACATGTTTGCCTTCCCTTCCACCATGATTGTAATTTTCCTGAGGCCTCCCCAGCCTTGCTGAACTGTAAGTCAATTAAACCTCTTTCCTTTATAAATAACCCCATCTCAGACAGTTCTTCATAGCAGCATGAGAATGGATTAATACAGACTTCAACCCTGCAATTCCACTTCTAGTTGTCCATATCAAAGAAGTGTTCATACGTGTATATCTAACTCTAAAAAACTTGGATTTGGTACACTAATAAGCTTAACAAACATATCTATAGACAACATTTCCCCTGTGTCCCATACCATGCCCAGTCTGAACTGGAAGAGTAGCTTTATTAAAGAATCATTAGCAGCAGGTTTCCTAAACTTCCAAAAAAGTCAGTCATTGTTCCCTGCTATTTTAAAAATGCATATTATACAAGCCTTAGATTGTAGAATAAGGAATCTTAGAAATAATGTAGTTTGACTATCTCCTCTTATGGATCAGAAAACTTTAGGCCCACTGAGGTAAAGCAACTACCTCTGGTTACCCAACTAGAAGATGACAGAGCCCCATATGTCTCCAAACCATACTGTGTCCTTTATACTGCCCACGATTTCATTCTTCCTTATTTTCAGTGCGGCAGGCGTAGCTAGTTGTTTATCCAATATCTATTCTTCACTTTTTTCCTTCCTAAGAGTAAAAAATAATAGCTTACCCAGATGCCTTTGTAGTCAGACCTAGTTCTGGCCAATGAAATGTAAATGGAAGTCTACTGGGTGGGGCCTTTCAGGAAAGCTGTTTTCCTGATTGAAAAAGAGAAGGATCTTGCTGGCATGCAATTTCTGTGCCCTTCTCCATCTTTTCTCTTGAAATGAAGACATGACATGTGGCATGTCAGCAGCCATATTGTCCCTATGATGACAAAGCCACACACTAAAGGCTAGTAAGGCAGAAATATAGGAGTCTAGGGCAATGACGACACTGCATGGCCCCTGCATCAGTCTTGGACTGGCTACCTCTTGTCACTTTTTGTTATGCTGAAACCATAAACCCCTTTTTGGTTAAACCACTGTAATTCTCTTTTCACTTTCCCTTTTGTTTCCCAAGGAGGATGGAGGCTGTGGGGGTATCAACTCTGCTATATCTAAATTCATGTTGCCTTATTCATTCCTGTTTCAGAGGAAGAAGAAACCATCCTTCCCCTTGCCCCAATTTAACAATTTCCATCTTTTTCTGCTTCTTTCCATTTCCTTCTTTATTTAACTCATTCTGTCTTTTCATACCCTACTCCTAGCTCTAAAAACATCCTTTAACTTTGCCTTCAGTTTTCCCTCCCTTACAAAATACCATTCCTTTGTTTCACTTCACATCTAAAATTCTTGGGAGAACAGACCCCAGAAGTCTGCCATTTCTACTGTAAAAAAATGAATTATGGGCCGGGCATGGTGGCTGCTCATGCCTATAATCCCAGCACTTTGGGAGGCTGAGGCAGGTGGATCACCTGAGGTCAGGAGTTCAAGGCCAGCCTGGCCAACATAGTGAGACTCCACCTCTACTAAAAATACAAAAATTAGCCGGGTTTGATGGTGCATGCCTCTAGTCCCAGCTACTCAGGAGGATGTGGCAGGAGAATCACTTGAACCCAGGAGGCAAAGGTTGCAGTGAGTCAAGATTATACCACTGCACTCCAGCCTGGGCAACAGAGCCAGACTCTCTCAAAAGAAAAAAAAAATCTATGAATGCCCTAACCTAAGGCCTACTCCACTACTCATTTCATCTGAACTTTTGGAGCCTTTGCCATTGTTGACCCACCTTTCCCCTCTTAAACTCTGACTTCTCTTGACTTCATGACACCATTTTCTCCTACCTTCCCAACCTCTGACCCAGGTTCCTTCTCTGGCTCCTCTTTACCTCCCTTTCCTTAGATGCTCGGGTCCTCAGGTGTCCTCCTAGACTCTCACCTTCTCATTCTATGCCCCTCTGAAGGAAGCTTCTTTCACTTTCATAGCTCCAATTACCTTGTATTCGCTAATTTTCTCCAAAACTACTTATGTATCCCTTGTTGTTGCTGGCTTTTTTTTCCCCCTGAACTTCGGATCAATATTTTTAATCACCTTGTAGATACTCTCCAACTTCTCTTGGAACTTCAAACTCAGCACATCCAAAGCCACAATCTTCCCATCCTTGACCAAGCCTGTCACTGCTGTGTTTCCTCTCTCAGAAACTGATCATTGTGCTTCCAAGCATCCAAACCACTACAATCAACACACGCCTTCCTAAAAATCAGTGTATCAGACAAGCTTGATCAATAAAAAGCACAGGATATATGGGGAAATGGGCATAACACTCAAAAACATCAATGGCACTTAAAAGTGGTAGAACCTAATGAAAACAGCAGGATGGTCTTACACATGTTAAATGGTTAATAAAATAATAAAATACATAACACAATAAACATGGCACTGTAAAAAGACCTGAAGTTTGCCTGCAGAAGAGGGCATCAGAAGAGCTGCAGTTTGTGGATTGTTGTGAATTAGTGGAAGGAGGATTACCAGAAATCAGGCTAAAAGTTGTAATATCAGGTGTGGATGGATGTAGCTCCTGACACACACAGTGAACTGAGGTAACTGCTAGATGTTTTTTTAAGGTGTGTGCACTGTGTGTGTTCTGTGTATTTTTAAACTGGGTGCAGTTTTCTTCATTCATTTAGTGTTTCTTGAAGGACAAATATATGCATAAGTATTCTGAAGCTGAGATTTTACTCAAATTTTTCTCTAACATACCAGTAGGACTGGAGCAAATTTAAACTTGCAAAACAAGCTTTATAGTCGAACTGATGGTATCTTGGAAAACTCAATTGGTTCATCCACAACAGGCACTTGGTCACTAATTCCCATGATTTTTGCTCCTATTTATGTGTTTCTTCTCCATTACTGCCATTGTAGCTCCCGTCCAGATGCTCACTACCTCCTTTCTGTACTATTGCAACAACCACTTCATGCTCTTTCCACTGCAGTGCCTTGTCTTACCCGCATTGGTCAGAGGCTTGGGAACACCACACCTGCAGTAGTGTCCTCGGCCAGCACCAATCAGTGAGGGCTTCTATTGTTTGATCAAGCTATGATCCATGATTCCTGAGCCATTTGCTCATTGTAAGATGGGCAATTGTAGCCTCATAAAGGATTGTTGTGATGATTAAAGACAGAATCTGTGGCAACCATCCACATGGCTTCTAGCACATAGTAGACATTCGATAATAGTTATTCTTGTTCCCCTTTCCTATTTGTTGCTCAACTAAAAATATGATTTTAAAACATTAAAAATATACACAATGACTCTGTATTTCCTGTAGGATTAAGCCAAATCATTTGAGAAAGGCTTCTAAGACCCTCTCAATCTGCATCAAACATGGTTTTCAGCCTCATGCTTTTTATCCCCAACCCAACCCCCAAGTCACTTAATTTTTGACACCTTCCCAACTGTTGCCTCCCTCCCTCACCCATAAAAAACAAACAAATAAACAAATGAAAACCTTTGGTACACCCTCTGAACTCCCACCACGTAATGTACAAATGCCTCTCATACAGCATCTCCCAGTCCTGTGTAGTAGACACTATTTGCCACCCAGCAAACACCCAGGGCCCCAGCCCCATTCTCCTTCACTACTATAACTCAGTTTTCTTTTCCAGGTGTCCACTGCTTCCCCATGGGACTCAGGAATGGTGACATCATTCCCCACATTAGGGGCAAATCCTAACTAGTATGAGCCAATCAAAATTATCTCATTCCCCTTGCCAGTGATGAATTTTGGAATGAGCATGTCGACCACTATTTCTTGGAAATAAGACATTAGGGTATGTCTGCTGCGGAACTTCTGAGAAAAGCTCCCTTTCTTCTGAGAAAGAGATACAGGACAAAATGGTTATATTTCTTGCTTTGCATGTTGTGATGTTGGATGTGATAACTGGAACTGCTGCAGCTCTAACCTGGATTAGATGCCAGTACACACAGAGCAGGACAAATCCAAGACTATTACAGAGAAGAACTGGAACTTTATGTAATGCACTTGATGCCTGCCCTACCTCTGAACTACTTTATATTTTATACAATAAATATCTTGTTGTTCAGGCCACTGTGACCTAGGTTTTCTGTCACCTGCAGTGGAAAACTGGTATTAGATTTATTTATAAGTCTCACTCCCTGGTAATGTTGAGAACCCCAGAGGTCTTCAATTTTATATCCTCAGAACTAAGAAGTACATGACACATACTAGATGGTCAGCAAATATTTTTTGGATGGATAGATGGGTGGATGAATGAGTGGGGGGGCGGATGAATCTTCTGGCATCCTGCCTATTGTACTTTCCAGTGTTTACTTCCTTCTCAAATTCCTGCTAACCATGGAATCTCAGCATTAGATAAGAAATAAAGGGAAGGCAAGGTGTCTAGACAAGAAGTCCAGAAAGCAATAAGGTAGAAAAGCAGCCAAGAATTTATACCGGGAGTGCCTTAAGGTACCAAGGGAAAGAACATGAGCCTTTTTCTGGGGTCTTTGTCGCAGGGATGTGGAGTAGGGATGTTTCTATTGGCCGTCCAACCCTCCTCCTTTAGCTTCAGTTTCCCCTTTCACCAGAGCGTCAACGCCAACACTTAAAGCACAGTTGTATGTTCCACAGTTGAAGGGAGGAAGTGGGAATCCACTAAACCAACAAAATCTGGAGGTATAGCCTTCTGATGAACTAACCAGATACAGGGAGAGAGCATAATCATGATATGGAACTGCTACGGCTTGAATGTGTCCTTTCCAAAATTAAGGTGTGCCCAATGTGATGGGATTAAACGGTGGGGCCTTTAAGAGGTGATTGAGGTCATGAGAATTCCTCCCTTGTGAATGGGATTAAGGTCCTCATAAAAGAGACTTCATGCAACATTCAGCTAGCTAGGTCTTCTGTTCTCTGCCATGTGAGAACATGGCATTCCTTCCCTTCAGATGATGCAGCCCTCACCAGACAAGTGAACCTGCTAGCACCTTGATCTTGGATTTCCTGGCCTCCAGAACTGTGAGAAATAAATTCCTCTTCATTATAAATGTATATAAATAGGTATTCTGTTATAGCAGCATAAAATGGACTAAGACACTTCTATAGAGTAGTTGCTATACATAAGGCATTCTCTCAATTTGCCTGCATCATCTCATTTGGTCCTCACCGCCACCCGGTGAAATAGGAACTATGATTTGCCCCACTTAACAGATGAGAAAATTAGAGCTTCAAGTTTAGATAGTGTACCCATGGCCAGTAATTGGTGAATGTAACTCCAGAGCCTAACCATATACTGCTCAGAGAAATGGATGCAAAGCTGCCTTCCAAGTATCTTCCTCAAATATTTTTAGTCTGTTTCCTGCTGCTATAACAGAATACTACAGACTGAGTAATTATAAAGACAAGAAGTATATTTAGCTCATAGTTCTGGAGGCTGGGAAGTCCAAGGGCATGGTGCCAGCATCTAGTGAGGGTATTTTTGCTATGTCATAGTATGAAGGAGGGCATCACACGGTGAGAGGGAAGGAGCAAGAGAGGTGGAGAAAACTCGCTTTTATAACAAAGCCACTCCCTCAATAACAAACCCCCTCTCATGATAGCATGACATTAATCCATGAGGGCAGATTGATTAAGTTTCCAGTATATGAACTTTTGAGATACACATTCAAACAACAGCAAATATCAATTGGTTAGAAGTCCATTTTGCTTTGATTTTGAACTAGAATTTATTGAGCAGTGATATGGTTTGGATCTTTATCCCCACCCAAGTCTCATTGTAATCCCAGTGTTAGAGGTGGAGTCTAGTGGGAGGTGATTGAATCGTGGGGGAGGATCCTTCACGAATGGTTTAGCACCGTCCCCTCTGTGCTGTTCTCATGATGGTGAGTGAGTGAATTATTGTGAGATCTGGTTGTTTAAAAGTGTGTAGCACCTCCCCTCTTTCTTTCTCCTGCTCCAGCCATGTCTTACTTGCCTGCTTCTCCTTTGCCTTCCACCACAATTGTAACTTTCCTGAGACCTCCCCAGAAGCAGAAGCAGTTATGCATCCTGTATAGCCTGCAGAACCATGAGCCAATTAAACCTCGTTTCTTTATAGATTACCCAGTCTTAGGTATTTTTCTAATTGCAGTGCAAGAATGGACTAATAAAAGCAGCTACTAATGTGTTTGACCTTTTGTATACCTTACTTCACATATCCTTTAGACCTAAGTGTTATCTACTGAGAACATGGTGACCCAGAGGGGTTTAGAAACCATACCAATGTCATCCAACTAGCAAGTGACAGAGTTGCAATATGAACCCTGGCCCACTTAAATTCCGCATTCTTTCCAGTGTCCCACAGCTTCTTCCACTATCAACTCTGGCCTGAAGAAGACAAGCTGTACATAGGAAGGCACCCACGCATTCTATGCAATCCAAGTAACAGGGCCCACATTTTATAAAAAAATTGGAGAATAATAACTTGTATTCCTAACTCACTGAAGGGCCAGCCAACCAGTCACTTAGGAGCCCAAAACCAGGGTCAAATTTTCCCTAGAGACAGTGGTATGCTCTAAATCGGTTCCCCTCTGGTTTTAAGTGTCTCCTCTGCTACTCATCCCTTAAGTCTCAATTTAAAGTCATTTTCCCCAGGAAGCTTCCCCTGGGTCCACAGACTAGGTCAGACCTGTTACAGATTTCTAAACACCGGGCACTTCACTTTCCAATGATTACCCATACATCACCTGCCTTCTCCACTAGGCTGTCAGCCTTCTCACTCCTTATGGTGAAGGATAGCATTCTCCACACAGCAGCCAGAGCGATCCTTCTAAAAGGCAAGTCAGTTCTTATCACTTCTCAGCTCCAAACCTTGAAAGGCTGCCCAACCCTGTCAGAATAAACTTCTAAGTTTATTCTCTCTTCCACCACTCTCCCTACTCTTACTCCACTGTTGCAACGCTGGCTTCCCTGATTTTCCTTTGATATGGCAAACACAGCCCTGCCTCAGACCATTGCAGGTGCTGGTTCCTCTCCTGGGTAAAACACAAGATCTACTCCCTTACTTTCACTGACTCTCTGTCTAGATGTTACCTTTTCAGTCTGGGCACAGTGACTCACACCTGTAATCCCGGCACTTTGGGAGGCCAAGGCGGGCAGATCACTTGAGCTCAGGAGTTCAAGACCAGCCTGGCCAACATAGTGAAACCCCATCTCTACTAAAAATACAAAACTTAGCCAGGTGTGGTGGTGTCTGCCTGTAGTCCCAGCTACTCGGGGAGGCTGAGGCAGGAGAATCACTTAAACCCGGGGGGCAGAGGTTACAGTGAGCAGAGATCATGCCACCCTAGCCTGGGCGATGGAGTGAGACTCTGTCACACAATCAATCGATCAACCAATAGAAACAAAAATATAAATGTTTGTTACCTTTTCAGAAAGGCCTTCTGTGCTGACCTTAGGACAAACCAAACCCTCATCCCACCAGTGTCTCTTTCCCTTACCCTGCTCTACTACTCTTCTTAGTCCCCGTGACCACATGACAAACTTTAAACTTCTTGGTTCGTTGGTTTATCCTCTGCTCTCCCTCTAGCAGGTGGACTCCCTGAGAGAAGAATCTTTATCTATTTTGACTGCTGTTCGGCCCCAGTCACCCAGAACCGCACCTGGCTTACTAGTGCTTCCTTCCTAACAACGTATTCAATTACTAAATCCTAGAAAGATTCATGGACGAATCTTGAAATAGTTCCGGTACACTGCTTTTTATTTTTAGTGACATTGCCCCCGGGTGATACATTTACTTGTATTTTCTGGTAATATCTTTCTAGCATTGGTCATTCTACTTTTTCACTAGTTCACCTTTTTGAGGAGAAAATAATCCCCTGGGCCGTAGGGCCAGCACTTATAAAGTATAGTTCACAGCAGCTTTTGAGAAACCTGTAAAATCTGCCTGTGCTTTGCCACACGCTGAGGAAACATAAAGATAATTTAATATCAAAGGTCAGAGGCACTGTTTCTTTTATTTTTTCCTCAGAAGAAATTACTTTTAGTTTAAAGAACATACCCAAGTAATTTCCATCAGTAAACAAATGGAGTTTGAAAGTGGATGTATTAACATACTCATATTTGCTTAGTACAAGCCAATAATTTTTTTTTTTCTCTGTTCTTTCTTGTCTTACTTAAGTAATGGATAGTAGCAGGGAGTCAAGGAAGGAGTAGCTTTCTGGAATTCCTGGCACTTGGATTGATTCCAAGTACTATAGATCAAGCGTGACCAGGCATTGTGGCTCACCCCTGTAATCCCAACACTTTGGGAGGCCGAGGCAGGTGGATCTCTTCAGGTCAGAGAGTTCGAGACTAGCCTGACCAACATGGTGAAACTCCATCTCTATAAACAAACAAAAAAAATTAGCCAGGCTTGGTGGTGGGCGCCTGTAGTCCCAGTTACTCGGGAGGCTGAGGCAAGAGAATCGCTTGAACCCGGGAGGTGGAGGTTGCAATGATTTGAGATCATGCCACCGCACTCCAGCCTGGACAACAGAACGAAGATTCCATCTCAAAAAAAAAAAAAAAAAAGATCAGGCTTGAGTATGTGCATGTGGTGATGGTGGTGGGGTTGAAGCAGGAGGGATGGAGTTCACATGCCTGAGAAAGGCAGAAGAAAAGAGAGGGAGGAGGTAAAGAGGAAAGGGAGGAGGTAAAGAGGAAAGCAAGGAGGGAGGGCAGCTGATTCCTAACATGCCTTGAGGAATGCTGTCTCATTGTTAGGACAGAACCGGGCCCAATCCCCACCATAGCAGCTGACCAACTATTTCATGGGCCATCTCTCCTCCACCCTGTCTTCAGTTCTGCCATGACTTGGTGAGTCTGCTGGGAGTTCTTTGTTTTTCATGGCTCCGCTTCCTTACTGTCAAATGAAGTCTGTGCCCCTGTATAACATGATGATTAAGTGAGCAGGACGTAGAGCTGGCTGGGTTGGTTCTAACCCAGGCGCCTTAACACCTGGGAGGTGGAGGTTGCAGTGAGCTGAGACCGTGCCACCACACTCCAGCCTGGGTGACAGCATGAGACTTTCTGATGTGGGGCAAATTATTTAATCTTTCTTAGTCCAAGCTCTCTCATTTGTAAAACGAGGGAATAATGGTACCGAACTTTGAAGATTGCCAGTGAGGATGAAGTGAAGGTTTAAAAGTGTTTGCCACATAGTGAACATTCAGTGTTAGCTACTATTATTACCCTTTTAGGAGCTAGGATGCTTTTGAATGCAAGAAACAGAAAATAGAACTAGAAGTGATTTAAATAAGTGGTTTCCAAATTTTTGTGATCATTAAAAATAATTTTTTCTAACCTGTTCTCTAATAAATGCATGTTTTAAAATTATGTCCTTTAATAATTATACTAATATTTACATATATAATAAAAAATTTTAAAGAAAAATATTAATTAATTAATTAATTAATTTTTGAGACAGAGTCTTGCACTGTCACCCAGACTGGAGTGTGGTGGCACGGTCTCAGCTCACTGCAACCTCCACTTCCCAGGTTCAAGCAATTATTCTGCCTCAGCCTCCCAAGTAGCTGGGACTACAGGCATGTGCCATCACACCCAGCTAATTTTTGTATTTTTAGTAGATATGGGGTTTTGCCATGTTGCCCTGGCTGGTCTCGAACTCCTGACCTCAAGTGATCCACCTGTCTTGCCTCCCAAAGTGCTGGGATTATAAATGTGAGCCACCACGCCCAGCCCCTAGTAGGGGTATTTAACCTGCCAGCTATAAATGACACAGGCTAGCGTGCTCATTTCCTCCTTCCACAGAAATACCATTTTCCTTGGACACGGTACATCACACTCAGTGCCCTCGGCCCTAGTTCACCATGCCCTCTGGGAGGGACATACATCATGCTGATGGACTCTGGGCTCTATTCTCTGCCCTGTGATCAGCCCCTGCCATTTCATAACATGCAGAGTTTCTGCTTTATTCATGAGATGTATAAAATTTTCCTATTAAACCCACTAGCTTTTTTCCCTCCTCTTTCCTTTGTTTTCCATTCACATTTTCCAGACCTTGTCCAGTGAGTAAGGCCAACTTTTTGCCATCACTCCAGGCATAATCTTCAGAGAGATAGAGAATGGGTATTGATGCAATATGACACATGACGGAGTTTGCTGTCTTCTTCTCTTGTCTCTGCAAAGTGCACATACCCTACTTAGAGTCTGTGAGTTTTTCATCTCTGACATGTTGATGGCTCCTGAAATCATAGTGTGGTGATGCTGCTGTGGTCCCCAAGCCTGGACTGAACAGTTAGTGCAGGGCAAAGGGTCTGCATTCACACCATTGCCAGCCTCTTTGTCATTGCCTGCACCAGTCCTTGCCACTCTTTCTGGTTCATCCCTACACTGGCAAGCCTCTAAGCAGGTGTGAGTTCTGAGCCAAGCTGGATTTAGAAGGGTCTAAAAAATGCAGACCCACTGAAGGAGAGGCATGGAAGGGTCAAAGGCACCATTTCAAAGAAGGCGAATTTGGTAACATAATGCAGTGAAAAGCCAACTTGAACATGAATCCCAATATCCTGATTCACAGCTGTGTGACCTTAGGGTTCTCTAAACTTGAATTTTATCACTTGGAAAATGAAGATTATGATACCTCCTTTTGGGTAATTGTGAAAAATAAGTAAGATAAGGTACATTAGCAGGTCCAGTTTAATGTTTAGCATGCATTAGGCACTTAATACACGCCAGTTCCCTTTCTCTTTCCAGTCTTTAATATAAACCCATTGCCCAGGATTTCATCAGTATAAAGTTATGTTCTTTCACAGCTGGCAAAGATGATTACTTGACCAAGAGTTATTCCATGGTCTCACGCTCGAAAGAGAGGGATAATATCAGAAACGGTAATGTGACAAAGCAGTCACTGTATTGCTACTGCCTGTTGATTTGTCAATACCCCTCAGCCCCTTGGGAATGGAAGCCAGGTGCTGTATCCCCAAGGCTTAGGCCCTGCTCCTGTTTGGCACACAGCTAAGCCTTGACAAATATTTTCTTTTCTTTTCTTTTTTCTTTCATTTTCTTTTCTTTCCTCTTTTCTTTTCTTTTTCGAGGCAGGGTCTCTGTTGCCCAGATTGGAGTGCAGGGGTGCAATCATGGCTCACTGCAGCCTTGAACTCCTAGGCTCAAGTGATTCTCCTATTTCAGTCTCCTGAGCAGCTAGGACTACAGGCACATGTCACCACATCTGTCTAGTTTTTTAAATTATTTGTAAAGATGGGTTCTTGATATCTTGCCCAAGCTGGTCTCAAATTAGTGGCTTCAAGTGATCCTCCCGCTTTGGCCTCCCAAAGTTCTGGGATTACAGGCAAGAACCACTGTGTACAGTCAATATTTTCTAAATGCATGAAGGAAACTGGTGAGGAAAAATGGGGAGAAAACAAAAAAATTAAGTGTGATTACACAGACAGCATTATGAGAAACTTAGATATAAAAACTAAAAAAATTGGTCAAGGAAGAGAAGTAAGTCTATAAGCCCAAAGAGAATTAGAAAAGACTAGCATACATACTTGGGGGTGGGGAGGCTATGTTTAAAAACAATAAGAGGAAAGAATAAAAGTATAAATGCGTGAGAGAGAGAGAGAGAGAGAGATATTAAGAGAGGGGAGTGATATTCACAACTTGGAAAAGCCACAGGAACTCTAAAACCTGGAAACCTGATAAGGCAAGTGCAAGCAATTTGAGAGGCCAAGACTGGAAGATTGCTTGAGCCCAGGAGTTTGAGACCAGCCTGGGTACTATAGTGAAAACCCATCTCTACAAAAAATTAAAAAATTAGCCGGGTGTGATGGCACATGCCTGTAGTCCCAGCTACTCCTAAGGTTGATATGGGAAGATCATTTGAGCCCAGGAGGTTGAGACTGCAGTGACCCATAATCACAGGACTGCACTCTAGCCTGGGTGAAAAATGAGACCCTGCTTCAAAAATAATAACAACAACAAAATGCAGTCTGCATCCATATATGGGAACCAAGCATAGAAAACTGGTCAAAGTAAAGATGCTCTGGGTATCACAGAGGTGGCAAGGCCTCCTGCATCCTGCCTCCCTCTCCTCCCCAGGATGCGGCACTATATTGAATCCTATTGGGAAAACCAGCTGAAATGGTTTGGCTCTGTATCCCTACCTAAATCTCATCTTGAATTGTAATCCCCAAGAGTTGAGGGAGGAATTTGGTGGGAGATGATTGGATCATGGGGGTGGTTTCCCCCATGCTGTTCTCGTGATAATGAAGGAGTTCTCATGAGGTCTGATGGTTTAAAAGTGGCAGCTTCCCTTGCACGCTGTTTCTCCCCTGTCGCCTTGTGAAGAAGGTACTTACTTCTCCTTTGCCTACTGCCATGATTGTAAGTTTCCTGAGGTTTCCCCAGCCAAGTAGCACTGTGAGTCCATTAAACCTCTTTACTTAATTACTCACTCTTACCTGTGAGTCAATTAAAACTCTTTACTTAATTACCCACTCTTAGCAGTGTGAGAATGGACTACTATGCAATCTCTGTAGGTTAGCGAGGTTGACATCTGCTGAACAAATCACTCATTAGCTCCTATAAAGGGAAGCAGTGAACCCCAGAGACCAGCAAGCAAGGGTTCCCCAGGAGAGAGCAAGGCCAGACCAACCTTGTTTCCTTTTCTGTAGGCTGTTAATGGAATGCTACAGTAGAGTTCACCTGGATTTGAGCAACGTATTTGTCACATCTCTCATTATAACCTTGCAAACAAAATAAATGTTCTTTGATGATGTCATTAATAGATGCCAAACTGTTAAGACCATCCCCAAAGGTTGTTGGTTATAGAGTTAATGCAAACCTTGGGGCAATTTCTAAGGGCCTGCCAAGGGGCTCTTTTTTATCAGCTCCTTTTTAGCATTTTAATCAATAATGCTAACAATAATTACTTTTTATTAAGTGCCTAACATATGCTAAGCACAGTGCTAAGCTCTTCACTTTAATTCTATAATGTAGGTATTATTTTTTATCATCACTTCATAAATGAGAAAACGGAGGCTTGGAATGAACGATTTAGCTTGTTCGACATCACATAACTAATAAGTAGAGGAACCAGAACTTAAACCTATGCCTGATGGACTCCAAAACCGTTACAACTAGCTAGATGAGGACACTGGCGATGCTCTTACGACATGAAGCTATAGCCAATGCATCAGATAATTACATTATTATCCAAAGTAGCCACAGTCCATAATGACAGACAGAATTTGAAATAATGAACTTAAGTGGAAAGAATAACTGAAGGTCTAAAAACAAAACAACGAACAACAAGGGAATAAAAGTAGCTACCAAATACCAGATGGGAGCTAGACAGCTTAACAGCAACACATGTTAAAAAAAAAAAAGATTTAGCAGTTTTAGTTACAGAATATAATGGGTAAATGGCGAAACATGGCTGTCAAAAACATTGACATGACCTTGAGCCATATTAATAAACTTAGAGGGTTCAAAACCAAGGAAGGCCAGGACCTGCTGGGCCCTGCTTTAATGAGATCACAGCTGCCGTGTTCTGTGCAGGGAATCGCATTTTAAGAGGGATAGTGATAAACAGAAATGATGAAGATGGAGATAGTGTGGAAAGGATCTGGAAACACCTAGCTTCGAAACGTGAAGACAGTGGAAACAGGAGAACTATTTTCAGATATATAAGGGCCATTTCTCAAGTTGCTTCTTGCAACAGGAGCGTATTCTGTACTAGCTGAGAGAACCAGCCTGTAGGGACATTCTGGCTTTGTGCGTCTTCAACATTTATGACCAAGAGGAGCCCCAGGACCTGGCTACCAAATGGAGCTTCTAACACTAATCCTGCACATTAGTCCTTGAAGAGGTTCAGATAAAGACAACAAGAAGAACTGGTTTCCAGATTAATATGCAAATAATAAAACCTGCCCTCTCTAAAACAAAAGAACACATTTTTTTAAAAAAGCTTACCAACCAACATACAGTTTTCATTAGCAGCAACCAAACAAGGAGAGAAATACAATTTCTTGCCAGAAATTTTGAAAGCCTCAAGAATAGAATCCAGTCAGGCAATGAGTGGGTAAACTAGAGTTGAAAGTGGGGGCTAGGGGGAGGGAGGAAGGAAAGAATGGAGGGGAAAAACAAAAGAAAGGAAACTATCACAATGCTTAATGCTAGATGACAGCGAAAAAATATTCACCAAGTTCAGAGGGAAAGATTTCTGACTTTAGAATTTTATCCAGATTATCAGTATGAAGATTGATTATCAGTATGAAGGCTACAGGTGGAGAGTCTCAAGTATGCAGGAATTCAGGGAATACATTACCATGCACCCTTCTTGAAAAAATGCCTTGTTGATACAGCTGTAATGCAGGCAACTAGGAGGTGAATCAAAATAAAGAAGTAAGAAATGGAAATGGCAGGGTAAAAGAATATGAAATTATCATTAAATCACATGGGATTTATGCTATAGAAGTGAATGCAATGCAAATATTAAAACTTTAAGATGATAAAATTAATATGGTCAAAATTGAGTAGTATTAGGAAAAGAATTGGGAAGAAGTTATGAATGTATACTATGAAGTCCAAATATCTAAAATTGAAACATGTTTATGAACACTCCAACCTATTATGTTTTGTCTTTCTAAAAAATAATGTTTTCTGGCCAAGCACGGTGGCTCACGTCTGTAATCCCAACACTTTGGGAGGCCAAGGCGGGTGGATCACTTGCAGTCAGGAGTTCCAGACAAGCCTGGCCAACATGGTGAAACCTCATCTCTACTAAAATACAAAAATTAGCCAGGTGTGGTGGTGTGCACCTGTAATCCCAGCTACCAGGGAGGCTGAGGCAGGAGAATTGCTTTAACTCAGGAGGCATAGGTTGCAGTGAGACGAGATCATGACACTGCACTCCAGCCTGGGTGACAGAGCAAGACTCCAACTCAAAAAAAAAAAAAAAGTTTTCTCCTTAATTGTGAGGAACTCTTAGAAAGTAATATATTTGAGTGGTAAAGATATATTTATCTGAAGTTTGGCTCTTTTCTATTTCACCTTAATTTCTTCTTCCTTTTTTAAGTAGTATAGTAAATTTAATAGTTTACTAAAAATAGCATGTATCTCATGAAGATGCAATTGATTGGATTATTTAACATCTCTTCTATCCTAGTCTACTGTGTCTTCCTGTGTCTATATTTCCAGAGTCCCTTGCAGCTTTTATTTCAAAGAGATTCAGTTGTCACCAGTCAGATGCACTTTTGTGAGACTAGGATTCAGCAGTTCAGTGAAGAAAAGATGATGGCAAGTGAGCCATCGGTGCTGGAGCTCCAAGAGTTATGCCATGGCTCTGGAGTCCATAGTTCTGGTGGGGCTTCTTGACTCCTGGATTGAAGCTAAGGTAACCCTATGGCTCCTGGAGCCATCACTGAAGTGGTGGCTTCCTAGTGCCCAGATTACACTGAGGTGGTGTATTAATTACCTACGGCTGTTGAAACAAACGACCATATATTTGGCAGCTTTAATTTATTCTCTTACAGTTCTGGAGACCAAACATCCAAAATCAGTATCTCTGGGCTGAAATTAAGGTGTCAGCCAGGCCAGGATCCTTCCAGAGGCTCTAGGGGAAAATCCATCCCTTGCTTCTTCCATCTTCTTGTGGCTACTAGCACCCCTTGGTCTGCAGCCACGTCACTCTCCCATCATTCTCCCTCCGTCTTCAATCACCTTCTCCTTTTCTATCAGTGTTTGTTTGTTTGTTTGTTTTTGGTTTTTATTTGTTTGGTTTTTTTTTTTTTTTAAGACAGTCTTGCTCTGTTGTTCAGACTGGAGTGCCATGGTGTGATCTCGGCTCACTGTAGCCTTTGCCTCCTGGGTTCAAGCAATTCTCATGCCTCAGTCTCCTGAGTAGCTGAGATTACAGGCACCTACCACCACATCCACCTAATATTTGTATTTTTGGTAGAGACAGGGTTTCTCCATATTGACCAGGCTGGTCTCGAACTCCTGGCCTCAAGTGATCTACCAGCCTCAGCCTCCCAAAGTGCTAGGATTACAGACGTGAGTCGCTGCACCCAGCCTCCTTTTCTATCAGTGTCAAACATTCCTCTGCCTCCTTCTTATAAGATACACGTGATTGCATTTGGACCCACTCTGATAATCCAGGATAATCCTATGTCAAGATCCTCAATTTAATCACATCTGCAAAAACCTTGTTTATGCACAAGGTAATATTCGCAGGTTCTAGGAATCAAAAAATGGGTACCTTTTGGAGGGCTCTTTTCGGCCTACCACAATGGCATAATCCTAGAGGCTGAATTTGGGACAGTAGCTTCCTGTTCCACAGATTCCTTACTGTGGCAGAGGTAGACGCTGCCTGACACATCAGTTCTGCACGGTTATTCTGGGAGTCATTTCTAAAAGCCCAAGCCTGAAGCCTACTCCCCCAGCACTTCCGTAATTGCATTTGTACCCAACACGCTGCCTACTTAAACTACAAGAGTACTTCTGTTAAGTGCAACCCCGATGGGTATAGATAACATGATCGCATGTTGATACGATTGTTTATATTTCTCTATATATACTGTACCTGTATATAACTGGGCTGGGCTACACATTTACTATACTAATATATACAAAGAAAAAAACACTGTCTTTTTCAAATTCTGTTAGAAAAATAATTTTTATGTGATGCAGAATCAAGGAAAAATAAATAAATGAATGTTCCGATATTCTTTGCAAGCTCTTTCAGCCATGTGGCAATGGTTGTTTTGGTGGCTGGAATACAAGGAAAAAGGGGGCCAAATTTTATGGCAATTTGTTAGTTAATGGAATGAAGTCAGGAGTTCACTGAGGTAAGTTTTCAGTCCCTTGAATGTCCTCTCCTTCTCCTTGCTTCTCTCCTAGGTAGAGTCTGCCTTTATGGGGTAAGGTGGATTATATGACATCATTAGTGGCATCAGTAGGGACAGGAAGACAAGCCTGGGCAACATGGCAAAAACTCATCTCTACAAAAAATACAAAAACTATCTGGGCTTGATGGTGTGCACCTGTAGTCCCAGCTACTCAGGAGGCTGAGGCAGGAGGATCATGTGAGCCCAGGAAGTTGAATGAGCTATGATCACACCACTGCGTCCCAGCCAGGGAGACAGGACCCTGTCAAAAGAAAGAAAGAGAGAGAGAGAGAAAGAAAGAAAGGAAGGAGGGAGGGAAGACAGAAAGAAAGAAAGAGAGAGAGAGAGAAAGAAAAAAAGAAAGAAAGAAAGAAAGAAAGAAAGAAAGAAAGAAAGAAAGAAAGAAAGAAAGAAAAAGAAAGAAGAAAGAAAGAAAGGAAGGAAGGAAGGGTGGGAAGGAGGAGGGAGGGAGGAAGGAAAGAAGGAAAGAAAGAAAGAAAGAAAGAGAAAGAAAGAAAGAAAGAAAGAAGAAAAGAAAAGAAAAGAAAAGAAAAACTCCTTTTCCTCCTTTCCTGCAACCAAGTTTTGTTCTAAGGTAGGTCAAAAACCAGAACCTTGTGTCTAAGCTCCTCAACCCATCTCTGATCCTTCCGTTTCTGCAGCCAGAAGGGGCAGGTGTGGGGTTTCCATTTCATCTGTAGCACGTCCTTCTTCTGACATGCTCTTCCTAGAGGAGCCAGCCTTGTGGCATGAGCTGTGCAGGAGGGTGGTCCACTCTATGCTAGGGAAGAAACCGGTCAGAGCCCTCCAGAGCTAGTCCTGATGTTAAAGGGGAAGGTAATATAGCTTAGGGATTCTTTTCTCTCTTGAGCGTGTCTGTCTTTCATTAATATTTTCTTGTTTGAAATTAAGAGGTCAAGGAAGTTAGCTGTGATCAGTGTTCCCTGTTCCAAGTAGTACCTGTTCTTTACCAGAACAATAAGCCCCATAACTCAGTAAGTCAACCCTAAGGGTGGAAGGTTACTGAGGAACCAGTTAAGAAAGAAATTAGAATGGAACAGTTTAATACTTAAAAATATTATCTGTTAACTTATACATTAAAAGATATCTGAAATGATATTAACCACATTTTCATCATGGTTAGTTTTGGATTCAGGCAATTTTGGTATATTACTTAATACTTTGTACTTTTGGTTGCTGCTTGAATTTTTAAAACAATAATAACTAGGCTAGCAAAAATGTCCTTAACACTTTGGTTTGAATCTTTTTTCTCTACAACTCCTTCTCCCCAAACCCAAATCAACAATAGAAGGCAGGTATGGTGACTCGATCCTATAGTCCCAGCACTCAGGAGGCTGAGGCTGGAGGATCACTTGAGCCCAGGAATTCAAGACCAGCCAGAACAACATAATGAGACCCCATCTCTAATTTTTTTTTTTTTTTAAAAGAAGAACTAGCATAATATAGACCCTCCATGATTCTACATTCACTCATTCATTACTTGGGCAACTATCTACTGTGCTCCAGGTCATCTGTTAGGTATTAAGGATTCAGAAATAAATGAATGTCATATTTGGCTTTTAGGAAACCACAATTTAGCAGAGAATACTAGGCACACAACTCTAACACATTCTGGCAAGTATGATTTATGAACCCCAAATACCTAAAACAGGTCTCAATCAATTTAGGAAGTTTATTTTGCAAAGTTAAGGAGGCGTGCCCATGACATAGCCTCAGGAAGTCCTGACTACATGTGTCCAAGGTGGCCGGGGTACAGCTTGGTTTTATGCATTTTAGGAAGACGTGAGATCAACATGAAAGATGCACATCGGTTCCATCCGGAAAGGTGGGACAACTCAAAGCAGGGAGGGGCTTCCAGGTCAAAGGTAAGAGACCAACAGCTGCATTCTTTTGAGTTGCTGATTAGCCTTTCCAAGGGAGGCAACCAAATATGTATTTATCTCAGTGAGCAGAGGCGTGAGTTCGAGTTCTCTCTGTCGTTTCTCTACGAGGAAATTCCTTGTGAGAGAGGTATGTAGCTTTTAAAAAATCTTAGTAGCTATCTTTTTTAGGAATAGAATGGAGGGTAGGTTTGTCCTAAGCAATTCCCAGCTTGACTTTTCCCTTTGGCTTAGTGATTTTGGGGTTCCAAGGTTTATTTTCTTTTCACAGATTGCATGATTTTATAACTTTACCTGTCATGAAGCATTGCCTTGATTTCACAACATACCTTTCTTAAGCATCCACATGTGAGCCAGGCCCTAGGCCAGGTCCTGCAGACAGAAACACACCAGGGCACTGGGAGGGCTCTCAAGCCAGCATGACAAACTTCCCCCAAAGACTGCAGGACAGAGTTTAGGAGCTTCACCTTCCACCTCCACCCAATTGGTCCACCTGCAGGAAGTGACCTGTTCTAAAAAGTCGGAAGTGACAGATTCTGTCTCATAGGACAAAGAAAATGCAGGTGACAAGATGGGCAGTTGCATAAAGCTTGGCCAGGTGTTACCAGAAAGGTGTCCCTATCCAGACCCCAAGAGAGGGTTCTTGGACCTCACGTAAGAAAGAATTCAGGACAAGTCCATAAAATGAAAGCAAGTTTCCTAAGAAAGTAAAGAAATAGGCCAGGTGAGGTGGTTCACGCCTATAATCCCATCACTTTGGGAGGTCGTGACGGGGAGATCACCTGAGGTCAGGAGTTCCAGACCAGCCTAGCCAACATGGTGAAACCGTGTCTCTACTAAAAATACAAAAATTAGCTGGGTGTGTTGGCGTGTGCCTGTAATCCCAGCTACTCAGGAGGCTGAGGTAGGAGAATCACTTGAACCCAGGAGGCAGAGGTTGCAGTGAGCCGAGATCACAACACTGCACTCAGTTTTGAAGACAGAGCGAGACTCCATCTCAAAAAAAAAAAGAAAAAAGAAAAGAAAGTAAAGGAATAAAAGAATGGCTGTTCCATAGGCAGAGCAGCAGCATGGGCTGTTCAGTTGAGTATATTCATAGTTATTTCTTGATAATATGCTAAACAAAGGATGGATTATTCATGTGTTTTCTTGGAAAGAGGCAGAGATTTCCTGGATGGAACTGAGGATCTCTCCCCTTTTTATATTATATAGAGTAATTTTCAGATGTTGCCATAGCATTTGTAAACTGTCATGGTGCCAGTGGGAGTGTCTTATAGCACGCTAATGCATTATAAATTAGCATATAATGAGCAGTGAGAACGACCAGAGGTCACTTTCGTTACCATCTTAGTTTTGGTGGGTTTTGGCTGGCTTCTTTACCACAACATGTTTTATCAGCAGGGTCTTTGTGACCTTTGTCTTTTTTTTTTCCTTTTCTTTTCTTTTTTTTGAGATGGAGTTTCGCTCTGTCGCCCAGGCTGGAAAGCAATGGTGCAATCTCGGCTCTCTGCAACCTCCACCTCCAGAGTTTAAGTGATTCTCCTGCCTCAGCCTCCTCACTTGCTAGGATTACAGGCTTGTGCCACCACTCCCGGCTACTTTTTGTATTGTTATTAGAGACAGGGTTTCACCATTTTGGCCAGGCTGGTCTCGAACTCCTGACCTCAAGTGATCCACACCCCCCTCGGCTTCCCAAAATGCTGGGATTACAGGTGTGAGCCACTGCATCTGGCCTGTGACCTGTATCTTGTGACCTCCTATCTCATCCTGTCACTAAGAATGCCTAACCTCCTGGGACTGCAGTCCAGCAGGTCTCAGCCTTATTTTACCCAGCCCCTATTCAAGATGGAGTCACTCTGGTTTAAATGCCTCTGACAATGGCTCTCCAGCCACAAGGGAGGAAGTGACTAAGCCATGGAGTCAGAGTTTTTCTGCAGTGTTCTACACAGGAGGGCTCTCTTCAAACATGGTTTCCACATTGAGCTGACTCACTGGCTTCCTCCTACAGTGTCAGAGTTAGCTCTCTTTCAACTGCACTGCTGAGCAAGTGCAGAGATTGCTTGTTTCAAGGTAGACTGTTGAAAACTTCTTTCATTTCTCATTTCTATTTCTAGGCATGTCACTGACTTGCTGAGTCATATTTGGCAAACTCAGGATCTCTTTTTTCCTTGTTTTTCCATCTGGATAATATGATTTATAAAGAGCTCTAAGGCATTTTATTTGGAAAAAGGCATAAACATATAAAAATAATATTGTCGTTTACCAAAAGACTTTTATCCATACATAGTTCAATTAAAACATTATCTGGCCAGGCATGGTGGCTCACGTCTGTAATCCCAACACTGTGGTAGGCCAAGGCAGGAAGATTGCTTGAATCTAGAAGTTTGAGACCAGCCTGGGCAAAATGGCAAACCCATCTCTACAAAAAAATTACAAAATTAGCTGCGCATGGTGGTGCACAGCTATACTCTCAACTACTCAGGAGGCTGAGGTGGGAGGATCAGCTGAGGTGGGAGGATCACCTGAGCTGGGGAGGTCAAGGCTGCAGGGAGTGTGATTGCACCAATGCACTCCAGTGTGGGTGACAGCGCAAGACCCTGTTTCAAAAAAAAAATTATCTCATCATAATAAAATATTTTTGTCTAATTTGTTCTTCACTGAATGTGAAAGCTCCTGGGTAACAGATACAACTTATTTCCATATTTCTATTCCTGACACTCTGCATGGTATGGCATAACGAAACTAGATATTTTCTAACCGGTCCTTGAACCCAAGGGGAAATGCATGCATGCTGGCAAACAGCTTAGAAATGTCATGAAATTTTGCGGGAGCATTAGGGCATCTTTTGAGTTTCAAGTTTATATCTCTCATCTGATTTCTCAAAGGTGTGGTCCAAAAAAGTTGTTAAAAAACATAAAGGAGGTGCTTAGTATATAAACTATCAATTCCTGGTCACTCCTTGGAGGTACTGGCATTCTGGAGGCACCTACACAATCTCACAGCAATTGTATTGTCCATGTAATACCAACTTCAAAGAGAAGAAATACAAAGAAAATGAAAAGCTGAACACTGCGATCATCTTGCTGACACTGAAGTAGGAGAGATGCAAGAAATAGGAAAATTATCACTTAATGTTAACATTATGCCCCTTAGCCAAATGGCAATATGGCTAGGTTATTTATTTTAATTTAATAACAAGCTATTGTAAAACCCTCAATACATTATCTTGCAAAGAGAAGATACTGAATAAATATTTGATGGTAATACAAAGGAAGCAAGATGAAATAAAAATAAGATACTATAAAGATGTTATCATAAAGACTTCGCTAGAACTTTTTCATAAATATTTTAAGAATATTTTTGAACGTAGGTTATAAACATGGCTTCCAAATTGATAATCTTATAAATTTTTAAAATAAAATATATGGAAGAGAGCAACAGAAAGTATATCAACTTTGCTACTTTTATATAACTTTATTTGTAGCTTTTAAAGTAATCCACTTCTTCCCATTAAACTAAAAGTGCCTTGAGATTAGATCCACGTTTTGTTTTTTTCTTTCTAACTTCCAACATTTCATATTGAGCACAGCACTGCAGGACTTCATTTTCATTGGTGCTTCAGAAGTATCACTTACTGGTAAAGATAAATAAGAAGTACTCAGTTATGAATAAGTTGTCAGAGATGTCTCTCATGTGTGAGACTGTTCCATTTCCCAGGGATTTCTCTCATTTCTGTAGTAGGGTGTATGACAGCCCATATGGAGTCTACAACTAGAATCCAGACTGTGTATGCAATACGGAGATAGATGTCCCACACCTACTTCCTGGTTTTGGAACATGAGGAAATCACTCAATTGGACTGTAAAAATTTAAATCTATATTTGTTTAATCTTGCAGAGTATTTATTTTTAAACTTATTATTTAAAAAATAAAACAGATACAAAAGGCCGGGCATGGTGGCTCACGCCTGTAATCCTAGCACTTTAGGAGGCCGAGGTGGGTGGATCACCTGAGGTCAGCAGTTCAAGACCAGCCTGGGCAACATGGTGAAACCCTGTCTCTACTAAAAATACAAAAAAATACTAAAAATACTGAGCCTGGTGGCGCGTGCCTGTAATCTCATCTATTCAGGAGGCAGAGGCAGGAGAATTGCTTGAGCCTGGGAGGCAGAGGTTGCAGTGAGCTGAGATTGCATCATTGCACTTCAGGCTGGGCGACAGAATGAGACTCCGTCTAAAACAAACAAACAAACAAAAAAAAACAGATACAAAAGACATATGAAACAAATATATAGCCTAATGAAGTATTACATGTCCATCTTTCTTATAACCAACACCAAAGTCAAGAAATAGAACTAGCACAGCTATCTTGAAAGCCCCTCCACATATCCTATCTCAGCTGTAGTCCCTTCCCTCCATCCTTACCCTTCCATCCCAAGAAATCACTATCCCACCTTTTATAGCAGTGGTTCTCAAAGTGTCTAGAATCTTGATAGAAAAGCAAATTATCGGGCCCCATCACAGACCTAAGAAATAAAATACTCTTGGAGTGGAGCCCAGCAATCCATGTTTAAATTTTTTTCCAGGTGATTTTCATGAAAACTTAAAGCTTGAGAACCACCGTTTTATAGGAATCACTTCATTGTGTTTCTTTGTCATTTTATCACTAAAGTATGCACTCTTAAAGACTGTGGTTTATTCCTGCCCATTTTTAAAATTTTGTTTCTTTTAAGTCTCTTTCAATATAAAGTTTTCCCCTTTGGCCCCTTCTTTTCCTTACAATTTACCTGTTAAAGAATCCAGGCTGTTTGACCTGTATCGTTTTCCATAGTTTGGCCTTTGCTGAGTGTATCTTCATGGTGCAGTTCAACAGATGCTTCTGTCCTCTATTTCCTGCAAATTGGCAGCTGGATCCAGAGGTTAATTGGACTTCAGTTTGATCTCCCTGGCAAGACTACAGGTGATGTTCTGTTTTTTCAATCAGGAGGCACATGTTTGTCCGTCTGTGATGTTAGAAACTGTTGATAATGCTTAATCCATTAATTCATTGGGGGTTACAAAGTGATGATGTTCTAATTCTATCATTTCTTTTTCATTTATTAGCTAAAATCATTTTGTTGTTGTTGTTGTTGTTTTAAGACAGAGTCTTGCTCTGTTACCCAGGCTGGAGTGCAGCAGTGGCACAATCTTGGCTCACTGCAACCTTTGCCTCCTGGGTTCAAGCAATTCTCCTGCCTCAGTTCCAGTAGCTGGGATTATAGGCGCCTGCCACCATGCCCAGCTAATTTTTGTATTTTTAGTAGAGATGGGGTTTTACCATGTTGGCCAGGCTGGTCTTGAACTCCTGAGCTCAAGCAATCCACCGGCCTTGGCCTCCCAAAGTGCTGGGATTACAGGCATGAGCCACCGTGCCCAGCCTAAAATACTTTTATAAAGAGATGTTTCCTTCATCTACTAATCCAGTGGTACAATTTATACAGAAAATGCCAGTAAATTCTTGATTGCTATTTTTTAAACCAGTTTTCCAGATAATCAATTCGTTCCCCATCAACCTCCAAAGGTGACCAATTATTTTTAAATAGCATTTTGGACTCATGGATTTAAACATATTTGACAGGATTTCAACCCACTGCAGTTATTATCATTATTGAAGCTCAAATCCTGCCATCTTGGGCTAGTAGATGCCATTTCAAGTTGGTTCCTGGGTCCTTTTGAGAGAACTATTTGGAATAATAACACATTCCAGGTTCATTTGGTACATTTCCTACCCTAAGTCACTTCCTTAAGAAGGCCTGGCTTCTTTCAGAGTGAATAGATATTTCAAGACCATGATCTAAACTCTAATGGAGCCCATTTTGACTGGGTAGGACATTGTTTTTAGGCCTTTTCAATTAACAAAGTTGTAAGTGTGTGTGTGTGTGTGTGTGTGTGTGTGTGTGTGTTACTTATTTAGCGCTGTGTAACAAATTACCTCAAAACATAGCTTCTTAAAACAACAATAAACATTTGTTACCTCTAACAGTTTCTGTGGGTCAGGAATCCAAGAGAGGTTTACATGGATGGTTCTGAAGTCATCTGAAGGCTTGACTGGACGGGAAGATTCACTTCCAAGGTGGTACACTCTAAATCTGGCATGTTGGTGCTGGCTCTTGGGAAGGCCCTCAGTGGCTCACCATGTGGATCTCTCCTCAGGGCTGCTTGAATGCCCTAATGTCCCCAGAAGCAAGTGATCAAAAAGAACAACACAGAAGCCACAATGCTTTTTATGATCCAGCCCTGGAAGTCACACCCTGTCAATCCCATGATGTCCTATTGCTTACACAGGTTGGGGGAGGGGGAGGAAACTACATAAGGACATGAACGTGAAAAGGAGAGAAGCATTGGGGACCATCCCAGAGGCTGGCTGATATTTAAAAATAAAATACCAGCAGAGTGTCGTGGCTCACGCCTGTAATCCCAACACTTCAGGAGGCCGAGGCAGGAGGGTCACTTGAGGCCAGGAGTTTGAGAACAGCCTGGGCAACATATCATATTACAAAAAATAAAGAATAAAAATAGCTGGGTGTGGTGGCACATGTGTAGTCCTAGCTACTTGGGAGGCTGAAGACAGGAGGATCACTTGAGCCTAGGAGGTCGAGGCTACAATGAGCCATGACCGTACCACTACACTCCAGTCTGGGCAACAGAGTAAGACCCTGTCTCAGAAAACAAACAACCTCATGAATTCATGCTGCTCCTTCCAAGTCACATTCAGGACTCAGGGTTTTTACTTAACTTATTCCATATTATATGTATAACTCTTTTCATACTGAGAATCCTAGCAATTAGAACATCTCGTAATTGCCCATCTATTTTTATGTTGCTTTGGGTTTTTGAAGAGGCAAATACCAAGATGGGAATAACCATGTAAGAGCTTTTCATAGGGAAGTGTCTGGGAAGGGCAAAGGGAAGGAAACAAGAATAGCAGGGATGCAATGCAAGTCTAACACTGAGAAAGGGACCGAGGAAGGGAAGTAGGTGGATAGGAAGAGCCCTAGACTGCAGCTCAGTTCTAAGAAACCTTTGGCCAGGCAGAGGGGAACTCCTGCAGCCACAGTCACCTGCTGCAGAAGTCCTGCTTCCGGTAGGAGCAGATCTGCACTTATGTACTGCTCTGCTTATTTAATGGCTGGGAGCAGCCCTGGGGGCATGGCCCAAGTACCAACTCAGTAGGTGGAGGGGGTGGTTCCAGAGCATGGAAGCTGGGTCTATCACTCAACTATGCTCCCAAAGGCAGCATATCTGAGCGGTGCCTTTCCCAGGGTGCTACTGCCTCATCCCACCTAATACACAACAGATTCAGTGTAACAATACCAATCCCACTGCCACCAAGATGATCCCTGAGAAGAGTTAAAATGTTTTTGTATATGCTCTCTCCATACCCCACTCCCACGTCTTGTAAAAACATTTCCACAGATTTAAGGTGGCAGAATATGGCCATCACATACGTATTCTCTCCCCTTTAACCCTCATTTTATGATGTCTGAATTTTTTTTATTATTTATTATTTATTTATTTATTTATTTATTTTTAAGACGGAGTCTTGCTCTGTCGCCCAGGCTGGAGTGCAGTGGTGCGATCTTGGCTCACTACAACCTCTGCCTCCCAGGTTCAAGCCGATTCTCCCGCCTCAGCCTTCCGAGTAGCTGGGACTACAGGCATCCGTC
The DNA here is from genome assembly GCF_000951035.1 of Colobus angolensis palliatus. NCBI lineage: Eukaryota > Metazoa > Chordata > Mammalia > Primates > Cercopithecidae > Colobus > Colobus angolensis. Next base: position 22,950,519 of record NW_012116265.1, on the reverse strand, counting down.
ACCAGGCCCGACTAACTTTTGTATTTTTAGTAGAGGCAGGGTTTCACCATGTTGGCCAGGCTGGTCTCGAACTCCTGACCTCAAATGATCCACCCAACTCAGCCTCCCAAAGTGCTGGGATTACAGGCGTGAGCCACCACACCAGGCCTGACATCTGAATGTTTATAAATCCTTCTATCAGGCTAAAGTTATACACATGCTCTCCCTCTACCCTTACCATAATCAATAGAACTTACACTGATTTCAGTGTATCCATTCATATTTGAGAAAGGATCTGTAGTTCATAATTCTGATGGTACCAGTCCGGTTACTTTTACTGCTCTAAGTAAATGTAATAGACCTATGACCTTGAGATATTTGGCCTCACATGTGACCTCAAAGCTAGAGTTAGATGATCCAGGGTTAATCAGACAGCTCAGTTGGTGGAAGCGCGACCTGTGGCCATCTTCCTGTGCTAGGGTAACTCACACTCCAAGGCCCAAAGCAGGGGTGCAAAATCTATGCAAATTTTTTAGCTAAAATAGAAGACTTGGAGGAGGATATGTCGCAGATTTCCTTCCATGACCCACAGACATCAGGAGAGTGGGAGGGCCAGGGTCAGAGTGTGGTTCAACCCTTCTGCTGCATTAGAGGCACCTCAGTGGAAAAGTCTGAGAAGCATTGATCTATATACGGATCAGGTATTAGAGAGAGCTTTTCGGGTTTTTAAACATAATTTAAATAAGTGAAGATTCATGAAGAAGCCAATGCCACAGAGCAATTATTCCAGGAGCCCAGGCTTTAGTCTGGGATTGTCTTCCCGCCCCTTCCCTATTCATGACCCCAGAGTTTTCACAACACAAAATGGCTCAGTGAATCAGTTAAGTACACAGAGACAAATCCAGGCAAACTCAAATGTGTGAGAAGAATCCCATTAAGATTCCCAAGATGAGAACCTTCTGTGAGAAAGTGCCATTGAATTTTTTGGTAATTCCCCCTTGGATGAATACGTGCAAAAATTACAAAGGATTTCTTTGGCTTCTGGTATGAGAATCTCTGATTACACTTTCCTCTCATTTCCTTGATCTTTACCAAAACATGAATGATGCTGGCCTTGCAGATGCTGGTGATTTGGTTCGGTGTGCCCAGCAGGCTGCGGTGGAGACCACTGTGGGGAGTCTTGGTGGGCAAGACAATGCTCTCCTGGCATAGGAGTGACAACTACCCAGACAAAGAAATCCTCAGTCAGTGCAATCATGTTCACTCCTGGTCTAAGTCCCATCTTGCCCCTTAGATTGAAGAACAAGAAGGAAAAGGATAAAATAGCAAATGGGATTCTAGCTTTGGCTCTTAGATTCTCCTCTGGGTGATACTCTTCCCACTCAAACCAAACACCTCCCACCTGCCAAGAAAAATCTGGTGCTAAAATATAATCAGACTTGTAAAAAACAGAACATGGGGTGATTATTTTAATTACAAAATCTTTCATTTTCCAAGAAGAACATTTGCCATTAGATTCCTTTAAATAACCAAGTCCCTTGGCATATTTAAAAGGAGACATGAGGCCGGGCACGGTGGCTCATGCCTGTAATCCCAGCACTTTGGGAGGCTGAGGTGGGCGGATCACTTGAGGTCAGGAGTTTGAGACCAGGCTGGCCAACATGGTGAAACCCCATCTTTACTAAAAATACAAAAATTAGCTAGGCGTGGTGGCAGGCACCTGTAATTCCAGCTACTTGGGAGGCTGAGGCAGGAGAATCACTTGAACCTGGGAGGCAGAGGTTGCAGTGAGCCGAAATCATGCCATTACACTCCAGCCTGGGGGACAAGAGTGAGACTTCATCTCAAAATAAAATAAAATAAAATAAAATAAAGTAATAAAAGGAGATATGACTGACAATGCATGACCTGTGTGGAGCTTTTGTGGAAGTAGATCCCATACAGGTCATTGGGGTGGCCTTGCCATGTAAGGACAACAGAGATCTAGGTGAATCAAGGTGGTATTAAAATAGCATTTCTAGAATCAAAGTGGAGAGAAATCATCTGTGAACAACCAATGTCTGATTCAAGTGTTATGAAAACAAGGCTCTGCTCTTTAACCAATGCTTGTTTAATTCAATGTGGCCTGCAGTTGCAATCTTGTGTGGGGCCTAGGAGTTTAAGCCCTGGAGGTGGACTGCCTGGATTTAAGTCTCAGTTATGCCAGTTACAAGTTCTATGACCTTGAGGAAGTTATTTAACCTTTTTCAGCCTCTGTTTTCTTACCTGGAGAATGAATTGATATGAGCATTAAATGTGGTGATATAGTAAATGTGATAACATATGTAAAACTCCATCTGCCTGTCATGCACTAAGTTATTAACTATGTTAATGCCTGTTAGATGAGCAGGATGCCATCCCACAGGCCCAGCAAACAGGAGGACAGATGTCCTCTTATATACTGATTACAGGATCCATGCACCAGGGGAGGGCTTGCAATGCAGCTTTTCCTGGTATGTAATTGGCACTGAGAGAGCTTTTCTATATTAGTTAGACTAAACTCCAAATTGCTGTTTTTAGTTAACATCTCCTTAAACTTCAAATGATCAATATCAAACAACTTATCCAGAACGTCAGTTTCTATAGGGCACTAACACTTCCGAGTGATTCCGTGAGATGTTTGTTAATTAAAATCAGGAAATCTTCATGTGCTATATCAAGGCTTTTCTATGACTAGAGCCATTGGAAACAATTGTTAAAAATTGTTTTTAAAATGTCCTGATTAAAATGATTTCTGCTGTAACCTATAGCAGTGGTTCTCAAAATGCGGTTCCTGGAGCAGACACGCCTAGGAACCAGTTAGAAATGCAAATTCTTAGGTCCCACCCCAGACTTATTAAAACATGGCAAACTGTGGTTTCATAAGCTCTCAGAGGTGACACTGATCCATAGCACTGATGGCATATGGATCCATGTTTCCCACTGCACACCCTCCCTCCATTCCTGAGAGATCCCATTCATGAAGCAGACCATCTTTCCCATTGAGTCTGGATGAAATCTCAGAACCCTTTTCAACACAGTGCCAAAAGTTGCTACAAACCAATCAAAGTTTGCATGTCTGGTCAGGGTGTGGTGTTCTGAGATCTCAATGAAGCATTCATTCAGCTACTTGACTTTCTCCTGGAGGAAAATTATGGCCCTACCTATGGAAATAGGTTTGGAGACCACCTCAAGACAATAAGAAAGCAAGTTGGATTTCTGAACTTTTATAACCAAATAACATCCCTAACATATGCACACCCAGTCACTATAGCATATAAAAATTTCCTCAATTAGCAACATAGGCACAATGTCTGCAGGGCAGGCTCTTGCCAGAGAGCTCAATCTCGATGTAATTGCCATTCAAACCCTGTCAAACCTTGCTAAACATCCAATTGTGGAGTATGAAAGATACACGCTATCTACCTATTTATCTGCTTCTAGTTATTCGAATATGCTACCTTTTATAAAAAGCTAGATCACAAAAAATTGAACTTTGTCCCCCTTGGGTTGTTCCTCTCACCAAATAAAACTATCTTTTGAGAAAAAGACTTTGAGATGGCTTTCAGTAGTACGTATATGCAATAAGCCAATTAAAGAAAAAAATAGAAAATCAAAAGTTGGCAGAATTACAGGGATACACGTATACCAGGAGTCTCGGGGAATGTGGTTATTGTGGTTAAGTATTCTTCTTAACTCTAAGCTATAGAGATATGATGGGTTAAATAAAATTATCAGGGTAATGAAATGTATTTCCATTCCTCTGATGAAACTTTTTTTCTGAATATAGATACCAAGAGTCATATATGTTGTTGCCATATTCGCTTTCCTGTTATTCTATAAGCCTTATGAATTTCTCCTTCTACTTACTTTACCTGAAACCTCAGTCATTAATATTCAGTGTAAATTGTCCATAGAGCTTGAGATCAACCCATATTTAGACTTGTCCTATTTTATCACTGTCTGTTTGTTGTGGTGGTTCATTACCTGACATATGGAACTTTCAAAAGTTTCTTTTTAAAAAATGAAACTTCGTTTATCTTTGACCATATTGCCTAATACGTTGGAATTGACTTGCTACAAATCTTCATTGAATTAGGTTACTTCCTTAATAGCATTTCTGACAGATGGCCATTGCTGTTAGTAACAGCAGTTGACATCCTGGGATTTAAATATTCAAACCAATTCAACAAGAATTTATTTAGTAATCTATCATGTGTCATAAATGGTGTGGCTTGAGCTTCAAGGCATGCTGGGAGGCATGTTGCAAAAAGAACTTGAACGAAAGCCAGCCAGGACCACAACCCCATCCAGGCCAAAGTCCAAAACCAAGAAGTCTGATCTGGTAGAATGGGACACAATGCAGGGCTTCTGAGCAACAAACAGCACTCGTTCTTAGCGGTCAAGTCTGAGTTCAAGAACAGAGATAACTATTCCGATTGCTAGAAGTTATGATTGGCCTCATGACAGAGAAAGAGATTGGCAGAAACTAGGTGAATTCATGGCTTCTATTCATGGCTGGGCTTCAGTTCTACTGGGAATCTGGAATGGATACCAGCTGGTTGAGGCTATGGAGGAAGGCTATAATGGGATTTATATGTTGCTGCCCAAAGACTAATTTCCTCCTCAAGCAAATTAGACATTGGGTATATGGGCTACAGATTACTTCCATGATCCACTGTGGCATACACCATTACCCTCCAGCATCCAGGACTTCTTTACTTTTCCTTGTTCTGGGCAGCAGTGTGTCCTACCCCAGGCAATGGGTTATGAAAGGACTAAAGTATACTCATGAAGTCCCGTTCCCTGACTTCTTAGCCTCCCTTGCAGCAGGCGGTGCCACATGACCCAGCTGTAACCAGGGAGACAGAGGGGAACTTGGCTGGAGATACTTTGGGGAAAGCTTTTGTTTTTCTGTTAAAAGAAACAGGACTGGCACAGCCCTTCACCCTTTCTTGATAACTTTCCTACAAACTTGTAACCAGCAAGAAAAGGCCAAGTAAATCACAGAGATGCCTGCTCTGCCGTCATTGAACCACTAAACTAATGTCAGCAGCCACGTATGTCCTGACTGCTGCTGTGTAAGAATTATAAACCCATTTGTTTAAGCCATCAATATATACTGTGTTATTCACAATGGAAAGCATTCCTAATACCCCCACTTCCTGTGGAGATGGAAATCCTGACCTCCATCACCTTCAGAGACCATGTGGCAGAAGGTGGGAACGGACATGACACTCTGTGCTAGGGGCTGAAGGCATGGAAATGTGGGTGGCAGAGATCCTGGCCTAAGGACCTTGTAATTTCATTTGAGAGAGCACACTTAGGGTAGGGTCTTTCAGTAGTACGTATATTGCATATACGTACTACTGAAAGCCATCTCAAAGTCTTTTTCTCAAAAGATAGTTTTATTTGGTGAGAGGAACGGCCCAAGGGGAACGAAGTTCAATTTTTTGTGATCTAGCTTTTTATAAAAGGTAGCATATTCGAACACCCCACACGAGTTGTTTGCTGTAGCTCAGAAGACGATATTTTCAGGTAAACCTTATTTGAGATAAGCCTAGGACAGTAAAGATACGGGAAAACTGTCGTGGAAGAAATGGTTGAAGAAAGAATTCTGGCAGTGAGAATGTGGTATAGAGAAGGCATTCCTACATTAGGAATTCCTTCATTATATACTTTATCCTCACTATTCTAAGTGGCAGTTTAGTGGGACAGAGTCGTAGCTGGTCCCAATTTGTGTTCTAACCCCTGTTAGCTATCTGATCTTGACAAACCCATTAAACTTCACTACCTCTCAATTTCTTCATTCTCTCTCTCTTTTTTTTTTTGAGGTGGAGTTTCACTCTGTCAGGCTTGTGTGCAGTGGTGTGATCTTGACTCACTGCAACCTTTGCTTCTCAGGTTCAAGCGATTCTCCCGCCTTAGCCTCCCAAGAAGCTGGGACTACAGGCGTGTGCCACCACACCAAACACATTTTTGTATTTTTAGTAGAGATGGGGTTTCATCATGTTGACCAGGCTGGTCTCGAACTCCTGACCTCAAGTGATCCTCCCAACTCAGCTTCCTAAAGTGGAATTACAGGAGTGAGCCACCACACCTGGCCAGTTTATTCTTAAAATGGGGACAATAATAGTATTTGCCATACACACACACACACACACACACACACATATATATATAATCCATGTAATGCGTTTAACTTGATGCCTGGAACACACTAAATAATCAATAAATGCTATTTATATTATTTTGAGAAGTAGCTAAGTACATGGACTCTGGGGTCTGAATACCTGGGTTTAAATCTTGCATTTACTACTTACTGCCTATATAATCAATCTTGATTAAGTCTCAGTTTTCTCATCCGTAAAGTGGGAGTAATGATAGCACTAACAGGATAGTTGTGAGAATTAATTCATATAGTGCATGTAAAGCACTTGGCATGGTTAAATACCCAGTAAAGGTTGGCTATTTAATTAGCTACACTGTGAGCAATATAAAAGATGTATAGGACCTACTTCTTGTTTGCAAAATGCTTATTATGTTAGTTTCTAAGAAGTAATGAGAGGCAGGGTTCAGTGGCTCACACCTGTAATTCCAACACTTTGGGAGGCTGAGATGGAAGGATTGCTTGAGCCCAGGAGTTTGAGACCAGCCTGGACAACATTGTGAGACCCCATAACTAAAAAAAAAAAAAAAAAATCATGGTGGCACATGCCTATAGTCCCAGCTACTCAGAAGGTTGATGTGGGAGGGTCACTTGAGCCCAGGAGGTAAAGGTTGCAGTGAGCTGTGATTGCGCCACTGCACTCCAGCCTGAGCAACAAAGCAAGACCCTGTCTCAAAAAGAGTAATGAGAATTAAATAATGACGTATAAGCATGGGGAAGTCAGGGAGGGGAATAATCACTGTGAATGGAAAGGTTAGGGATAGTACCATGGAGGAAGCTGGATTTAAGGCAGGCCTTATGTGATAGGTAGTGGGGATACTTGAAGAAATGGAGAGAGGATACAGGATTATTATATTTCTCTTCAAATTTTAGGAGGCTGCTTTACACATGTCATTTATTCTTCCTTCTTCCAGCCTCATCTTCCTGGAGTCAAGTGAATATTTTAATAATGTGATTTAAGAAAACACAACATGTGAAATAGTGTAGCCCTAATTTCATAATTGCTCATCCAAACAAATCTAATGATATTTTAAAGATCATTTGTACAATGTGCAGTTGAGACTATGTCTATAGCAAAAAAATATAAATAAAAATGAAAAGTAAAAGAGTACAGGGACTGGTGTCAAGAACTACTAGGCATATGATCCTATATATAAATTATATTTAGCAATGATGGCAACAGAGATATATGTAGCCTACAGGTACTGGGTTTTTTTCTGTGAAATATGGATTCTGCTTTTGGAAAGAAATCAATCAAGAGTTCTCTGAAACAGGCTGGGTACAGTGGCTGACGCCTGTAATCCCAGCACTTTGGGAGGCCGACGCAGGTGGATCACCTGAGGTCAGGAGTTTGAGACCTGGCCAACATGGTGAAACCCTGTCTCTACTAAAAATACAAAAATTATCCGGGTTTGATGGTGTGTGCCTGTAGTCCCAGCTACTCGGGAGGCTGAAGTAGGAGAATTGCTTGAACCCAGGAGGTGGAGGTTGCAGTGAGCTGAGATCACGCCATTGCATTCCAGCCTATACAACAGAGTGAGACTCCTTCTTAAAAACAAAAACAAAACAGAAAAAGGGAGTTCTCTGAAATAAACAAAGACATTTCTATTTCTAGAATGAGGAATACCGGCTTCAAAGACTTCGGTAGAGAGGACTCAAGACTTTTCCTTACCTAGCCATCCCTGTGCTGCTAACCATATCGCCTAACATTCTTCAAACACCCATAGACTCTGGCACCGGGCCAGTCTCCTTGAGTTCTCCTGAATGCATCCCGCTCTCTTACTGGGCTTGTTACCAGCCAGTGCCTGCCATAGAGTAGGTGCTCCAGAACCACTGGCCAGAACCACATCCATTTCTTATATGTGCTGTTTTGCCAGCCTGGAATTCTTTTCTTTGATATCTCTGTTCAGCTAAAGCTTGTGCATGCTACATGAGGCCTTTTCCTACCACGTGAGTCCTCACTTATCTTTCCCTTCTCTAAACCACAGCAGTTGTTATTTGCATCACTGATGGTAACAACTATGTGGCTTCCAACTACTAGGCTCCTGCAGTCATTTCTCTGGTCCCAACCACCTCTCAAGTTTTCCTTTCCCTTTTCTGGTATGATCTAGGTTTTCCAGGCAGAGACAGCAACATGAGCAAAGCCCAGAGACCCAAAAGAACATGAAATTCAGGGAACAGTTTGTAGGTCAGTGATCTTCATGGCCATGCCCCTAAGAAAACATGGCTAAAAAGCAGAACCAAAACCAGTTTCTCCATAACCAAAATCTCTTTATGATATTTTTGCTTCAAGAACACAGTAGTCTATTATAGTATGACCATATTCTCTGGAACACTTGCTGGAAATCTGAAACCTTAAACAATTGTGACGTATCAGTCTATTAAGCTAAGTGTCTTTCTACCTAACACCTCTGCTTCAGGGCTAAGCAATATCCTAGCTAGAAGCCTGCTGAACTAGAAACATGAATTTTCCTTTTCTCCCAAGAAGATGACACATGAATGCTGTGCCCTTCCTTCATGATCCTAACACTCTGTTACAAGGGTGAGCTTTCTCTGATTTGTGATTGACAAGTTTGCCAGGGGTGATAACTGGCCTAATCACTTGCCTTATATATGAGAACTGAAGCCATTTGGAATTTATCCCTCTATCACTAAGCTCTGGCTACAGTTTCTTCTTAACATGCACAAGAGCCATTCCTCAAAGACGCTATCTTTGCCATTTATTTTGCCCTCTAACACTTCAAGCTTCAATGCCACATCACGATTTATTTGCATGCCAGGTGTTGTTAGATAAGCAGACATTTGAATTATGAGCAACTGGAGACTATTAGACAGTGAAATTTCTCTCTTTTTCATTTAAATTCTCTGTTTCTAAAATTTATTCTAGGTTTTGCTGACATGTTGTGTTGGAGAATTACTGAAAGGTTGTAAATAGGAACTACACAACATACTGGCTTTGCCTCTAGGCTATAGGAGTGTGTTAACTTTCCTCTGTATTCCCAGAGTCTTATACTGAGCCTGGTCTTTATTACATCTTCTATTAAATGTTTACTGAATAAACTCTGTGATGGATTAAAGATGGCTACATATTCTTTACTACATAGGCAGGTGATGTAATTGGATCAACAGAATATGGTAGAAGTGATGTTGTGGCAATTTCTGGGACCTGGAAGCTTCTACCTTCTGTCCTTCAGAACACTTTCTCTGGAAGCCCTGCCATATAAGTCTGAATACCCTGAGACTGTTTTTCTGGAGAAGCCAGATAACAGTCCCAGCAAAGTTCAGCCTTCTATACATCTGTCAAGGTGCAGAGGGGTGAGTGGAGCCTGCAGACTGTTAGCAGAATGCCACTTGGAACAGAAGGATCACCTGGCTGGGCCCTGTCAGAATTCCCTGACCCACAAAATCTGTGATATAATAAAATTATTGGTTTTTTAGCCACTTAAGTTTTAGATTACTTTGTTATATAACCATAAATAACCAGAACAAAATCCTGACGGGGGCTCCATGTATACCATTCAGCACCCCAGAGATCAACTGGTGTGTTCATAGCTACTGTTCACCTGACTGGAGCAGGATGGTACACATGTGAGGACAGTTGGGCTGATTTACCACAGGTAGTGGTGGCCAGTAAGTGCCATTTCTCATTTTGTGAGTTCTTGGGCAGCATAGACCAGGGAACCTGATCAACCTCAGAACACACAGATTTCAAATAGGATTCTACCTAGCACTTTAGACCCAGGAGGACTAAGCCCTCATAGTTCTTTCTGCTGATTATTGGAAGAGTTAATCACTAGATAGAACTAACATTTCTAATAGAAGAGATTAGATGGAAATTAGATATAAGACCAAAAGACTCTTCATGGTGACGATGGAGTGAGAATCACTAGATTAAATGAAGATAAAGACAGAGGGTAGATGCATTTCCTTTCTCACCCAAATGGTAGGTTCTGAGAAATATAGTTGCAAAAATATCTAGAAATACAGACGGGATGAAGAATGAGAGAAATCTGAGCACAGAAGGGAGGAGGGTAAGTGAAAATTCATTCTGTGTGTACTTGAAATTTCTGATTCAAGGGACCAGAACACATGTTATTAGCATTTTCAATTTTTCTGAATATCAAAGAACAAAAACTAAAGAGAATAACTCAGAAATAAAATGATGACAAGATAATTGTTTAATATGGAAATCCTTGGGTGGAGTACTAAGAGACTTCCATTTCAGTCCCAACACTTGGCAATTGATTGGACTTATTCTTAACTCAGTTTTCTTGTTGTAAAATGACACCACTCGGCTTTCTTCATGAAAATTATGTGGGTTGGATTGCAGGATAGAAGATAAAAAGTAGCTTAGAAGGAAAAAGAAAGAATATGCAATTAGTAAATAGTACCAGTTCTTGAGAAGTTTGGAATAGAAACATTTTACTCTTCAAACACATAACCTCTTTTTTTAGATTAAAGTAAACAAATCACTCAAAAGAGTGTAAAAACTATTACACAAATGCTGATTATTAAGTTTATATAAAAATTAACTATAATTAGATAATGAAAGACAAGTAAATGAATCAGCAAGACATATAAACAGAAACATTGTCTAAGAAGAATTCACCATCTAGACTGATTCTGTTGCATCTTGGGCTGGGTGTAATCCTGTGAAAACACACAGGATGTGAGATGAAGGCCAAATCAGCTGGTAATCAAGTGGCACCTCTGGAGGCTGAGAGTACAAAGTAGTCCCTGGAAGAGGCACTGGCAAATTGGTGGCCTTGGTGGCAAAGGCTGATAGCAGCTCTCTTGGGCCATCGGGGGGACGTCATAGTCTGGTAGTTGTTGTCACCCAGCAAACACATACCACAAAAGAGAAGCCATTTCTTTTGTCTAATTATTAGGTAGTGCCAATGGAGATACCAGTGTTTCTCAAGCTGTCCTCTGCAGACCCCCTGCAGCACAGCCCTAGTAAAGTTCAATCCTGGGACCTACCCCAGACCAACAAAATCAGAACCTCTGCACCAGGGGTGAGAAATCTATATTTTAGGTATAATAGGTACCCCGGGTGCTTTCACTGAAAATCTCATAGTTCAAGGACTGCTGCACTCTCTTGTGCAATGTGACTGTCCGACTGTCCGCAAATATGCCATGTTCACAACATCGTCAATTCCTTTGCTTCTTCTCCCTCCAGGAACACTCCTCCCTTCTCTACTTTCTTCACCCCATGGGCTAAGATCCACTGGCTTCCTGGGGCTGTCCCCAACTTCTTGATCTTCTTTTCATGAACCCTAATTATGCTCCTTAATCCTGTCTTATTCTACTTTGTAACCTCTTTCATAGGTATAGTAAATCCCCCTTCATTCCATTAATTCCTGCCTAGGGCAGAAAAATCCTGCTTTAAATGGTTTCCTTCTCTGACAAGACCTGTCTCCTAGCCACTTTTTTATTTTTAAATAAATGCTTTTGCTTCCTGTCTTTCAATACAATAGAAGGAATGGGTCTTAGAGCTCCATAACAGCAGAAAGTCCTGAGGAGCAGATGTCTTCCAGAGAAAACGGGAGAAGTTCTCACTCCACCCCCACCACTGCACTGTTGAACTTCACTGATTGGACCTCAAGAAGTACAAGCTTTTTTCTATCACTATTGATGGTTTTGGTTTTTCCCTACATTAACCCCCTCAGCATCAAAATAAATTTAAACTGAAGACAATGTTTGTGCCTTTTCCCCAACTATATTACAATCTTAAGGGCTGAAATCTAGTCTTAATGCTTCTTATGTAATTCTTCCACCCTAGACATTTATTATTGTCTGCCCGCCCTCTTCCCTGGGAACTGCCACCCCCTCAGTCTTGTCATGATTCCTCCATGACATTTTATGCAATGTGCCTCCAGGCTCCTGGTCACAGCTGATTGGTCTAGAGGTGGGCACCTGATTTAAAGCTGTGTCAGTCAGTTCCTTTTCTCCCCAGGTATTTTGAAAACTGGGGAGATGTTTGAATTCAGATTGAGCCCAGGAGATATTTTCCCTATGTGGACCAGAAAAATGGAGGAAACTATTCTTTAGAAAGAGAGAAGAATGCTGTAGATAGCGGCAGATACAGAGAGAGAAGCACATGAGTGATGGAGGGAGTTTAGATGGGACTGTATTTCTACCACTGGGTATCTTTTGGAACTCACAGTTTTCAGAATAAAGCCCCCATTTTATGTTAAGCTAGTTCTGGAGACTTCAGAGAAGACTCAGAGGGCAAGGGAAAAGGGAGTTGTGGATGGCCTCTAGATAGTCAGTCCACAGGATCTAATGAAACACGTATGATCTCACATAATCCTCAAAATAATCATGTGTTTTTACGAAGCAATCATTATTATTCCCACTTGAAAAATAAGAAACCAAGGCTTAGAGGAGTTAAGTAACTTTTCCTAAAACCACTCTGTTACTAAGCTGGAGGTGGGCGTGGGACTTGAGGCCCGCTCCATCTGACTCCACCATGCTGAACTGTCTTCAAGTGAAGGTCAATGGGTGTGATGCTGAGGGCTCTATTCATTCTTATA
>NW_012116265.1:22880205-22937422 GCF_000951035.1 Colobus angolensis palliatus | reverse complement strand
AACTCTACAGGCCAATTCCGAGTCCTGGTGTTGATCCCAGCTCCGTATGCTTGGCAGAGAGTGTGATTTATGCTGCCCTCTGTAGGAAGTATGGAATGAGTAAAGGAACTGCCCAGCAGCTCAGAGACCTAGAAGCTGGCTGTTCTAAGAGGTTCTAAGAGGAAGCAGCTGGGAGCAGCAGTCCTGAAAATTTTACTGCCAACAAGAACAGTTGGTATCGGGTGGCCATGCCAGAAGCAATGATCAAGATTCACTCTAGCAGTGCCAGTCACAGCCAGTACCAGATAACAGCAGGTGTCTGTGAGAATTGCTCAGAAGTCTTTATCCCTCTCCATCCTACCAGTGAGTTATGGTCACCCTTGATATTTCACTTCGGGTTGCAGAATGGGGTGTGGTAGGGACAGGAGAGGGGAGAAAAAGGTAGAGATCATCCTAAGAAGAGTAAAACAAAAGGGAAGGGAGAGAGGTTCAGCAACTCTGAGCAAAAGTCTAGACCTCAGATTCTTGACCAAGAGCAAACAGACCCCTGAAAGATTCTTGACCAGAAGCAAACTGACTATTGAAAGAGGATAACATATCAATATACAAACTTTTAGTCTGGATGGATGGCCTCTTAGCCCTCTCCTTTTGTATTTAAAGAAAGAGAAGTTCAATTAGCTGGGTGGGTGGTGCACACCTGTAATCCCAGCTACTTGTGAGGTTGAGGCTGGAGAATCACTTGAAACCATGAGGCAGAGGCTGCAGTAAGCCAAGATTGCGCCACTGCACTCCAGCCTGGGCAACAGAGTGAGACCCAGTCTCAAAAAAAAAAAAGAAAGAGAAGTGAGAAGTTCAGAAAATTAAATAATTTTTCTGACTCAGCTAGGTAAAGACAGAGTCTGAATTCAGAGTACAGAATTGATTTCAAGCCGGGCTTGAGGTCTAGTAGATTTTCCTCTACAACACTCGTGCTATTTTCTTCGTGTAGCTATAGGATAAGTAAAACATTACATGGAGTGGCCTTGGCCATTTCTCATACTTGAGTAGATATACTTATCACTTTTCCCCATGTGAAAAGAACAAATAAAATTCCTTTAAAAGGCTTTTAAAAGCTTCATCTCCGGAAAGCTATTTGTAAAACTTTAGGATGAGTGCTGGGCTGCCGAAGGTCCTAAATATCTCTGAACTATCAGCATATTCATTCTTGTCCTCTTTTCCCTTAAATAAAGGTTGTGATGGCTTTAATATTCCAGTCGTTCTCCTTGGCATGCCCACAAACAAAAACCCTCTTTACACATGTTTCTTGTACTCAAGAACATGCAAAGCGTGATTTCTCCTGCGGAATCTCACTGCGCGCTCCTTGGATGCCACAAGGCAGCTGCAGCTCAGGCGCCCCTGCAGCTCCTGGGTTCGTGTGAATGTCGCCTCCACTCTGGCTGGCAATGGAACAAGCCAGATGGTCTTGGGAGGCCTCAGCCCACCGCTTCCAAGTCATGAGCAAGCCTCTTTTCATTTCTAGGGATTTTAAAAAGACAAGAGAGTAGAGAGAAGACTTTTAAAATTCACCTTCCTTCCTTGACACCTTCTCTACTGTGAAATCTGATGAAAGGAATAAAGGGGAAAGGGCTGTTTGGAAGGGAATTTCCAGCTCCTAAGAGAATATCTAAGTTATTTTAAATGGTTCAAAGAGCTTCCTAAAAGGAAATATTAATGGTAGGATGAATAAAAAATCTTGAAATGGTTCAGAGATTATATATATATATATATATATATAAACTGGGTTGCAGTGGCACATGCCTATAATCCCAGCACTTTGGGAGGCCGAGGTGGGTGGCTCACCTGAGGTCAGGAGTTTGAGACCAGCCTGGTAAACATGGTGAAACCTGCCTCTACTAAAAATACAAAAATTAGCTGGGTGTGGTGGTAGGCACCTGTAATCCAAGTTACTTGGGAGGCTGAGGAAGGAGAATTGCTTGAGCTGAGATCGAGCCACTGCACTCCAGCCTGGGTGATAAAGCGAACTGTCTCAAAAAAAAAAAAAAAAGAATATTATAACTGTAATAGCATGTGTTGATGTCTATAGCATAGAGGAAAAGGTCAAAAGTATTGGTGGGCCAGAACTTTTCATCCTTTTGGGGATTTTTATTTCATTTTATTTTATCTATATTTACAAGAAAATTGCCTGAAAACCCAGGAAAGGCATGAGTAGTTTAATGCAAAATGTTTCAAAAGAAAATGCTTATGACAAGGAAAGAAAGTTTGCGAGGGTGCATTTTAATTAAAATGCTATCTAGGCAGGGCGTGGTGGCTCATGCCTGTAATCCCAACACTTTGGGAGGCTGAGGCGGGCAGATCACTTGAGGTCAGGAGTTCGAGACCAGCCTGACCAACATGGAGAAACCCCATCTCTACTAAAAAAAAAAAAAAAATTAGCCAGGCATGGTGACAGGCATCTATAATCCAAGCAACTTGGGAGGCTGAGGCAGGAGAATTGCTTGAATCCAGGAGGCGGAGGTTGCAGTGAGCTGAGTGAGATTGCACTACTGCACTCCAGCCTGGGCAACAAGAGTGAAACTCCTTCTCAAAAAAAAAAAAAGTTATCTAAATGCATCATATTAGCAATTAAAAGCTACTGCTTGCCGAATTTGTGATTGCAGTTCTAATCTCTTCTCCAACCCATGGATTTCTAAATCCCATGCTTCTAATATTCTATGCATTGTAAATGCAAATTTGAATGTTTCCACCCTAGATGAAAATCCTTCAATGGCCCCCTATTGACTACAGAATAAAGCCCAAGTCCTGAATATATCACACAAGGCCCTTGTGACTTGTCCACATTCTCTCTAGCTGACATTGGTGTGTAAGACCTGGATTGCCTCTACCCTATACCCCTATATCTTCATAGCTCAAAAAGCTCACAAAGGCTTTCTAATATCAAGGTGCTTTCTGAGCCAGAAAGCCAGGTAAGGGATTTTCCACTCCATCAGAATGGGAGCCCTGATACTGCTTTGCTGTTAAACTTCATTCTTTCATTGTACATTTATGGAGTGCCTATTTTTGTCAGGAACTGTATTAAATTGTAAGTATTTCAGAGCAAATAAGACACACATTATGACTACAAAGAGTTTACATACCTGATTAAACACTATTAGTTTCCTATTACTGCTGTAACAAATTATCACAAATTTGTAGCTTAAAACACCACCATTTTATTATCTTACATTTCTGGAGGTCAGAAGTCTGAAATGAGTTTCACTTGGATAAAATCAAGATATTGGCAGGGCTGCATTCCTTATGAAATCTATAGGGGAGAATCTGTTTCTCTTGCCTTTCTAGCTTCTAGAGGTTTTCTACATGCCTTGGCTTATGGTCTCTTCCTCCACTGTCAAAGCTAGTAATGTAGGATCTTCAGATCTCTTTCTGACTCTGTTTCTGTGGTTACATCTCCATGTCTAACTCTGACCCTCCTACTTCCCTCTTATGAAAACCTCGTGGTTACACTGAGCCCACTTAGATAATCTAGGATAATCCCCCTATCTCAAGATCCTTAACTTAAATCATATCTTTATAAAAACTCTTGCCACAGAAGGTAACATATTCACAGGTTTTGAGGATTAGGATGTGGACATCTTGGAGGGTAGGGGTGTTCTCTTTACCACACTCTGCTAGCAGTTTTATTTTGTCTGAATGAGCACTATTTGCTTATATGAAAAACATGTGTTGAGTGCCTACTATGTGCCAGGCACTGTTCTAGGTGCTGGGAATACAGCAGTGAATAAAGCAGACATAGAGTTCCTGCCCTCAGGGATCTTACTTTCTAGATGAAAGACAGACAATAAACCAACAAATGATTAGATAATACGTCAGGGAGTGATAGACTTCAGAGAGCAATAGAGCTGTGTGGGGAGTATGAGATTGGGGTGATTGCTATTTTGTAAAGGGTAACTATAACAATTAAGGTCTAGTTAGGAGAATGGAAGCTGTTCTTGGTCATTCAAAAAGAGGGAATTTTTATTTTTTATTTTATTTTTATTATTTTTTTGAGACAGGGTCTCTCTCTGTCACCCCGGTTGGAGTGCAGTGGTGCAGTCTTGGCTCACTGCAGCTTTGACCTCCTGGGCTCAGAAGATCCTCCCACCTCAGCCTCCAGCTAATGTTTTTGTATTTTTAATAGAGACGGAGTTTGGCCGTGTTACAAAGGCTGGTCTCAAACTCCTGCCTTCAAGTGATCCACCCTCCTCAGTCTCCCGAAGTGCTGGAATTACCAGCATAAGCCATCGTGCCTGGCCAAAATGAGAGAATTTTTATACAGGGGAAGTACATGGTGGATGGAAGAGCTGATAAATTAACCAGGGTGATGAAGGAATCCAGAGATTTTTTTTTTTATTTTTTTTGAGATGGAGTTTTGCTCTTGTTGCCCAGGCTGGAGTGCAATGGCTTGATCTCGGCTCACTGCAACCTCCACCTCCCGGGTTCAAGTGATTCTCCTGCCTCAGCCTCCCGAGTAGCTGGGATTACAGGCATGTGCCACCACGCCTGGCTAATTTTGTATTTTTAGTAGAGACGGGGTTTCTCCATGTTGGTCAGGCTGGTCTCTGACTCCCAACCTTAGATGATCTGCCCGCCTCAGCCTCCCAAAGTGCTGGGGTTACAGGCATGGGCCATCACACCCAGCCAGGATTCTTAACACCAGGAAGCTAATATCACCCTCCAGCTGAAGTTATATCAGAGCCTGGGGATGGTTCTCACCCAGTGGAACCTGGGGCCATGAAGGAAATGCACTTGCTACTAAAACTCTGCCTGAAGCACACAGAGAGAGGAGGAGAATAGCTTTCACTTGTCTATTCCATCTGTCCAAATTCCTGTTTTGCATCCTGATGGTTGAAACCAGCTGGAAGGCCCTGATAAGGCATCCTTGAAAACATGGCCCATGGGGGTCAGCCCTACTGCAAGGTAGAGCAGGACAAGAGAGAGCTCCCAAGAGTAAGCAGGCATATTACCAACACAGTTACCTCTGTACAGACATCTAAACAGACCCAGAAAGTGCATCATGCAGTTATTTGGGGAAAGAGCTCTCCAGGCAGAGGAAAGAGCAAATGCAAGTCCTGGAGGCAGTAGAGCACCAAAGTGTAGTCAAAGAATAGCAGGAATGCTAGTGTGGCTGGGGTAGAAAGAGGGAGGGGAGAGAGAGGGATTGGGAGTCAGAATATACAGCTCTCTGGGCCAGAATATGAACTGGGGCTTTTTCTCCGAGTGAGGTGAGAGGTCCTGGAAGCTTTGGGAGCAGAGAAGTGACAAGATCAGACTTACTCATGCTCCACACTCTGGATCCTGAGTATAGAACAAATTATTGGAGGGGAAATGCAGGAGTAGGGAAACCAACTAGGAAGACCAGTAGGGAGACAATTGTGATAATCCAGATGAGAAATGGCTTGAATCAGAGAGGTGGAGCTGCAGTGGGTGGAAGTGACTGGATTCTACACATATTTTGAAGAAAGGACCATCAGAATTTGTTGATGGTTTGGATGTGAGAGAAATAGAGGAGTCAAAGATGATTCCAAGACTTTTGCTCTGAACAAAACCTCTGAACCTCTGGGAAGATACCCTTAACGGAGATGGGGAAGACTGCTGGAGGGAAGTGGTTTTTTTTTGACAGAGTCTCACTCTGTCGCCAGGCTGGAGAACAGTGGCGCAATCTCGGCTCACTGCAACCTCCGCCTTCCAGGTTCCAATGATTTTCCTGCCTCAGCCTCCTGAGTAGCTGGGACTACAGGCGGTGCCACCACACCCAGCTAATTTTTGTATTTTTAGTAGAGATGGGGTTTCACTATGTTGGCCAGGATGGTCTCGATCTTTTGACCTTGCGATCGAACCGCCTCGGCCTCCCAAAGGGAACTGGTTTTGAGAGGGATATCTGGAGTTCAGAAGGGCACTGGTTTTGGGGGGAATACTTGGAGCTCATCAATTTTAAATATGTGAAGTTTGAAATACCTAATACATAATCAGTTGCAGATGTTGAGTAGCAGATGGATGTACAAATTTGGAGATGGGGGAGATGACTAGCCTGGAGGTGTAAATCTGGGAGTATTTAATGTACAGATGGTATTTAAAACTATCTGACTGGTGAGCTCACCGCAGAGTGAAAAGAGACCACAGAGATGTCCGAAGTTTGAGTCCTGCAGCCTCCTGTGCTGAGAAGTTCAAGACCAGAAAGGTAGAATAAGAACTAGGATAGACTCTTGGCTCAGAAGACAAGGGAAGAAAACATTTCAAGAACCAACATGGTTGCCCTCTTCCCTGCTGCTGAGGGCTCCAGCCAGGTGAGCTTGGAAGTTGAGCACCAGATTTAGCAATGAGGAAGTCACTGATGCCCCTGAGAAGACCTGTTGCTGTGGAGTAGTGGGGGTGAAAGGCTGCTTGGAGTGGATTCAAGGGAAGGGGATAGGAATTGAAGACATCAAGCATGGAAGAGCCTTTTGAAGATTCCAGTTATAAAATGAAGCAGGGGAGACATAAAATCTAGGAAGCATTTTACTTTTTACCATGGCAGATACTCCAGTATGCTTGTAAACCCTTAGAAGTGAAGCAGTAGAGAAGGAAAATTTGCTGATTCAAGAGAGAGTGGCAACAGCTGCTGAATCAATGTCCCTGAGTTAGAGGCGATGGCACTAATGCACAGATCTAGAGGCTAATCTCGGCTAAGAGCACCAAGAGTTCATAAGTGACAGGAAGGACAGAGGAGTATACGCAGACAGATGCAGGTAGGCTGGTAGACAGAGTGGTAGAGAGGGTATGTGTATTCAGTTCCTTTCTGATTATTTCTATTTTACCAACAAAAGAGGGAGCAAGGCCATTAGCTGGAAGTACTAGGAGAGGTTTAAGGAGGAGAAGGTGTGAAATAGTCCTTTAAAGAGGAGGGAACAGTACAGGGAAGTATAGCAGTTTTGCTGTTAATTGATTAACAGAATGTTAATTGGTTATAAAGTACTTGGTGTTTTAAACTAGTAATGAATACTACTATGTAAATGAGAGAAGGGGCATTTTCTAAGGAATCCAGTATTCACATAAACAGAGTCACACCAATAAGGTTAAAACAATAAAACCCTAAAATTGAAACAACATGGGATATCACTTAATCCTGAATAATTTTGAGGGCACTTTGGATCTTTGTAATGATTCAGAATAATCTTTCTAAATATCACTTAGAATAATGCCCTGTAGATGTACAGCTACTGGAGTTCTGAACTAAAAGGCCAGTTAAATCAGATTTTAAATGTAAAACATGCAAATGTGAGTCAGTGTTTATAACATTAAAAAATACATACAATTTCTTTGTATGGTAGGCCTCTGTGTCAAAATTCATTCTATAGTTGGTATATTCTATACATTAGGGTGTTTTGTTGGGTAGAATAACCAGAGGGAAATGAATTCACCTGGGTTTTAACAAACTAAGAAGCAAATAGGAAGGGAATAACATAGTAAATGACTAGATGTTCTTATCACTAGAAAGGTTACATATCCTTTGTGTTGGAGGGCAAAGGGAAGGGATTGAGCAGAGATGGGTAGAGAAGCCAAGAAAGAGAGTGGACAGGAAGTGGATTGAGATCTAGTCTGTGCTCTTGGCAAACTCTCCATTCCTCCTTTCCCCCTTCTGCTGCCTGACATCTGCTATTTTGAAACCCTAGGAAGGTCAGGAGGATACAGCAGGAGTGACTGACCTAGAGAATGTGCAGTTGGAAACTAGGCTTTGGTAGCTTTCACTTTTTATCTCCTTTAGAAACAAGGATGAAAGTTCTGCCATCAGTCAGGGATAAATAGTAGCCTAGGCCCTTGAAAAAGCAGTTTTAGATCCCTGGGACAATTTCTACTATTTTACTATGTCTGAAGATTAGGGAAGTTATTTTTGTAATTTGAGGCCAACACCCATCTCTTGAGCCTTATAAGAAGCACTGAAGAATGTTAATAGATTTGGCTAGCATTTGGGTCAATTATTTCAAATGGCTATCTGGGAGTCATAAAACAGATGGCCCTGAAATTGTACTGTGTTGGTGGATGTAGATTGGCAGCCATCCTTTAAGGGCAAAATTATGTTAAAAGCTAAGCCAGAACAAATGAGCAACAACTGATTTATAATATTTTGCAATGTTATGAAAAATGATTTCTTAAAACAGATTCACAGGACTGATGGTGATGTTCCATTGTGTTTCTTTGTGAAAATATATTAAACATACCAGTAAATGAATCTGAGGCCCTCCCTCCCTCCCTTCCTCCCTTCCTTCCTTCCTTCCTTTTCTTCCTCCCTCCCTCCCTCTTTCCTTATAGTTATTTTGGGAGTATGGATGTATTTAGTTTGCATCTTTGGTTTTAAATAGAATATTTATTAAATAACAAGGAATCTGCTTTGAATTAGTGTAAAAGCAAATCATGAACTGTAGATTACCTTTGAAATTACTGTAACATGGTCAATATTTTTGCTGTCTTTGTAGTTGAGACAAGGGAAATTTTGAAATAAAATTGTCAACATTTAAAGAAAATTGTCAACAGGTAGCTACTCTTTGTGAAACTGACCTATAAAATCAAACTTTTTAATCATTTGCTGTAAAAGGAAGATTTGTTATTCATTGGAAAATTTTATAGGTCTAAGAGCTCTTATATGAAATATATATATATATACACACACACGCACATACATATGTATATATATATATTTAGACAGGATCTCACTGTGTTGCCCAGGCTGGAGTGCAGTGGTGTGATCAGAGGTCACTGCAGCCTTTAATTCCTGGGCTCAAGTGATTCTGAAGCCTCAGTCTCCTGAATAGCTGGGACTATAGGTGCATGTCAACATACCTAGCTAATATTTTTTATTTTTGTAGAGACAGGGTCTCTCTATGTTGCCAGGATAGTCTCAAACTCCTGGCTTCATGCAGTCTTCCCACTTGGGCCTCCCAAAGTGCTGGGATTACGCATGTGAGCCACCATGCCGGCCAGCTATGGAATTTTAAAGCTGTAATAACCTAACGTGGGGTACTCCCCACAGAAGAACAATCAGAGAGATTAAATAACTTCTTAAGGAGACTCAATTATTAGTGGCACAGAAAAACTTAAACCCTAGTTTCCTGACTTTGTCTAGCATCACTTAGGTTTCTAATACATAAACTTTCATTGACAGGATTTAAACTTGCAAGTGACTGAAAAGTTTTGACTGCCTAGTCCTCATATGCTTAGGTTCATGCTTTAGGTTTCTAGTTCTGTGGGACTGAGTTAAATAATGGTTTTCCCATGTTCATGGATAGGAATTTTAAAAGTTGAGATATAATCCACATACCATGGAATCTATTTTTACTCATTCATTTTGAAATTTAAAGTTTAACTTCTAGTCACAATATCCATTTGACTTAGTGAGTATATAATAACCCTCACTTCAGAAAAGTTTCTACAGTTAAAAGAAGACACAGGCCTGAGAAGAGTTCATCTTCATCCTTAATAGCATTTCGGAGTAGGTATAAAGGCGTCTGAGGATGCCTAATGATTTAAAAAAAATGGTGAATAGGGTTTTTATGAGGAAGATGTGGAGAAAGCAGAGATTATTACCATTGAAAAAGACAAGGTGTTAACAGAAATGGGAGGGTAGTTTATACTAGAGTCCAAACTTGACTGTACTTTTTAGGGTAGGGCCAAAGGCAAGTACTGAGGACAGGTATGGACTCTTGCGTTCAACTTTTAAAAAAAGTAGCCAATAACTAGTATGGACCAAGCCTTCGGAGTCGCTGGGAATACAGAGATGAATGAGCCAGTTCGTGAAGGAGCCTAGTCTGGGTGTGTGTGCGAGTTGAGAAGAGGAGGGAGGGAGCATGGGGGTTGTGGGGGTGGAGGAATGAGATTGAAAGAAAAGGCTGAAAAACTGAATATATGGTAGAAATTTGGCCTGCAGAGATATGCTGGCTCTTAGGCAGAAACCTGTCCCAGAACCTCTTAATACATTAACCTCATTTGCCAAATTTACCCAGGTATCTTGACCCTGGTCTTCTAGAGATGCCCTCTTGAATCGGTTTAAAAATTATCCTTCCGCAACCATCCCTAGCTTTCCCCACTGCCAGTGCGCGAGGCAGGTTGAAAACTGCACCCACGTTTGCAGCCTCTGCTCTCCGCAGGAGACAGAAATCCAGGGCTTTGCCGTCGTCATAGCAACCAGAAGTTCCGCGGTCCCCTACCCTCCCGCGACTTCTTCCACTTCCTCCGCCCGCAAGGCCCAGCCGCCGCTTCTCTCGCGAGACTTGCGCGCAGTGCCGAGGCGCTCCGTGGTGATCTCACCCGAGACTTGGGGGGAGGGAGGAGTGAAGGAGGGGAAGGAATGGGGCGGGAGGCGGGGAGGGGAAGGGCGAGTGAGGCGCCGCCACTGCCGGCAACTTTGTGAGCTAGTTCAGTGCGTGCGTGAGCGAGTGAGCGAAAAGTCAGTGCAGCGCCGAGTCCCCGGCTGGAGGGTCCCCGGGGAGGGCCAGGTCTGGGCCCCAGAGGCCGCCCCCGCAGCCACTCCATCCCCTCCCGCTTCTGTAGCTCCCTCCCCATTTCCTCCCCCACCGGTCCTCGGGGCCTTCTCGCCCCCGTCGGCACTTACCTGTCCCCTCCCCCACGCGGTAGGCACCTCCCCATCCCCCCCTACCTCGCGCCCATCTCGGACTTTGGAGCCCGGACCCCCACACTTGCTTCCCGTACTGGCCGCCCCCTCAGTTTTTTCTCCTGCAGGCAGGCGGGATGGGGGGCGCTGAGCCTCGGGGACGGCGCGAGCCGGGGCCCGGGTGCCTAGACAATAGTTGATGCCCGAGGACGGGGCCACCTCCGCCTTCTCCTCGGGAGCTCGGCCCCCGCCGGCCGCCCACCAGCCTGCATTCCGGGTCCCCCTCGGAGCCAGGCTCGGGAATTGGGCTGATTCCACCCCCGCCTCCCTCGGGCCCCCCTCCGCTCCGCACTCGGCGCCCGCCCCGGCCCGGCCTCGCCGCTCTCCGCAGAGGAGGCGGCGAGTGAGCGCGCGCCGGCCGTCTACACGGTTTCTCTTTCTCCCTAGGGAGAGCGCGCGGCGGACGCGCCCGGGACGCGCGGCGGCACCGGGAGGCCGGGCCGAGCGGTAAGTGGTCCCCGCGCCCGGGTCCTGGGGGTAGTGGGGGTGCAGGACCGCTGACAGCCGCCTGCCCTGTTTCTGGCCGGGGTTGGGGTCCAGGGCCCGGAGCAGGACCTCAGGAGGCCGGTTAAAGTTTGATTTTCGATTTGGTGGCTTGCTGATAGCGCAGCCCGGCGGGGGCGAGTCCAGCTCTACCGCGCCCGGCGCGCGCGCACGCACCCCAGAACCCGAATCTGCACAACTACGGGGCAGGCGCCTCTGCGGGAGTCCAGGAGACCCGCGTCCCAGTCTCGGCGGTTGCGTCCACCCCGCTGAGCTGGTCGCCACCTGGCGACCCTTCCCTTCCAGTCACCTTGGGTGAGCGCTTTGCAGCCTGAGCTGGAGTAGGCAGGCCGAGTTGGTTGAGTTGTGGGAAATGGAGACGAACAGCTCGGTGCGTGAGGGTGGTTAATTTCACCTTTGGGGGTCTTGGGGACATGAAATTTTGGGATGCTGTAACCTGATTTCCAGAGAGCGAGTAAACTGCGAAAGGGCTGGGGAGGCGCGAGGGTGCTGCAAAAAGAACTTTTCCTCCTTCGCCCCATCTGTTACCAGCTTCTCTCCTGACCTTAAAGGAAATTTCCGAGGCTCTTAAAAAATCGGTCCACGGCATTTCTAGGTGGACCAGTAATCGTGTTGGGCAGGTTGAAATTTCATCGCGGTTTGGAAAACAGAGAGACATGGGAAGTGGCTCACTTTCAATGAAGATGTTTAGCTGAATTGTTGGCGTTCGTTTTCTAAGGGAAGCATTTGGGGATTGATGGCTCCTAGACTACGTTTACCTTATAGATTTTATTTTCGCTGACGGGTAGTTTAGAAGCAGCATTCACTGAAATGCATACTACCTGTGAAACGATCATGTTTCTAAACTGGAGCCAGCGATGCGATGCAAATTTCAGAGTAAAGGTGTCGACTTTCATCAGGTTCCAGGTCTATCTGGATGGACTGGGATTGGCGTTTCCTCTATAAAGCAAACCTTTCATGTTGAAACTCTGAGTCAGACTCTTAAAGCCATTGTTTTTATGCTGGTACTCTGTGGGAGTTAAGTGTCAACTTTCTCCTGTTTTCTCCTATGGAGTATCCGTCCAAGGCAAAGATTCTCTGACCGAATCTTTTGGAAATGTACAAGGTTAGATCATACTGAGTTCTGCAGCCAGTTTAGTAACAGTATTAATTTTCTGTATAATCCTGATTTAACGACTTTCAGTTTTCTCTTCATTTTTTGAAAGCTGCAATTAAGCTACCTTTACCAGGATTAAAAAAAGGGTAATATGAAACAGTGGTACTAGCAGTAGGTCTCAGCTAGTTTATTACGGCCACTGATGTGTCCAGCTATTAGATGACATCCCAGTTATTAACTACAATATTAATATTAAAACATTTTCCCATGGAATCAGTTATGCTAAAGCATTAACAATTAACAGTGCATTTAAAATGATGAGTGATTGTTTCCACATAAATGGTTAGAGGCAAAATAAGAGATTTGGGGGATGAATGACTTTATGTCTCTGACAACTAATTTTCTTATCTCATTAATGCTTAAGTAAAGGACTCTTGAAGTTGACTGTCATTTGATTTTTCTAGTTGACTGAGAGAACAAGTTTGGTGAGTGGCTTGAGACAGTCAGTAGGTGTTGCTGTTGTTAGCTTCTCTGCAGTTCCTGCTTCTGCTCCTCGAGTTTGAAATTGCAATTCTGGTACAGTGAACTTTTAAAATCTGAAGTATCAGTCAGTGATAGTTCTGATTTCATTGGAGGATTCTATGGCAAGGCTGACTTGAACTCCAGGTAATAATTGCAAAGCAGCTCTCTGATATTTTGTATTGAAATTGACTTAACACTTCATTTGTCTCTGCCCTTTCACTAGTATTTTCAGGCTTCTGCATTTGCTTTGCTTTTGCTTTGAAGTATGTGTGTAATTCTGGTATAGTGCCCCCACCTTGATTGTTTAGGAACTTTTAAAAAACACCTTCTAGTAAGTTTATTGAAGTCATAGATTGAGGATTGCTTGGGATTAGCAGTTTTGTAGACTTTGGGGGGATCTTGGTTGAGTTGTGATGTGTATGTTCTATGTTAAGTTGCAGTCTGAATTTTTAGATAAATGACTGTTTTTCCTTTTTTCAAAAATCTCTTTGAGCTGTGAAATGGGAGCATGAGGAGAGCTGAAATGGTATGAGAGTGGAATTTGGTGGAAAGTTTGTCATGATTAATAATATGACTATGTGCCTCTTATCAATCAGTCCTTACCATTGTATTATCATTGTTATTGGTCCGTATCAGTGCACAAATGAAGTATGAATATCCTGAAGATTTTTTTGTGACATCTCAGATTTTAAGCCTTTTGGTTCGCTGACCATATTCGATTTTCTCTATGGAAGACAAATAGACTCATTCCCATAATAAAGAACTAGAGCTCTAATAGAGCACACTTTTTTTTTTTCCCTTTGGATCAAATCATGGAAGTTCAAATCTGAAAATAAATTCAGAAATTCCTTTTTTCCCCATTGCATCCCTATATTCCTAACCTTTTGAGTGGTGAGTCAAGCAATATTTATTGATTGCCGCTATCTGGCAGATGCATTTTTGGTTTCTGTGATTCCAGTGATGAGCAAAAGAGTGTACCTGGCCGCATGGAACTTGTGGTCCAGTGGGACCATTTGTAGTAATATTTCCTGGCATGGAGTTATGGTATCCTGATGCCCCCATAAAGGTTATACATAATAGGCAATTATTTTTGAATTATAATATATTTAAACGTTTTGAAATAATGTAGCCTACTATTTGTCATCAGAAGGTCTGGGTTTCAAATACCTGCCCTGCCATTTTCGTTGTGAGATACTGAAAAATAATTGAACTTCTTTCTGAACTTTACTGTTGTTTCCTGCAGAGATGGGCTCAAAACTTGCTTCACAGATGAGCTACAAAAATTAATGAGAATATATGTATGAAAGTACTTTGTAAACTATAAAGTCTTATTTGTAATAGGGTTTTCTTTTTGTTGGACAGATTCATGGATTGTTGGAACTAGGAGGGATTTTGACTCATTTGGCTCATGTTTCCCGTTTTACATATGAGGAAACTGAAGCCCAGAAAGTGAAAGTGATTTGTTGAAGATTATAGAACTGATTAATAACTGGGCAGTGATTGGAAGACAGGTGTCCATATTTAATTTTATTTGTTTATTTTCTGTTTTTTTTTTTCCTACCTTAGAGCCTGTTATGTTAAAATTTTACTGCTTTCTCTCCCCACTTAAGAGTTCAGTATTTATTAAATATCCAAAATGAGGAGATGCAGAACTTAAGGAAACGAACAATCTATGGTAAGGTTGTAAAGCTATGAAAACAACATTGATGTAGTGTTTGGTAACCAAGCTTCATAGTTACTCAAATGACAAAATTATGGAAAAAGAAAATATGAGTTAAAGTTTCTACATAGTAGAGCCTGTAGGTTTTCTTATTTTTGTTTCATTTTTAAATAAATCTTTATTAGCTCAGAGCATAATGTACTCTTTAGCTCTTTAGAAAAGCTAAACTCATTTTATTTTGGTTTGTCTTTTTCTGCTTTTTTAAAACTCATTTCCATTTGCAGAAGAAATTAGGTGTACCATTTTTGTTTCTGGACCATGGCCAACTGAATTGTAGACCTTTTTTCTCAGTGACATGTAAGGGTAACCAGAGATTGAGGCTGGGGGTGTTAGTCAGGTGGAGAGATAAAACAGGACATAAAACAGGAACATGTAGGAGCTTCCTGTTGAAAATGGGACTGATTTATGTTGTGCCACCCTACCTTCCAGTAGAGTAATCTGAGCCAGCAGAGAAGAAACTTCCCTGCTGGTTTGGTGAATGCTCTTGAGGTGAGGGGATTTCCTTCTCCCGGGAGGAATAAGCGTTGTGGTATTCTGCCAGTGCTCACACAGAAGTTTGGGTCTTATTCTACAGACAGATGCAGTAAAACAAGGGTGTTCCACTATCCCTGGAGATTGACAATCCGACCTTCTACCTGCTGCACTTCTGCTTTTTTGGTGTGGGAAATAAATTGGCCTCACTGAATTTTTGCTTTTAGTTTTTTTCTATGCCCAGCTAATCAAAAACAAAAACAAAACCCACACACTTTGATGACACCTTGCTTTCAAAGGTTTTATTTAAGTTCTTAGATGCTTTATTTATTCTTAGATGCTAGCTCATTCATTTTTTTCAGTGAACTGTTGATGAGCTCTGAAGTGAGTCTTAGAAGCATGGGAAAGATTTGTGGCTTCTGGGTCTTTTAAACATGGATGATTTGCATAAGGGACAGAACAACACAGTGATTTGGTTTGTAATCATGAGGGTACAAAAAACCATCAGGGCAGATCTTTTAACGGTAGGTAATGTTCCCTAGTCAACAACCATTTTCTCCTTTTATTCTGGCCTGGAGAGAGTAAGATAACCCCATCTGCAAACAGAACAGCATGTTTTCTTAAAGGCATAGAGAGATGACACCAAAATGCCGTGGAGGGATGTCAGGGGCTTCTTTAGCTGGCCCATAATAAGTAGTAGTGCGTTGGTGGGTGTGCCACAAAGTCAGGTGAAGCCATTTCTCTTTGCCTCTGGAAGTCTGGGATGAGAAATTTCAACCTGTAGATTTCCAATTTGTTGCTTGTCATGTTGCACTAAGTTCTCCCTCTAATTAGGATTGTAGTATGCCTAAGTTTAAATTGTGGGAAGCAGGCAATTACATAATGTTAGATTTCCCTTTTTCCAATTCAGGAGAGACAGGAGAATGTGTGCTCGTTGGGAATGCCAGCTTGGGGAGGGAGAATTGCTGGTTCACAAAAACTTGGGGGTCACTCAAAGGCAACTTGAGCAGAACTGACAGCCAATGCTGCTGCCATTGGATTCCTTTTTCCCTCTTTCCTCCTACAGAGCAGGTCTAGGTTAAATGAATTTCACAGATATGAAAGTTAATTGTGGTTATTTCTCTTCTCTTTCTACCTTTTCCATAAAACCTTTTACCAAAGCTACGAACAGGTATAGTCATTGATGGTTTTGTGGTTCAGCGACTTGCTTCCCCCACTTTTTGTTTTTTTTGAGATGGAGTCTTGCTCTGTCACCCAGGCTGGAGTGCAGTGGCGCTACCTCGACTCACTACAACCTCTGCCTCCTAGGTTCAAGTGATTCTCCTGCCTCAGCCTCCCGAGTAGCTGGGATTACAGGCACAAGCCACCACACCCAGCTAATTTTTATATTTTTAGTAGAGACAGGGTTTCACCATGTTGGCCAGGCTAGTCTCAAACTCCTGACCTCAGGTGATCCGCCTGCCTCAGCCTCCCAAGTGCTGGGATTACAGGCGGGAGCCACTGTGCCCAGCCGACTTGCTTCTTTTTATAACGAGTTCTGAACTGCTCAGAAGAAAGCTATTGAGAACGAAAAGCAAAGGGCTGTGTGCCTAACGATCGTGTTCCTATAATCAAGACTTGACTGTGGTCGGTGTCTTTTACTTTGGCCTCCATGTTATTGTTCTGTAATTCATTTTCTTCATATTGTAAATTATTTATCTAGATAGGAAATCTAATTTGCTTTTTTTTTTTTTTTTGAAATGGAGCCTGTCACCCAGGCTGGAGTGTAGTGGTGCGATCTCTGCTCACTACAACCTCTGCCTCCTGGGTTCAAGTGATTCTCCTGCCTCAGCCTCCCAAGTAGCTGGGATTACAGGCATATGCCACCACACCCAGCTAATTTTTGTATTTTTGATAGAGACAGGGTTTCACCATGTTGACCAGGCTGGTCCAGAACTCCTGACTTCATCCTCCCGCCTTGGCCTCCCAAAGTGCTGGTATTACAGATGTGAGCCATTGTGCCCGGCCTAATTTGGTATTTTTTGAGCTCATTGCCTTTCCTTTAATAGTCTCTACCTCCCAGAATTGATCGGACCTTTGTTTTATTTTTTTTTGGGGGACGGAGTTTTTGCTCTTGTCATGCAGGCTGGAGTGCAGTGGTGCGATCTTGGCTCACTGCAACCTCTGCCTCCCGGGTTCAAGCGATTCTCCTGCCACAGCCTCCTGAGTAGCTGGAACTACAGGCATGCTCCACCATGCGCAGCTAATTTTTTGTATTTTTAGTGGAGATGGGGTTTCATCATATTGGCTAGGCTGGTCATGAACTCCTGACTTCAGGTGATCCGCCCGCCTCTGCCTCCCAATGTTCTGGGATTACAGGCATGAGCGCCCGGCCTGAACCTCTGTTTTTAAAAATGTTTCTTTTCAGTTCTTGATGCTCTCAGAGAAGCAGCTGCTAACTGGACTGTGGTATCCCATGCCTTCAGGAAGAGAAAGTCTGCTTATTCGGAGGTGCTTATAAGATAGAGAAATATAAATTAATAGGATATCCTAAAATTTTCACGAAATTTGACTTTTATTGCTTTCTTCACCTGTATATACCTAGGAATAAAAATGGAGTCAGTTTTTTTCTATATTCTTGCAAGAAGCATGGGGCTGTGGCTCTGAACTATACTGCTTGACTTTTAAAGACTTTTCAAAAACACATGTTCTTGAAATGAGGATTAAATGTGTAGTTGATTTAACTCCTCACTTTTCCCTAACCATACTTTTGGTTGCTCCACTGAAGACCTCAGAAGCTTCTGCCAGTGTGCTTTCCCAGAGCTTAACTTCTTAGTACTGGTATTTGACATACGAAGAGAGTGCTCTGTGTGCATATGTGTGCATGCTTGTATGTGTGTGTGTGTTGTGGGGGCAGGTTTGACTCCTAGCTCAGAATGTGCTCTTGGGAAACATGTTAGGAAGCCTGAATATGGTTCCTAAACCATGTCTCTTTTCCAGTTTGAGAAATGCCTGTGGTTCTTCAGAGTCTCAGTGTTGTTTCATTTTTTAAATTAAGATCTGAATGATGATCCTTTGTAACAGGAAGCAAGGTGTAGTAAATTGCATAACAAAATAATGTTTCAGTAGATAAATGGTAGGTTACAGAGAGCTGTAGGATTCACAGAAAAGGCTTATTAAAAGTTCAAGAACCTCAGCCTAGTAATTGCTTTGGATGAGATTGTTCTGAAGGCCATTTTCAAGGTGGTGGTTAAAAGTAGTGGTTTTCTGTGGTTTGGATAGGGGGTGTGTGTGGGGGAAGCAGTGAGCGCTTGCGTAGAGAATCACAGTGAACCTTGAGGCTTTTCTCCTCGGGGAGAATGCTAGATATTGAGGTTGATGGGTGATTTCGAGAAGCTCAGTAGGTGATTCTGTTATGCTTCTTCCCCACCTAGTTGAAAACACAGTGACTTTTATGTAATTTTTAGATCTGTGCTTGACAATAAGGTAAATAAGTAGTGGACTTAAACCAGAGTGCAGCGAACTGGGGATTGTAGAAACTTCATTTTGGATGGGTGAAAAGGAGAGCCTCTGCATCTTTCATAGAGGCCCATTGATTCAAAAAGACAACTTGGAAGAACTCCTCAAATGACTGCCAGCAGTTTAAAGGGTCAGGCTGCTTAGACTCCTGCAGTGGAGATGGGACATGTACATGCAATTTGATAATTGTATATTAGCACTTCTTTTAAAAAAATTGTAGTAAAAACACATAAAGTTGACCATTTCAACCATTTTTAAGTGTTCAGTAGTATTAAGTATATTCACCTTGTTGTGAAACAGATTTCCAGGACTTTTTCATCTTGCAGATCTGAAACTCTGTAAGCGTTAAACATTGGCCCCCATTTCCACCTCCCACAGACTCTGGCAACCATCATTCTTTCTGTTTCTGTGAATCTGACTACTTGAGGTAACCTCATATAAGTGGAATCATGTAGTATTTGTCTTTTTGTGACTGAATTATTTGACTTAGCATATAATCCTCAAGGTTCATCAATGTTGTAGCATGTGACAGGATTTCTGTCTTTTTAAAGGTTTAGTAGTATTCCATTGTATGAGTTTGCCACATTTTGTTTATCCATTTATCTGTGGATAGATGTTTGGGTTACTTCTACCTTTTGACAGTTGTGATTGTTGCTATGAACGTGGGTGTGCAGATATCTCTTCAAGACCCTGCTTTTAATTATTTTGTATATATACCCAGAAGCAGGATTGCTGGATCATATGGTAGTTTTATTTTTAGTTTTTTGAAGAACCTCTATACTGTTTTTCATAGTTGTACTAACTACTTTACAATCTCATCAACAGTTCATAAGGGTTCTAACTTCTCCACATCCTTACCAATATTTATTTTGTTTTTTTTAAAAAATTAATTAATTAAACAAATTTTCGAGACAGGGTCTCCTTCTGCCACTCAGGCTGGAGTGCAGTGGTGTGATCTCAGCTCACTGCAGTGTCTGCCTCCCAGGCTCAAGTGATCCTCCTGCCTCAGCCTCCCGAGTAGCTGGGACTACTGTTGCACACCACCACACCCACAGCTAATTAAAAAAAAAAAATTAAATAGTAACCATCTTAATGGATGCGAGGTGATATCTCATTATGGTTTTGATATATGTTTCTCTGATGATGAAGTTGATTGCATTTTCATATTCTTGTTGGCCATTCGTATATTATCTCTGCATACGTGTCTGTTCAAGCCCTCTGCCCATTTTTAAATTGGGTTTTTTTTATTGTTGTTGTTGAGTCGTAGGAGTGCTTTATATATTCTGGATATATGATTTTTTTCTTTGGCATTGTGTTTTACTTTTTGAGGGAGAGGCCAGGAGGAGGAAGGGGTGAAAACAGGGTCTCATTGGAGTCTCCAAAGTGTATGAAACCTCTGGTAGTACAAGAATGGGATGAGATGAGATGGCCAGGCAAGTCAGATGGAAAATCCCCAAGATTGTTTTTGCTACTGATTTCTGTAATTAAAATGTGACAGGTGGAAAGGACTAATACATGGAATTCAATAAATGTCACTTGTCTTTCCTAACTAGGTTCCTCACTGTCTAGGTTATGCCTAGATATCATCATCCTTCTCCTTTCAGGGAATGAAGCTCACCTAGAAAACTGGGGAACTAAAAGTGCAATACAGTTTGGATAATGCAGTTGGTTAGCTGTCTCCCCATCCTCTCAACTCCACTATTCCAGGGAGGGGCTGAAAGTAGAAGTGGCTCCCCTGAAGTCTAGTCAGCACGTCGTGGGAGAGTCCACATGAAGGGCTGTAGTCTGTAACTGTCTAGTGCACAGTCCTCTCTTTTTGGTGATAATAATTGTAGGGAAAGAAGCGGACATGCATGCTGATTTCACGAGCTGTCTTCAGGATCTCAGCAGCCTTGCTGTGCTCAGTATCTTGGAAATCCACATCATTCACAGCTAGAACTTGGTCCCCTTCCTGAAGTCCTGCTCTATGTGCATCAGAGTCAGGAATCACCTTGGAGATGAAGATGCCTAGCTGGGAGGCCTTTCCTCCTCAGCTGTTAAATCCCAACTGAGCTCCAGGAGGCTTCTTCAGTGTGATGGTTTGGGGCAGAAACTGGGTCAACTCATTGTTGTAGTCTGGGCGGGGTACCCTCTCATGAGGAGGAATCCATGCTGGAGGATTCTCATAGGCAGGCAGGAAAACCACTGGGTAGTCATCATAAGGAATCTGGCTGTCCATCTTGGGCAAGGCCCAGTGGGCAGTCCCCAGTGACCTCAGGCTTTGCTCCATATTCTAGATATTAACTCCTTATGAGATAGATTACTTGCAAATATTTTCTTCCATTCCAGGTTGCTTTTTTGCTCTGTTGATTGTGTCCTTTGATGCACAAAAATTTTTTAGTTTGATGTAGTCCCTCTCGGCTAATTTTGCTATTGGTCATGTCCAAGAAATAACTGCCAAGTCCAAAGTAATGAAGCTTGTGTTTTCTTCAGAAGTTTTATAATTTAGGTCTTACATTTAGGTCTTTAGTACATTTTGAGTTCATTTTTATGTATAGTATAAGGGTCCAACTTTTATTCGTTTGCATGTGGGTGTCTTATTTTTTCCAGCACCATTTGTTGAGGAGACTGTCCTTTCCTTATTGAGCAGTCTTGGCACCCTTGCCAGAAATCATTTGACCTATATATGTGAGTTTATTTCTGGGCTGTCTATTCTATTCCTTTGGTCTGTTTGTCTGTTTTTATGCCATTATCACACTGTTTTGATTGGTAATACGTTCTAAAATCGGGAAGTGTAAGTGGCACTTTAAAGTTATGCTGTTCTAGATATTGAGTAATAAAGAAGTGACATTAAACAATTCAAAGAATTTTTTCTGTTTTTGAAGGGTCAAGACACACTTAGATAATGAGGTAAGTTGATTTTAATGGCAGAATGTATGAGGCTATCAACTGGCAAGGAGCATAGTAAAAGCTGTGTGTCTAGCACTTCCGGTTTGCAAAGTGCTTTCACAGGTATTGAGTCCAGTGGCTTGGGAAAGCTTCAAAAAGGCAATGAATCTTGAATTATCACAACAGTCAGGTGTGTACCTTAGTGGGTGTTCATACCCGACACTCTGTGTCTGTTGCATCACAGTGATATAGAGAAATTATTATAAGAACTGTCAACTCGTGATAATTTTTTCCTTGATGCTGTGTTGTCTTTCCTTTTCCAATCCAATAGTTTCAGATTTCCTGTATCTGCTTGTTGAATAGCAGTGGGCCCCATATAAAGGTAGAATACTTAACCACAGTACTGTTTCATATTTTGGATGTGTTAAAAAAACAAAAACAAAACAGAAAACTGATCTGGCTGGGTTATATAGGATGAATTGAAGGCAAAAGATTGAAGTCAGAACAGCAAATTCAGTGGCTGCTATAGTAAGTAATTTCGGCTGCTTAAGACACATTTTCTCATCTTCTTAATACAACGATGGGGATAATTTTGGTTGAGTATATTATTTGAAGGGACATTTGGTAGAATTTCCTTGGAAGAAAAATGTAGTATGCTTGTATGTAGTAGGCCTATCATAAAGATTTGTTTATTAGTGACCAAATGAATTTGTATCTGCAAGATATGTTGATAGTGATCAAATGAATTTTTGTTTGCATGGGTAGGTCTCTAAGGAGTAATTTATTCACTTTTCCTGTAGGTGTTTATTGAATCCCATTATATGCCAGGGACTGGTGGCTGCTACTGGTAAACAGGATACATGGTTCCTGTTCTTGTATAGCTGATACTCTTCTAGTGACTTATGTGGTCCTTTTCAATGTTCTGTTCCTCTCCTCTGATTGGATTTTTCTTTTAGTCATAAGCCACCTGTTTTACTTTTGATGCAAAAACAATTGCAGTTGTTTATGGTCCTATATTAAATATTATTTGTATATATATAAAGAAATAAACAATAGTCAATTGCATTTTGGTTTCCAAGGAGATATATCTTGGCAAAATTTATTTTATCAAGTGCTTTTCTAAGAAAGAGAACCAAAGGAAACTGGCTGTAATGCCTTTTGGTTAAGATTTTCCCGAGGACCCAAATAGGGTTTTAAAATCTTGGTTTCTTCTTCTCCCACACCCACTCCAGAAGAATCTGGAAAGCTAGTTATGACTAATGCTGGATTTTGATATTGATTGTTGGAGCTTTGAAGAGTCATATAACCCTTCTGGATCTTCATTCATTCATTCACATTCACTCATTCATTTCTTCATTGACTTAATAAGTCTTCATTGTTTACCTATTATGTATCAAGTAATCTCTTCTTTGTAAAAGAGAGAAAATTGAGGGTTGAATTGTTTTCTTTTAAGACCTACTATAAAAATTCTATAAATTTATTACTATGATTTAGTAAGATTTAAGCCTTTTTATAGATAGTAGAAATCTTTTTGAAAGAACTGAAGAAAGAAATTTATAGAGTTTTTGTTTTTAATTCTGAAATATTTTAGTGAGAAAATTCTATAATGGTGGATAATTTTAGTGTTAGTTTCATACTGATCTGAAACCAATCAACATTTAAACTCAGCTCAGAGTTTTTCTTTGTAATTTTGGTAGTACACAATTCTGAATCTAACCTTTCTGTTGTTACTGATAACACCCTGAAAACTTAATTCCTGTTTCAGATGATTGGTATAATGTGTGTGTAGGAGATTTGGAAATGCTTGTTACCTCTTTTAGGTGCTTGGTTCTGAATCTTTTAGAGTGTGGTCATTTTTGTGTGTAGTAGTCTTGGGATAATGGTAACATCATGTCACTGACTGCAGAACAGTCACACTGAAGATCTGAGTGCCATTACTGTGATAATTAAGCAGATGTTTGCTCATGCTGCCAAAAAAGTAATATTCAGAGTTCCTAGTGTGAGATTTCATGGCTTTATAAAGTGGTATTTTCATTTTCACTTGTTGGAAATTCAACATAGTATTGACTATACATGAAAAGATTCAGTTATGCAAAGTAAAATGTGAGAATTTCCTCCCATGTGGATTGTTGCTTTTCGTAAATCTGGTTTCAGTGTTACCAAAGAACAGTGGAAGATTTGTTCTAGTCCTGGCTCTACTACATACTAGTTGTGTGACTTTGGCTGTCTTTCATATACTAATTAACAGTATCATTATGCACTTCCTAGATGGCAGATAACGTTCTCATCCTAGGGATACATCAATGAACAACTCCGAGTGAGATGGGAAGCCGCTGGAGGGTTTTGTACAAAGGGTTTTGGTCTGACATCTTTAAAGAGTGGCACTCTGTCGTGCAGGGGGGGTAGAATGGGGAGGAGTGCAAAGGTGGAAAGAGGGGGATGTTAGAGGTTTCTAGCAATGCTCTGTAGGTGAGTGAGATGTGATAGCAGCTGTGGAGGTGATGAGAAGTGAGTGGTTTCTGGATAAATCTCAGGCGGGGCAAAAATGATTCACTGATGGGTGAGATGATGTGGAGTGCGACAAAGAGTGCACTCAAGGATGACACCGAGGTGTTTAGCCTGAGCAGCTGGAATAATGCGGCTGCCATTTACTGAAATGAAGATGCCTGGAGGAGCAGGTTTGGGTGCGGTATTAAGAGTTGATCTGTACTTGTTGGATATGAGATGCAAGTTGACTTGCCAAGTGGAGCAGTTAGGTAGGCAGCTGGGTGGGTCAGTCAATCTTCATGAGCTTTAGTTTTCTTATCTGAGAAATGGGGAAAGTATCTGCCCTTGTCAGAATTCTTGAGATCAAATGAGAAAAAAAAAGTTAAAACTTGTAAAGCTGTGTCTTGTATTATTTCTGGAAAGTAGACTGGCTGCCATCTTGTGTCCTTTGTGGTCTCTTTTGCGCTATTTAACTCATAGGCCACATTGTATTGTGGAAAGTTAGCATATGCCCTCCAAAGCCTGGTTTCTTTCCCAGTAGATGTGAAAGCTTTCTCTTTGATCCCTCCTGCAATTCCTGGGCAACTTCTGGGAGAACTTGGTATGTATGTATTTCAGTTATCTCCAGGGTGTCAGAGGGCTTCATTTTGTGTAGAGCCAGTACTTGGGAGTGTGGTACCAGACTTGCCTCTTAATAAACATAGCTTTGGGCCAAAGTAATTTATTTAGGTGGGAGGGCATTGTAATAGAAAAATGGCTCTTATCTTTCTCAAATTCTTTATTTTAGGCTTTCTCCATAACTTGAATCCATTAACAGATAGGGTCTAATAGGTCAGATGATTGAGGGAGACCACTCTTCATGTTTCTTGATTCAGAATACTTATATATTTTTAGGTTTTTTGACTGCTTTAGATTTTTCTGTAGGCAGGTGAAATACGTTAAGTATGTACTTGAATCTATTGAATTAAAATTCACTTAGGATCCACCATGTTGAAAGTGTCAGTCTTTTATTTTAATCAGTGGCATTTTGAATTTATTAAATGTCTGTCATTAGAGGTAGTAGTAAATAGTTATATATTTGAAATGTAGTACTTTTATAATCTATGCTTTCCCACCAGTTGATTGTTCCTTTAAGAATGTCTTGGCTGGGCATGGTGGCTCACACCTGTAATCCCAGCACTTTAGGAGGCTGAGGCAGGCGGATCACGAGGTCAGGAGTTCGAGACCATCCTGGCTAACACGGAGAATCCCGGTGTCTACCAAAAATACAAAACATTAGCTGGGCGTGGTGGCAGGTGCCTGTAGTCCCAGCTACTCAGCAGGCTGAGGTAGAAGAATGGAGTGAACCCAGTAGGCAGAGCTTGTAGTGAGCCGAGATCATGCCACTGCATTCTACGTTGGGTGACAGAGTGAGACTCCGTCTCAAAAAAAAAAAAAAAGTCTTTAGCCAACAGATATGGTGGTTTTGGGTTCTTCTAATCCACAAGCAGTTTTGAACAGAACACTGTCACTCTTCACTGCTGTCCTTGTTTGATTATCAGTCAGCAGGTTTCCGCTGGGCATCAGCTGTGTGCGCCCATTGCAGGTCCTCTGATTTCAAAAGGTCCTGACACATTCAGTGAATATAACTTGATGACTGCCATCTAAGTAAGTATGGTAACCATTGGAATACCATCTAAGTAAGCATTCTAAGTGTTCGGTGGAAAGAGAATGGTAATGGCTTTAATAATTAAGGCATCAGGGAGGTAGGAACCATGTTTTTCAGGAGATATCATGGGGGCAGAAGTTATATTGGATAGTTTTCTTATATGTTTCAAGCAAAGGACCTCTCTACATGAAGGTTTTTGTTAGGTCTTCAGATTTGTAAAATAGGTTTACCCATCTGCTCAGTAATTGTTAAGTTACATAGTCTTTTGCTTTTCATTGAATTGGCTTACTATACATTATTTTGTTTCAGCCTCTAAGAAACCGAACCATAGGTACCAGTATAATATTACTCGACATAATTGTTCATAATTGTTGAAGAGAAACCCCAAACTTTGTCTTTCCCTTTTAAGTACATATTAGAACATTTTGGTCAGTTGTAAGAACTAATTTAAAAAGGGATCTATATGCTTAAATCTGTATCTTTTTCATGCTTAATTTTTCCCCCAGAGGGAATATGACTGTCTTAGTCTTCCTAAAGTGTCTTTTAGGCTTTCCAAATTGTCTGGTGGCTTTTTATTTGAACTTAAGTGTAATAGTTGCTTTTATTGGAGAGATGCCGAGTGTCTGAGGTCGCAGTAATTATTTATGTACTCCTAAAGTTTTTTTTAATAACGACTTTGTTGAGTTATAATTCTCTATTTAAATTAACAAGTCAGTAGTTCTTAGTATATTCATACGTTCTGCAACTATCTCTATAAACAATTTTAGGACATTTTGATTATCCCACAAAGAAACTCCAAACCCATTTGCAGTCACTCCCCATTTCTTTTCAGCCACACCCTTCCTCCCTGACCCCAGCCCTAGGCTACCACTAACCTACTTTCTGTCTTTATAGATTTGCCTTTTCTGTTTGTTTCGTATAAATGGGATCATACAATATGTTGTATTTTGTGACTGGCTTCTTTCACCTAACTCTGTCAAAGCACATTTTATTTTTTTGCAAGTGCTTTAACTTTGGTGGTAATGTTACAGATTAAGGATTCAAAACCAAATATTCCCTGTCTACTGACACAGAAATTACAACCTGTGCTGGGACCAGAGAAAATAGCAAAACGACCAGTTAGTTACTATGTGTGTTTGTAGAACAGGGAGTGAACTTTGAAGCTTTCATAAAATAAAACCACCCTAGTACTAACCAACCAGTGCATTCAGTACATGTGATTGCGTAATTGTCTTACTGCTCCTTTGCAGAGTATTGTCCTGCTTCTTCCTCGAATTTCTAGCAACTCTTAGAAGTCATTTCTGATTCTTCCCTTTCTTTTACTTTTGGTCTGATGTGTGACCAAGCTTTATCATTGTTTTCCCTCTGAATTGATTTTATTTTTCGGGTTTTGCTCTTAGTTTTATTGTCACCGTCTTAGAGTGGACCTTGACCCCTGTATCTAAGTGGCTGTAGCTAAGTGGCTGTAGTAGCCTCCTTTCTGACCCCTTTGACTCCTGCTGTCCCATTCTCCAGGCCATCTTGTCTGATCATTCTTTTTAAGGGACCACTTAGTTACATGTACCACCCTGGAGGAATTCAAGTGGCTTTAATACTTTGCTACTTCAAAGTCATACTTTCCTGCTTGCTTTTACGACATTCCCGTTTGGTCTCTCCGTTTTTGGTCTTCTACCAGACTGTGTCTCTGCCTTCCTATGCTAGGCCTTTGCTCTCTCCTCTTACCTCCTATTCTGATTTTCTTCGAATTTTAATTTGTTTTCAGTTTTAGTTCTATTTAATTCAAAAAGTATGGAGGCCAGGCGCCGTGGTTCTTGCTTGTAATCTCAGCACTTTGGGAGGCTGTATCAGTCTCTTCTCACACTGCTAATAAAGACATACTTGAGACTGGGTAATTTATAAACGAAAGAGGCTTAATGGACTCACAGTTCCACATGGCTGGGGAGGCCTCACAAGCCTGGCAGAAGGCAAATGAGTAGCAAAGTTACGTCTTACATGGCAGCAGGCAAGAGAGCATGTCCAGGGGAACTCCCCTTTATAAAACCGTCAGATCTCATGAGACTTACTCACTATCATAAGAACAGCATGGGAAAGACCAGCCTCTATGATTCAGTTACCTCCCACTGGCTCTGTCCCATGACACTTGGGAATTATGGGAGCTACAATTCAAGATGAGATTTGGGTGGGGACACAGCCAGACTATACCAGAGGCTGAGGTGGATAGTTCGCTTGAGCCTAGGAGTTCGAGACCAGCTTGGGCAACATGGTAAAATCCTGTCTCTACAAAAAATACAAAAAAATTATCTAGGCATGGTGATGCATGCCTGTAGTCCCAGCTGTTCAGGAGGCTGAGATGGGAGGATCGCATGAGGCCAGGAGGTCGAGGCTGCAGTGAGCAGAGATAGGGCCACTGCACTCCAGCCTGGGCAGCAGCATGAGACCCTGTCTCATAAAAATAAATAAATAAATAAAAAAACCCCAAAAAAAGTTTGTGAAACCTACTAATTTCCTCACTTGTTGCTTTATCACTCTTATCTCCTTCCCTGCATACGGTGCTCCTTATCAGTGTCTTGCCTCACTTTTCCCTCTGAGCACCAGCCCCTGAACACTAGTTTTATTCCTATCTTTCTCATCCTTCAAGACCCACCTTCTTCATTGATGTCTTGCTGCTTACCATAACACAACCCTGATTTCTCCATTCTCTGACATGTTGTATTGTGTTGCATACTTAAAGAGCCTAGCACTTAATGATTAATGCATAGTTCATCAATGGTGTTTAGCCTGGAGAAAACTCAGAGGGCGGCGTCATCCTTTGTCACAGGAGTCAAAAGTCCATCATGTGGAAGGAGGAGAGGTTACCTTTTGTCTTCTCAGGCCTCATAGGACGGAACCAATGAGTAGAATAAATACAGATATTTGAGTAAACATTAGAAAGGACTTTGCTGGTCCAGGTGTTTGCAGGTGTGATAGGCTGTGTCCCATCCTTGGAGAGACCCTCATGCATAAGGCTGGACCATTTCTGTACAGGGACATTGTAAAGGGCATT
Organism: Colobus angolensis palliatus; assembly: GCF_000951035.1. Lineage (NCBI taxonomy): Eukaryota > Metazoa > Chordata > Mammalia > Primates > Cercopithecidae > Colobus > Colobus angolensis. The sequence goes on along the minus strand of NW_012116265.1, from coordinate 22,908,908 downwards.
CAGATGATTCACATGGGCTCAGTTACACTAGTGATTATCCGTCTCGAGTATCACAGTCATCTGGGAAAATTTTAAATACACAAGTTCTCAGTCTCCACCTTGAGAGTTTAGGTTGAGCAGTTGTGAAGCCAGGCTTGAAAAGTTTTGAATTAGGTGGCTCTTGTAGTGCTGAGATCCTATGAGGCTTATTTGATTACCAGATTTTTATTTTATTTTTATTTATTATTATTATTTTTTGAGACAGAATCTCACTCTGTTGTCCAGGCTGGAGTGCAATGGTGTGATCTCGGCTCACTGCAACCTCCGCCTCCTGGGTTCCAGCAATTCTCCTACCTCAGCCTCCCGAGTAGCTGGGATTACAGGTGTGTACTACCATGTCGGACTGATTTTTGTATTTTTAGTAGAGGTGGGGTTTCACCATGTTGGCCAGGCTGGTCTTGAACTCCCAACCTCAAGTAATCTGCCTGCCTCGGCCTCCCAAAGTACTGGGATTACAGGCGTGAGCAACTGTGCATGGCCAGATTACCAGATATTTATTGAGTGCCTGTATTGTATGGCAATATGAAGTTTTTGGTTTTTGCCTTCATGGAACATAGAGTCAAGAGGGGAATACAGACAGAGAGCTGAAACCATGTGATTTCTCCTCAGGTAGGTATAGATTCTCTGAGGATAGAGACCATTTCTCTTTTTTTCACGGTTCTTTATTTGCCCCAGAGGAATGGGCACTTTGGGATTCCTTTTTGACTGTCAAGGTGATTAACCTGATGTTTACTGACAAGCTCTCTTTGTGGTAGGGCATAGTACTGTGTTCTTTATCCAAGTGTTTTCTTTTCATTTTCTTTTTTTGGGACAAAGTCTCACTCTGTAGCCCAGGCTGGAGTGCGGTGGCATGATCTCGGCTCACCTCAATCTCCGCCTTCTGGGTTCAAGCAATTCTTCTGCCTCAGCCTCCTGAGTAGCTGGGATTACAAGCATGCACCACTGCACCTGGCTAATTTTTTGTATTTTTAGTAGAGACAGGGTTTCACCATGTTGGCCAGGCTGGTCTTGAACTCCCGACCTCAGGTAATCTGCCTTCCTCCGCCTCTCAAAGTGCTGGGATTGCAGGCGTGAGCCACTGTGCCCGGCCTATCCAAGTGTTTTCATACAACTTAATGTCTTGGTTGAGAAGGAACCACTCTATCTTCATTTGTTTCATGGCAGGTTCTGGCTTTAGATTTTGTTGCTTCCTGGTAATTAATATCAGCTATCATTTATTGAGTAACCACTGCGTCAGGCACTTTGTGTCACATTATTGCTAATCTTTATAAACAAGCCTGTAAGATAGACATTAGGACTCTGTGGGAGCCAGGATATTGAGTTCCTGTTACAGAATTTCTGCTTCTCTTAACATAGATTGCAGCAGCTACTGAGTTGAGGCATTATCTAATGCAGTCATCTGTTGGGACCAGAGTAATTGCAGTCATATTTTGGCTGTGTGCATAAAGCGTATTTTGTTGGGAATGCCAGAAAGCCTGTCTGCTTATAGTAGGTAGCTATGACCACCACCCTGTTAAACTTACAATTTGTTTTAAACACTATGCTCTATTGATGATAAAAGATCTTCATCTGTTTCTCCAATGAAAGGCTGATCTTGCTACTATAATTTTAAGCATGGTATGTGGTTTATTATTCGTTCATGTTGTGCCCAAGTGGAAAGTCAGGGACTGTGTTTTGTTTTTTTTTTTTGTATCTATAACGATGATCTGGATTTCACAGAGTCGGTGTGTGACCCATTTGGTGGTTTCTTTTCCTTATCTGTTGTAGGACTTTGGCCTGTCACAGTGTTGGCCCTAGTGCCTAGTTAGTAATGGTCGTAAATATCTTTTGCTGAACAACACCAATGAATTCATTCTGTTAGGTTCTTTACTTATGCCGTCTCATTTTATCCTCATGAAATTTCTGAGAAATAGGTATTATCAACATTTAACAGATGTAGGGAAACTGAGAAAGGCTAAATAACTTGCCTAGCTTTCAGATGCTCCCCTAGCTTTCAGATGCTCCCCAAGCTTTCCGATACTCCCCAAGCTTTCCGATACTCCCCTAGCTTTCTGATGCTCCCCTAGTTTTCTGATGCTCCCCTAGCTTTCCGATGCTCCCCTCGCTTTCTGATGGTCACCTAACTTTCTGATGCTCTCCTGTTTACCTGAGGAGACTCAGGCATGGTTTGCATAAGAGCGAATACCATTTCTTTTTCTTTCTCTCACTTCCTCCTATTGTAGGCTTTACTGAGAAAAAATTGATGTTACCTGAGGTCAGGGGTTACCATCCTGGCCAACATGGTGAAACCCCATCTCTACTAAAAAAATACAAAAAATCAGCTGGGCGTCGTGGCGCATGCCTGTAGCCTCAGCTATTCAGGAGGCTGAGGCAGGAGAATCACTTGAACCTGGGAGGTAGAGGTTGCAGTGAGCCAGGGTTGCACCACTGCACTCCAGCCTGGACGACAGAGCGAGACTCCATATCAAAAAAAAAAAAAAAAGAAAAATTAAGTGGTAGATGAGTGAATTTTTAGGAGGTGAAGATGTACTAGTATCTCAGACACCTAGAGAAAAGTTATGGATAGTGTATTTAATTTCCTCCCTTGCCTGGATTCAAAGTAGTGCTTGTCACTGAATGTCCTTTCTGGCCAACAGAACTTACTGAGATGTGGGGAACAACTTCCACAGTGGACTGACACCTGCCAAGGGAAGTCCAAGGCCCAGGATTGCAGATGCTTTTAATATGAATAGCTAGGTGAAATGTGAATATATATAGTTTGGTGAAATAAATGCAAATCTTCACTCAGTTTGTAACAACCACAGAGTTTTTTCTAGTAAGAACACATTCATGTTACTCCCCAACTTGAGCAAGACAGGAAGCTTGAGACATTTATTTTTTGGGGTGAAATGCTTTCTTTCTCATCTTGCAGCACGGATTGTATTGTGCAATTGTCATCTTGTCATTGACTTCTGCCTGTTGCCCTCAAATTATCGGGCTGTCATCAAGTCAGCATCTACTTTGTTTTGAAATACATGTCTTTTAAGAGCCCGGAGGCATATTAGAAATATACAGATTTTTTTTCTCGTCAACTTTTTGGGGAGATTTTGTTTTAGATTCAGGGGTACAGGTGCAGGTTTGTTATGTGGGTATGTTGTGTGATGCTGAGGTTTGGGCTTCTAATAATCCCATTACGCAGGTACTGAGCGTAGTACCCAACAGTTGGTTTTTCAGCTCATCCCTCCCTCTCTCCCTCCCCTCTCTAGTAGTCCCAGTGTCTGTTATTGCCATTCTTAGGTCCGTGAGTACCCAGTGTTTAGCTCCCAGTTAGAGAACATGTGGTATTTGCTTTTCTTTTCCTGCGTTAATTTGCTTAGAATAATGGCCTCCACCTGTATCCACGTTGCTGCATAGGACATGATTTTATTCTTTTTTATGGCTGCATAGTGTTCTATGGTGTATATGTACCATATTTTCTTTATCCAGCCCACCGCTGATGAGCACCTAGGTTGATTCCATGTCTTTGCTGTTGTGAATAGTGTTGTGAGGAACATGTGAGTGTATGTGTCTTTTCAGTAGAATAACTTCTCCCCCCCCTCCCCTCCCGTCCCCTCCCCTCCCCTCCCCTCTCCTCTTGTTTTGGAGACAGGGTCTCACTTTGTTGCCCAGGCTGGAGTGCAGTGGTACCATCTCTGCTTACTGCAACCTCTGCCTCCTGGGTTGAAGTGACTCTCCCATTTCAGCGTCCTGAGTAGCTGGAACTGTTGCTGTGCCCCACCATACCTGGCTAATTTTTATATTTTTGTAGAGATGGGGTTTTGCCTTATTGCCCAGACTGGTCTCAAACTCCTGGACTCTAGTGATCCACTTGCATTTTTGGGGGACATTTTTTGTCCCCCAAAGTGCTAGGATTACAGATGTGAGCCACCGTACACGGCCTGTTTTCCTTTGGGTATATACCTAGTAATGGGTTTGCTGGGTTGAATGGTAGCTCTGTTTTAAGCTCTTTGAGAAATCTCCAAACTGCTTTCCACAGTGGCTGAACTAATATGAATTCCCACCAACAGTGTATAAGAGTCCCCAAGAAATATACAGATTTGTAAAGAGATGTTGATGGAAGTGAAGTTGATTGAAAATACAGAAAATACAAGTGTAAGTTCAGTCTTGGCTTTTCCAAGTGTTCATCTAGGAAATGTGTTCAGTTGATCAGACAGAAATAAAATTGATGGTAAAGTTCTTGTAGTTAACTTAGATTATGATGGGAAAGGAGTACATTTTGTTATACCTCAACTTTTCTATTGAGTTTTGGACTGTGTATGTTTTTTGAATTCAGTATACCCTCTTTAAATCTTATGTACAGCTCATTTCTCCAAACCAAATATTTGAGATTTCTCTTTTATGTTAATAAATCCTCAAGGTTTTTGCTTTGGTTTATTAGATTAGGATTTTTGGTGGTATAATAACTAGGTTGGGTGGTTTTATCTTAATCTCTCGTTTACTTTAGTATTTAGATTTATTTAATCTCCTAAGAACAGAGATTAATTTTAAAAAGGATTGTTAAACTTTGGTGGCCGAAGAAGGCCATGATGTGCCTTCTAAATGGCAGAGAGCTCCAAAGTTACTTAATGAATTCCACTCCTGGTGCACTCATTTATAGCAAGATGCACAAGGACCTTAGCCCATTTATCATCCTGTTCTTGGTTTACCATTGCAGCAATAAATCACCTTGATTGGTTCACCTTGTCTTCACATTACAGACTTTTCATGTTGAACTGCTTAAGAGTGTTTGAAAGCTACCTTTTAAATAATGTCCTATAACCACAATAATCCAACAATATTGAGGACATGCCACGCTCAAACCTTGGTCCACCCACCATCAATCCATAAAGTCCGTGTCTAAATATTACCTAATATTCATCATCCACTCAGCAAATACTTTTTGAGCTGTTTCATGTCAGGCACTGGCTGTGGATGAGCTATGTATTTCATAGACAACACTGCAGTTCTGTTCTCAGGATGCTTCCAGCTAGTTGGGAATTCAGGAAGAATAGAGAAAAATGTCTTATCAGGAGATGAAGGAAATAATTTAAATGTACCATCTTTGATTTTTTCCTCTTTGTATTATGGAAGCGGTACATTAGACTTTGTGGAAAATTTGGAAAATACAGGACAGTATAAAGTAGAAAAACATCATCCGGCATTCTGCCACCCACCCAAGAATAACCACTGTTACTACTTTCATGTTTCCTGTCTTTAAAAAATGGCTTCTAAAAACAAGCAAAACAGAGCTCTGTCCAGTAAAAGGCTTTAAAGTGAAGTTTGATGAGGAAAAGGAAAAAAGGCCCCCAGAAATGTTTCTGCTGTTAGGGGGGACCATGATGTGGAAGCAGCATCTTGGGGAAGGGATGTCTGGGAGTTCTCAGGAAGAAAGTATCAGGGAACAAAACCAAGAACAGTGTTTACCTTAGATTTCTTTGTGAATAATTACCGAGTTACAAGTGTGTTGTGTTCTAAAACTTGATAAAGTGGTAGTTGGCATTCCAGATGCTTTTCTCAAATACTGATCTATGCTCGATGAGTACATGGAGTCTTCCCTCTAGGACAGAATATGCCAGATGATTTTTAGATTGCAGTGTTCACTACGTGTCGATAGTTTAAGGTTGGGAGAATGTGTAACAGGAGAAGCAAGAAAAAAACCATTTTTTTTAAAGAGTCTCTTAGGTACTAGCACTTTTTTTGAAGTCAGTGTTTCATTTAATGTTCATAGCAAACATTTGAAGGAAGCATTTTCCTCATTTTTATAGTTTAGATTTAGAAAATGGATTTAATTGCTTGTTTATGGTCATAGTGTTTCATATTAAGTGTTAGGGGCACATACAGGCTTTGGAACCAGAGACCTGGGTTCCTCCCTACCACAGTGATCTCAGACAATTCCTCAACCTCTTTCTTAATTTTTAAAAGGAAAAGATGATGATGCTTAATTAACTCAAGGTTATTACAAAGATGAAATGAGACAATTTATATAACACCCTTACCACAGTTTAGATTTAGGATCAATGAGTGAGAGCTTTTAGGATGTCACTTGTAAGGCAGCAGGCCCAGTGCCTGACATATAGTAGATGTCCAATAGATGTTGGACCCAGTGCTTCTTACAAGCCCTCCCATCTTTTCAGGTTTTTAAAAATTTCTGTCTGTCCTTCTGTCTGTCAGTCTGTCTATCTATCGAGAAATGGGGTCTCATTCTGTTGCCCAGGCTGGAATGCTGGGGGTAATCTTGGCTTACTGCAACCGGTGCCTCCTGGGCTCAAGTGATCCTCCCACTTCAGCTTCCTGAGTAACTGGGACCATAGGTGTGTGCCACCATGCCCAGCTAATTTTTTGTATTTTTTGGTAGACACGGGCTTTTGTATTTTTTGGTAGACACGGGGTTTTGCCACGTTACACAGGCTGGTCTCCAACTGCTGAGCTCAAGCGATCCACCAGCTTCAGTCTCCCAAACTGCTAGGAGGTGGCGTGAGCCACAGTGTCTGGCTTGCCAACTTTTCAGTGTTTTCTAGCGTCTTTCTCTTGGATTTTGAAGGACCTTAATGGAAAGATATATTTCATTTGAATTATCATGGTGGATTCTTGGATTTATAAAATAAATGTCATCTGCACTGCACAGGAAAATTCCATCTCATCAGTAGTTTTCTTTGAAAGGTCATCCTGCACATTTTCCCCTACGTGTCAGTGGGGAAGGCTACGTGTAGGAAAGCTAAGAGCTCAGGTGGGAGTGGGAGAGAAGGAGAGCAGGCGGAGTCAATTTGGGTATTTTCCTGGCATAGTTTGCCACCTGCCCACCTTAGTAAGGATTGTACTATCGCCATGAGTGACTGGGATTGTAACTGAGCAGAGGTTAAGAGGGCACTATGTGGGAGACAGGTACTATATGGAAGAGATTTGGTTCTCCGTGCATACTTGTGCTCTTTCATGCACTTAGTCATCAGACAGTTGTTGATGCTTTCCTACATGCAGTGCACTGTGCCAGTCCTTTGGGATTCAAAGGATGTCCTCGCCTCTGTAGGATTAAGCCAAGTTGACAGACAAGTAACAGAAAATTGCAGCTCAGTTTTAAGTGCCAGGTTAGAGGGAAGCTAGAGGAGCTTTGCCAAAGTATATTAAAATTATTTTTCTGTGTTTGTTTCATTAGACCTTGAAGGCGAGAACTATATCTTTGCAACTTGATTTTTCCCAGAGCTTACTCTTTTTGTTTTTCTGAGTCAGAGTCTTGCTCTGTTGCCTGGGCTGGAGTGCAGTGGCGCGATCTTGGCTCACTGCAAGCTCCGCCTCCCGGGTTCATGCCATTCTGCTGCCTCAGCCTCCCGAGTAGCTGGGACTACAGGTGCCTGCCATCACGCCTGGCTAATTCTTTTGTATTTTTAGTAGAGACGGGATTTCACTGTGTTAGCCGGGATGGTCTTGATCTCCTGACCTTGTGATCCACCCGCCTCGGCCTCCCAAAGTGCTGGGATTACAGGCGTGAGCCACTGCGCCTGGCCCCCAGAGCTTACTCTTATATACATCCCTGAATAAATTTGTATAATTTATTATTATTTTTTTTGAGATGGAGTCTCTCTTGCCAGGCTGGAGTGCAGTGGCGTGATCTTGGCTCATTGTAGCTTCCACCTCCCGGGTTCAGCCAATTCTTCTGCCTCAGCCTCCTGAGTAGCTGGGACTGCAGGTGCTTGCCACCACACCCAGCTAATTTTTGTATTCTTAGTAGAGATGGGGTTTCACCATGTTGGCTAGGATGGACTTGATCTCTTGACCTCATGATCCACTTGCCTCGGCCTCCCAAAATGCTGGGATTACAGGTGTGAGCCACTGCACCCAGCCAAATTTGTGTAATTTTTAACCTGACACAGAGACAAGGTAGTTTATAAATGGTGTGTTTAAACTATATATGTAGAAATCTCAACCCTGTAACTGGAGACATCTGATAAGTCTTAGACTTACTGATAATTTCATTTTTGGAAGGTAGAGGTGGAAAATTGACTAGCTAATTCATGCTGAGAACTTTGGGTGAAACTGGCTATTTTGTTTTGGGGTTTTGTCCTGATGGAAGTTGTACAAGAGGGTCTTATGGCCTAGATTTTTAGAAAGGTATCTCATGAAGCTCAGAGCAAAATGGTATTACCTCCAAGGCCAGCAGAACTGTAGAAAAGAGTATGGTTTCATGGAGATGTGCGGGGAGCGCCAAGAAACAAAAATTGTGATTGTGTGATTGCAAGTCATGCTGGTAAGCAACAGTGGGGATGGCTTCTAAAGAAGTCAGCAAACTGTTCAAGGTCATTGGAAAAGAAGCCAGATTTTAAAAAAGGTTATTGATATATAATTCACACATTATACAGTTAGCCCATTTAAAGTGTACAATTTAGTGGCTTTTAATGTATTCACAGCTGTGTGTAACCATCACCACAATTTTAGAACATTTTCTTCACCTCAAAAATAAATTTCATGCACTTTAGTTATCATCTTTCTGCCTATCTTTCTATCTCCCCAGGCCTAAGCAACCACTAATCTACTTTCGGTCTCTCTTGATTTGCCTATTCTGGATGTTTCATGTACATTTAAGCAATGTGTAGTCTTTTTTTTTTTTTAATTTATTTTTTATTTTATTTTATTTTATTTTTTTGAGACAGTTTTGCTCTGTAGCCCAGGCTGGAGTGCAGTGGTGTGATCTCGGCTCATTGCAGCCTCTGCCTCCCAGGTTCTCCTGCCTCAGCCTCCTGTGTAGCTGGGATTACAGGCACGCACTGCCAGGCCTGGCTAATTTTTTTATTTTATTTTATTTTATTTTTAGTAGAGATGGGGTGTCACCGTGTTGGCCAGGCTGGTCTTGAACTCCTGACCTCAAGTGATCCACCTGCCTTGGCCTCCCAAAGTGCTGGGATTACAGGTGTGAGCCACCGTGCCCAGCCAAAATGTAGTATTTTGTGACTGGCTTCTAATAATGTTTTCAAGGTTTGTACGTGTTGTAGCATGTATCATACTTTATTTCTTTGTATTGTCAAGTAGTAGTCTATTCTATGGATATATAACATTTTGTTTTTTTCTATTCGTCAGTTGATGGACACTTGGGTTTTTCTACTTTTTGGCTATTAAGAATAATGCTGCTTTTCAGGTGTAAGTTTTAATGTGCACATATGTTTCCATTTTTTCTTGGATATATACCTAGGAGTTGAATTGTTGACTTACATAGTAACTCTATGCTTAGTAACTCTAAACAATTCAGCCTTTTGAGGAACTGCTGGACTGTTTTCCAAAGTGGCTGTACCATTTTACATTTCCATGAGCAGTGTATAAAGGTCTCAGTTTCTCAGTTTCTCTACGTCTTTGCCAGCACTTGTTACCGTATGGCTTTTTTTTTCTTTTTCTTTTTTTTGCTGTCATAATAGGTGTGAATGACTTCTATTTCCTTAATGACTAATGATGGTGAGCATCTTTTTATGTGTTTGCTGGCCATTTGTAGATCTTTGGAGAAATGTCTGTTTACATTTTTTGCCCATTTTCAAGTTAAGATTTTTGTCTTTTTTTGTTGAGTTGTAAGTATTCTTTATGTATTTTAGATACAGATCTTTTATTAGATTTGCAAAATGTTTCTCTCACTCTGTGGGTTGTCTTTCTATTCAGGAGGCCAGACTTTAAGTGGAATACAAAAGAGAAAAGGGCACATAGTAAGCATGAAAACGAAAGAATAGACTGAACTGCTACAAATATTTTAGACAGATTATACCTACGGTGATCCGTGGCTTGCAGGAAAAAAATTTAAAATTACCACAGTGATTTAAAAAAATTTTTGGAAGTATAATCCACATCAGGTACGCAAACTATAAAGGTACAGCTTGATAAATGATTGGAAAATGCATGCACGCATGTAACCACCATGCAGGGTCAACACAGAGACTATTAAGAAACCCCCCAAAAGCCATCTTCTGCACCTTTGCAATCATTAGCCCTCCTGCACTCCAAAGATAACAGCTCTTTTGACTTCTGTCACCACTGATTAGTTTTTATATATTTTTTGAAATTTGTAGAAATGGGATTATACAGCGTGTTTTCTTTTGTGCCTGGTTTATTTTGCCTAACATGTAAAATTTATCCATGTATTTCCTGTAGTTGATTTTCTTTAATTGATAGTTTTCCATTGTATCAATATCCAACTCTTTATACTGTCTTCTCTTGATGGACATTTGAGTTTCGGTTTTCAGCTTCTGGTCATTAGGCCCTTTCTTGCATGCATATTGAGGTGCACACAGGGCATGCCTTCCCATGAGATGTATGTCTAAGAGTGGACTTGCTGTGTCATAAAGTGTATTTGTGTTCCGGTGTATGTATTTGTGTATACACTTTGTTAAGGTGTATGCAAATTAGTTTTTAAGCTTTAAAACAAAGAACAAAAAGAGGCTAAACCCACTGTTTAATTTTAACAAAAGGGATTTCAGAGTAATTCCCTCCTTTTTCTGAGTATCTTTTATGTTAGGAAAGTATTTTTCAGACAGAGAAGGGTAGAATATGAAAGATTAAAGCAAACAAGTTCTTACACACTTAAAATAAATAAGAATCTCCAGGCTGAAATGGATTCTTCCCCAGGATACTGAAAACTCTGCTATTAATTTGAGGAACCCCAGTTGGGAAACTTCGAGAACTGATAAGGTTAGAGAAGCTCTTACAGGGGCAAAAACATGATACCTTTTCCTCACCCATCACAAGGGTTGTGGTCAACACTCCTATTAGCAAAAGACAGGTTAGCAGGAAAGAAAGCATCACAGATTTATTTAACAAAGTTGTATATGACATGGGAGCTTTCAAAAATGAAGACCCAAAGACTCAGGGAAAACTGTTTCTATGCTTCGATTTGATGGAGAATCATGGCCGTGTAGTAAGGTGATTGCACAAAAAGGGAATGATCTAATGGTAATAAACTGAGAGGGGAACCCAGCAAGGCCTGTCCAGATTCTTCTCAGCCTCTCTGTGTTGAGCATTACTTTTCCATTGGGTGTGGGGCAGAACCCTTCTGGAATAAGGGTCTTATGATTTATTTTCAGGTAAAATGGATCAGAGAATTCCTTTATGACCATGCTTCACATAGAAGGCGGGGGAAGTGATCTTGTTTCTGGGGCCCCTCCAGTTTCCTTCAGTTCAGAATCCTTTGGGGTAATGTATTCTGAGCCCTGACACTCCTGAAATCTGAGGGTTTATGTCAGTGTTTTCGTTTTTTTTTCCTTAAAGAAAGGAAAATAGGTTTTTTTCCTAAAGAAAGGAAAATAGAAGAAGTTTCATATGACTTTCTGGCAGAATTTTAGTACAGGTTTAAACAGGTGATTTGATAGCACGAAAGAAAAAGGTAGTGGTTACCAGGAGCCAGGATGGTTTCAATATTATAAAAAACATTCACTGGGCTTCTAATTCCTGTGGGTTCCTGGTACTCCTGCTGCCAGGGGAACAAAGGTGAATGTCACGTTCTAAATTTAGGAGGTCAACTTGTAGCCTGTATCCTTAGTGAATTTCCTTGCACATATTTTTTGATGGCCCAAGAGTGGGGGAAGCAGACACATTAATAAGTAATCCCCAAATATAGGCAGAGTGCCTAGGAAGCTGGTTAAGGAGTGCTCTTGTGACATTCGGGAGAATGTGGAGAATAGGACATCTTTTGAAGAGGTGATATTTCTTCTAACATCCGAAGAGACTAAGGGAAAATAGATTAGGGTGGGGAGGGCAGGCAAGTGCTGAGGCTTGGTTATAAGAGCGTTTCTGCTAGGTGGAGTAAAGTGATTATGAAAAAAATTTTAGAAGTGAGAGGTCTCGAACTCCTACTCGTGATCACACCTCGTGATCTGCCTGCCTCGGCCTCCTAAAGTGCTGGGGTTATAGGCATGAGCCACTGTGCCCGGTTAATATGGTGAAACCCTGTCTCTACTACACATACACACATACACACACTAGCTCGGCATGATGGCATGTGCCTGTAATCCCAGCTACTTGGGTGGCTGAGGCAGGAGAATTGCTTGAATCCCAGACGCGGAGGTTGCAGTGAGCCGAGATTGCACCACTGCACCCCAGCCTGGGCGACAGAGCAAGACTCTTTCTCAAGACAAAACAAAAAGAAGTGGGAGGTATTGCCACTGATTGGCTTGCAATTAGGTTTTGCCTATTATGCTAAGGACTTTGGGCTTTTATAGTCCTAGGAGAGCCCTGGAAAGATTTTAAATATCCAGGGAGCAGAATGATCAGATATGCATTGAAAAAGTTTGCTCATAATATAGAAAATGTACTGATCTGGTTCCAGCCACATAGGAAACTCTTACAAGAGTGAAGTTAGGGATTGCAGTGGTCCTAAGTCCCCCAGAGGGACTTAGGAGAGACTAAAATAAGTCATTCTGTGCTAATCTTGTTTTCTTTTAAAAATAGATTCTGGAAAGTTTAAATAGGTTATTAATTAAGGGAATGCTGTCTTTTGATTTTGACAGAAGAGTTTAACAAAAGGCCGTCCTTATGAACAAGATGGGAAAATGTGATATGGGGATTAGGTGGATTTGTAGCTTGTTGAATAGTAGATTTGATGGATCTGCACAAGCTAGGAGAGAACTTGTGCTGTTGCACTCTGTATTTGATTTCTGTGGGTTACAACTTTGATCTTTGAAATAGGTTTATGGTTAACAAATTCACATGTGAAGTCAAATTAGAAAGGTAAGGTAGTAGTTGATAAACTACTTTCAAAGTTTAAAATATGCCTTTATAGAATTTCAAAGAGGTGAAATTGGTTGTAGGGGTTGTGGGAGCAGAAATGCTACTCTTTAGGTTGAAAGTACAGTATAATTACATAACAGATAAATAGTGTATCTGTGATACTAAAATTTCATGGGAGAAGGTGATTAAGAAAAAAATGCCTAAAAAGTCTCTTTAGAGGTGCAGTGATGGAAAAAGTTGAGAACCACAACTTTAAAAGAAAGCTGTTGAAATGACTAGCTAAAACTTAGAATAGATGGAGGTAGTTGAAAATTTCTACATTTAGGACTCGACACTAAAGGTACCATGATAGGTTGGGAATATTTCATGATTTTTGTTTATGTGAGGGAAAAAAATGGAATTAAATCCCTTTGTTACTTTTATTTGCTTCTAAACTCAGTATTAGTCAGTAGGGTGGATATGACCGAGAGAAAGGTTAATGCAGCCTTAGCTTTCATTTATAAAGTTAGGTGTGAAGAGAATTCAGAGTGTAAGAGTTTCCTATATGGTTTCCTAATATGGTTTATTATACCATAAGCTGATCAGAATCTGATCTGGAACTTGGAAGATGAGAAGTCTTAAAACCATGTTGAGAAGCATTATTCAGACAAAACAACAACCAACTTGCTGTTTAACAAGACAACTGTAAGAATTTATAGCTTGAATCCATAAACATAATTAAACATAATTACATTGGGCAATGCTGTATAATTAATAAATTAATTAAATCTATATTGAGTGCCTACTGTCTTCCAGGTGTTATTCCAACTTCTGGGGACTCTGTACTCAGCCAACTGGAGTCAATATCTGTGTTCATGGAACTCACAGGTTAGTGAATGGAGCCAGACAGTAAACAACATAAGTTTGTAAAGTATATCTAGTATGTAAGATAGTGTGCTAGGTATTAACAAGCGTGCCAGAGGAAAAATAAGTAGGAAAGGAGTATGATAAATAATGGGACTGGTGGAAATACTAGAGTGGCCAGAGAAGGCCTCATTGAAAAGGTGATTTCTTTTTTTTTAAACAAACTTTATATTGTAGTGTAACAAACATACAGGAAAGTACAGAACGCACACATGTACCATGGGATAAATTTACTGTCTTCTTGTTTTTGAGACAGTCTCACTCTGTTACCCAGGTTGGAATGCAATGTTGTGATCATGGCTTACTGCAGCCTCCCTGGGCTCAGGTGATCCTCCTACCTCAGCCTCCTGAGTAGCTGGGAAGGTTAAATTTCTACAAAGTGAATACACTTGTGTAATCAGCACTCAAATTAAGAAACAGAATTTTAGCTGCCCCTTAAGAGGCCTGGTTATCTCTCCTCCCAGTTGAAGCCTTGCCTCCTGAGGACTCACACGGTAGGTTACTGTTGCTGGTTTGTGAGCTTTATATTAATGTCATAATGCATAATATATTCTTTTGTTTCTGACTTCTTCTACTCAACATTGATTTGGTGAGATCCAATCTATGCTCTTACAAGTATTAGTAGTTTATTCATTTTTGTTGCTGTAGAGTATTAAATTGTATCATGATATCACAGTTTACGGTCTTCTATCTCTAGCTAATGAGTAGTTCTGCAGCAAACATGCTTGTATATTTCTTTTTAGTGATGCCATCTATAGGGGATATAATTAGAAGTGGAATTGCCAGGTTATAGGATATGTGTATATTCACTTTGGTAGATACTGATAAAGTTTTCCAAAGTCATTATATCGATTTGTATACCTATTAATGGCATGTGAGAGCTCCACAGACATGTCAAGATTTGGCATCTCCTGCCATTTAACTTTAGCTGTTCTGGTAGTTGTGTAGAGATGTTCCAATGTGGAAGACTAATGCATTTAAGCACCTTTTCATATTTATTGACCATTTTGAACCACTTTTTGTTGTGATAGAAATGTTTCATATTTTCACTGTGTTGTGGTTAAATGACCATATACATTTGCGAAAACCCACAGAAAAACTGTACACTAAAAAGAGTGAATTTCACTATATGCAAATTATAGTCAGTAAATGACTAAATACCACGTTCCTTATTGATTTATAGGAGTTTAAAAAATGTATTCTGGATAAGTTTCTCCATTGTATATGTGCACTGCACATCTGTTCTTCCGCTCGCTGGCTTGCCTTTTCAACTCTCTTAATGGTGTCTTGTTTTAAGAAATTTTAGTTTATCTCAAGGTCACAAAGATAAGGATGAATTTCGAGTAACCACCTGAAGAAGTAAGGTCACTAATCATACAGGTGTCTGACCTGGGGGAGACATTTCAGACCAAAGAGGCAGCAGGTGTGAAGAACACAGGGCCAGGTGCCTAGAAGGACATGACGAGTAATGGAGGAGCGGAGATGAGCTGAGAGAGGCATTGAGACAGCAGGTGGGGCTTGCTGAAGAATTTCCTCTCACTGGGATGGGACTCCTGAAGGGTTTTAAGCAGAGCATTGACATGGACCTACCTAGGTTTTAACAGAGTCGCTAGGCTGCTCTGATGAGAGTAGCCTGCTGGGAATGGGACTGAAGTAGGGAGCCAGTTAAGAGGCAGTGGCAGTGGTCTGAGGGAGTGGTTATGGTGACTTAGACTTGGTAGTGGCAATAAATGGGGTAGTTGACTGTTGGTAGGTTTTCAGTGTGAAGCTGAAGGATATGCTCATGGTCTAGAACTGGGATGTTGAAGAAAGAAGAATGGCACTGGGTCTTATTTTAGTGTTTATTTTTAGTTTTTGCCTGAGCAACTGGAAAGAGGGGAATTGGGAAGTTGGAGACGGGGAGAAGGTGCAGAAGATCTGGAACAGTGCCAGCCATCTGCTTGTATTTTACGGATGTAATCTTAATTTTTTTCAGCATTTTATTAAGAAAGGCCATTCAAATACCAAAGGAATAGGAAAGACACAATTTCAAAATAAAGATCAATCATTTAAATTGGATAAATTTAGCCTTATGAAATACTCAAACAATTTTTTTTTCCCATTTCTCTGAGGACCTACAGATGCAGGTATTGTTTTGCAAACCAGCTTTGGGAATCACTGATTTGTGGTATTATGTATGTATCCTTTGATCTTGATAGTGTTAACACATGAACATCACATCCTTAATCTTGGAATAAGATTGAGATTAGAGTCTAGACATGATAAAAAATTAAAGTAGGCCATGTATCATTTCTGGCCTAGAGATACTTCATTTCTTTTGTTTTTGTTTTTGAGGTGGAGTCACGCTCTGTTGCCCAGGCTGGAGTGCAGTGGCTCTATCTTGGCTCACTGGAATCTCTGCCTCCCAGGTTCAAGCGATTTTCCCACCTCAGCCTCCTGAGTTGCTGGGATTACAGGCACCCATCACCACACCTGGCTAATTTTTGTATTTTTGTAGAGAGGGGGTTTCACCATGTTGGCCAGGCTTGTCTCGAATTCCTAACCTCAAGCAATCCATCCGCCTTGGCCTCCCAAAGTACTGGGATTACAGGCGTGAGCCACTGTGCCTGGCCCGATACTTCATTTCTTTAAAAAAAAAAAAAAAAAAAAAAAAAGTGTGTTTGCCAGGTGCAACCAGAGGACACACATGGTACATGGGTAGTCATAGTAAAGCTTGAGAGTCATCGTAGTAACTTCTGTTCTTAGGGAAAAATATAGTTTATGTTTTAACTTTTGCATATTCTCTTTCTCCCCACCATCAGTGCTAAAGCTGAGTGCACTATAAACTGTTTGACAAAAGCCCTTCAGGTAGCAGAAGGCAAGGTGAGGTACTGCCATGACAAAGGGAGAGCTTGCTGAGTGCCTGGAGACCCAAGGCCCAGGGGGCACTAACATTAGTGAGACTTGTCTTGAATCACTGTGTGGAGACGATACATACTTGTGCTTTGGCAGAGCATTGAGATGCACTGGATGATTATCAGTGCCATTAAGGGCCTTCAGAAGTGTGTAAGTGATCTTTATAAAGTTTTGCCTTTGAGTATCACCTGAAAAGTACCTGTGTAGTTTGGCAGTATTAGTCAAAGATATTAAATGTCCTTTGTAAGATTCTGTTGCCACTTTAAGGACCAGTATTATTAATCGCTGATTACTTTTTCCGTCTTTCCCAAGTAATTGTATAGGACTTAATCTTTATACCAAGAAGAGAATTTTAACATGCATAATCACTTCTCAGTGCTTCCAGTCTGCTTTTAGTATTAGGTAATAGTGTCTTTTAGTTGCCTGATGTATCTGTGGTTTTAACATGATTATCTTACCCTGAGGGATGGAGAAAATCAGTGAAAAGTTCACTGCTGCTTTGTGAATTAAGTTATGTCTTGGCACGAAGTACTGATCATTTTGGCATTCAAATACAGCCTTAGATCACCTTGCCTGCAGTTGAGGAATGTTCTGAAAGTGCTACCTAACACTGCAGGATTCTCCATAAACTTGAGCTGGTATAGAAAGTGATGTTTATTGTATCCTCTTCTCAAATATCTTGCCAAGTTACTGTCATCAGACTCTTTATTGATAGAAAATTAGTTAGGCAAAAACCATTTTCTTCTCCTTGCATGGCAGAGGTGATGAAATTTATGAGAAAGTACATATAAGGGAAGGTTCGAAGTGTTGATTGTGAATATAAACCCTGGCTTGAAACAAAGAATTCTTGGCTTATATGGTGGAATGTTCTGTGTGTTGTTTTCTTTTCAATCGCAGCTCTTGTATGTGGAAATAATGAAATGAATATTTGCTATGTGTGTTGGTTGGGGTTTTGTGTTACAGATACTAAGAGTTATTCTACTGGTATAAGCAGCAACTGATTTATTAAGGGTGATAGCTAGTTTAGCAGATTGGGCAGGCTGACAAAAGAGACTGTACTCTGAGTTTCTGGGAATGGTTGCCAGTTCTGCACTGTGGAACAGGCCTGCTGAGGAGCTGCTGCTCCTAATAAAGTCAGGGTGCTGCAAACCAGGAAGCCAAGCAAGACTTGCCCCCCTTCTTCCACTTTCCCTTCGTAACTCCGTTCTGAAGGAGCCCCGTGTGGTATGTCTGGTTAGTGAAACCTAATTAACATGTCTGCTTGTATACCCCCAATTTGCTTATTTGCTTTCTTTTTTAAAATTCTACATTGGGAAGGTGAGGTTTACACAGTAAGGAAGTAGTGAAAACGTAACAAAGATGATTTGGGGCTCCATGAATAACACATACTCATTACAGTAGCAATTTAATATCATGTTAATTATAATTATAAGCAGTATAATAGTTAATAACATAAGATTTTAAGTGAAACTTTTAAGGAAACCTACTATTTAAAAACATACTTTTTGGGCCAGCCACGGTGGCTCATGCTTATGATCCCAGCACTTTGGGAGGCTGTGGCAGGAGGATTACTTAAGGCCAGGAGCTCAAGACCAGCCTGGGAAACATAGCAAGACCTTGTCTCTACAAAAAAAAATAAAAATAAAAGTAAAATAGCACACCCGTTGTCCTAGCTACTAGGGCGGCTGAGGCAGGAGGATCACTTGAGCCCAGGAGTTCAAGGCTGCACCGAGCTATGATGGTGCCATTGTACCCCAGCCTGGGCAAGAGAGTGAGACTATGTCTCTACAAAATACAACAACAACAAAAAAGACTATTTCACTGAGGGGATATATAAAGAATATTTAAAATTTCAGCAGTTTTGTGGTTGTGTTACTTTAAAATTCTATTTAAGCTAGCAGGGGTATGTTGATAGGAAAGCCAAAGACAAGAGAAATACCAGGGTTTTTTTTTAGTACTTGGGGAATACCACTGCAAGTCAAGACCCTTGTGAATTTGTTTTTCTGATCGGAGAGAGAGAGTTGAGACTTTATGAATCAGTCAGTATAAATTCGTTAGTTATTTGAAGAATACTGAAGAATGAAATTAATATGAATCTGATGGTGGGTTAGCAGAATTACAAAGCATGACATTATTATAAATTTTAAAAAATTTTATATTTTAGAGACAGGGTCTTACTCTCGTCTCCTAGGGGGACGTGCAGTGGCGTGATCATAGCTCACAGCAGTCTCAAACTCCTAAGCTCAAGCTTAGGTGATCCTCCCCCCTCAGCCTCCCAAGTAGCTGGGACTGTGTGTCACTGTGCCTGGCTAATATTATAATTTTTAATATATGGCTATTAATCTGAAGGTTTTTCTGTGTGTGTGTGAAAGAAAGCCCTAAAAGGGACTTCGAAATCACATGGTCCAACACCCTGATTTTTATAGTTGAGAAAACAAAAGCCCAGGGGGTGAAGTGATTTGCTCAAGACTATATAACTGGTTGGTGGTAAAGCCACCTGATTTCATAGCCTATTCATTTCCCACTAAACTCTCTAGGAAAGCACAGGTTTCTCCACACTGGGAAAAGCTCCTGGATTCCCCATACTAAGATTTGAGCCCTGACCTAGTAGTCAGGATGTCTTAGTGGAGTTGTTGGTTGATAACACTGGTGCTCTTTTGTTTTTTTGAGATGGTCTCACTCTGTCACCCAGGCTGGAGTGCAGTGGCATGATCTCCGCTCACTGCAATCTCTGTTTCCTGGGCTCAAACAATTCTCTAGCCTCAGCCTGCCAAGTAGTTGGTACTATGAGCCATCAATGCCCGACTAATTTTTTATTGTTGTTGTTGAGACACAGTTTTACTCTGTCACCCAGACTACAGTGCAGTGGTGCCATCTTGGCTCACTGCAACCTCCGCCTCCTGGGCTCAAGCAGTTCTCATGCCTCAGCCTTCAAGTAGCTAGGATTACAGGTACACACCACCATGCCCAGCTAATTTTTTTTGTAGTATTAGTAGAGACGAGATTTTGTTATGTTGGCCAGCTTGGTCTCGAACTCCTGACCTCAAGTGAGTGGTCCACCTTGGCCTCCCAAAGTACTGGGCCATGAGCCGCTGTGCCTGGCCTCTATTTTTTGTATTTTTGTAGAGACGGGTTTTGCCATGTTGCCCAGGCTGGTCTTGAACTACTGAACTCAAAAGTGATCTACCTGCCTTGACCTCCCAAAGTGCTGGGATTACAGGCATGAGCCACTGTGCCCGGCCAACAGTGGTGCTCTTTTATGTTTCAAATGAATAGTGGGACATTTATTTTTGAATTTTGAGGAAAATGAATCACAGAAGTAAGAATTGTGTTCAAAACAACAGTTGGGGTAAAAACACACCAAGCATACCTAATTGAAGTTGTAAGTTTCACTTGATAAAATAAGCTGCAAAAACGAAGGGGGTTTGCACATAGCTCTCTTCTATTTTAGTCTTCTGGGTTGTTTGTAAATTTGCTCATATATAACTCTTTTGCTAAAGCATTTGCCATTACGTGTATAGTCAGTACAAGTTAAAAATTACTAGGAAACTTCAGTCTGGCTCACTCATCATCTCCTTCATGTTGTTGCTCAGACACTGCCTTTGTAGTGACTCTTACCCTGACCCCATCCTGTTTAAGATTGCAGCCCACTTGCCCTCCCTTCATTCCTGAATCCCTTTTTCTTAATAGCCTGTCCTTTTTCTTGACAATAGCAGTGTATTAGTCAATTCTTACACTACTATAAATAAATACCTGAGACTGGGTAATTTATAAAGAAAGAGATTTAACTAGCTCACGGTTCCACAGGCTGTACAGGAAGCATGACGGCTTCTGGGGAGGCCTCAGGAAACTTTTAGTCGTGGCAGAATGTGAAGGGGAAGCAGGCACGTCTTACATGGCTGGAGCAGGCGGAAGAGACAGAGAGTGGGAAGGTGCTGTACGCTTTTAAATAAGCAGATCTCGTGAGAACTTGAGAACAGCACCAAAGGGATGGTGTTAAATCATTCATGAAGGATCTACCCCTAAAATCTAGTCATCTTCCACCAAGCCCCACCTCTAACACTGGGAATTAAAATTGAACTTGAGATTTGGGTGGGGACACAGATGTAAACTGTATCAAGCACGTATCCCCTCTGACCTTATGATATGGTTTGGTTGTGTGCCCACTCAAATCTCATCTTGAATTGAGGCTCCCATATTCCCCACGTATTGTGGGAGGGACCCAGTAGAAGATAACTGAATCATGGGGGCAGGTTTTTCCTGTGCTGGTCTCATGATAGTGAATAAGTCTCACGAGATCTGATGGTTTTATAAAGCGCAGTTCCCCTGCACACGCTCTCTTGCCTGCCACCATGTAAGATGTCACTTTGCTCCTCCTTCACTTTCCGCCATGTTTGTGCGGCCTCCCCAGCCATGTGGAACTGTGAATCCACTGAACCTCTTTTTCTTTTTAAATACCCCGTCTTGGATATGTCATTATTAGTAGCATGAGAACAGACTAATACACCTTATATGTACATCTCCTCCATATAATTTGTCTATTATGGTTTCTATTTATGGTGTGTCATCTTCTTCAGTACAGCACATGAAGGCAGGGACTTTTGTCTGTTTATATATCCCCAGGACAAAAAATTTAAAGTGCCTGCCATGTAGTAGATAATAAATGTGTTGAATGAATGAACTTGGCAAAAGCAGCTACTTTTTGAGATTCCTACTGGTAAAATGACAGATTCTTAGTCCTACTGGTTGTTTTTTTAATTGACTCAATTGAGGATGGCAAAATCATCAGTGGTATATAAAGAAAGTGCGTGCGTGAGTTGTGCTTTGTACAGTTTTCTGGAACCTCCTTGCTTGTTTGGCAAATAAACAGGGAACTCGGATTCAGATGAAGAGTCATGAGATTATGCAGATATTATCAATGGAACTGGTTCTTTAGATATTAAAATCTAGAGTACTAAATGATAAAAATGCATACAGAGATTTTCAGATACAGACTTGGACACGTAGCTGGTTTTTAACATAAGTGGTTTAAAAGGTTTTCATTGTCACCATCGTGGCCAAAAATGTTTCAGAGTATCTGGCTACTGCGATGATGGAGGATGGATGAGGAAGGAAGTGAAGGCATCAGGATCTCCCATCTTGAGAGAGTTGGATGGTGCTTCGGGGTCATCTAGATGTGAAAGTACATTTCTACTAATCTAAGCTTTTTACGAAATGCTGAAACATGAGACAAAGCGATACATTTAATGAAGATAAAGCTTATAATGTTCTAAAGGTTTCAGATAAGCTAATGGTAGTCTTCTATTGAGTTCTAGGGCATAAGGTAGTTTATAAAGGTTATTTCTATTGTTTAAAGATGTATTTGACTTTTAGAATTCAGTGACAATTGGCCGGGCACGGTGGCTCAAGCCTGTAATCTCAGCACTTTGGGAGGCCGAGACGGGTGGATCACGAGGTCAGAAGATCGAGGCCATCCTGGCTAACACGGTGAAACCCCGTCTCTACTAAAAAATACAAAAAAACTAGCGGGCGCCTGTAGCCCCAGCTACTCAGGAGACCGAGGCAGGAGAATGGCGTGAACCCGGGAGGCGGAGCTTGCAGTGAGCCGAGATCCGGCCACTGCACTCCAGCCTGGGCGACAGCGCGAGACTCCATCTCAAAAAAAAAAAAAAAGAATTCAGTGACAATAAAGATGATAAATAATGTCTTAGGAAGATGTTAAGAAACCTAGAAAATACTATAGAAATCAGATATGCCAACTCTTTATATGAGCCTAAGTCCAAAGCTTAACTGACTTGCCCAGTATCTATCACACAGCTAGTTAACGGCAGAATTGGGATGAATTTTTGTCACAGATTTTCACTGAAGTATCAATAGGAGAGGAATGTACAAGCCTCTCTTTAGAGATAACCCAGGGAGCCATTATGAACTTGTTTTGAGGTCTGCATTTTGTCTTAAAAATTTCAAAAGTCACGCAGTTATTTCATCCTAGACGAAGTATTTATGTCTTTCTCTTTTTATGTGTATAAGTATGTGCATTATTTTAGTCTTGCAAAAATGTGCTTACTTGAGGAAGTTGAGAAATTGAATACAATGGCAGATCATCGTTGATTATTGTCTTAGAAGAAGTGTTAGCAAATCAAAGTTTTAAAGAAACTAAAATGAAGAAGTGTATCTACTTGATCTGTTCTAAAATTACATTAGAGGAAATTAATGATAGTGCAGTGAAAATAACTTAGAAAATATTTTAAACCTCAACTTGAGAAGAAAGGATTGTTATTTATGCCATTTCCACATTCTTTTTTTTTTTTGAGATGGAGTCTCGCTCTGTCGCCCAGGCTGGAGTGCAGTGGCCGGATCTCAGCTCACTGCAAGCTCCTCCTGCCGGGTTTACGCCATTCTCCTGCCTCAGCCTCCCGAGTAGCTGGGATTACAGGCGCCCACCACCGCGCCCGGCTAATTTTTTTTTGTATTTTTTAGTAGAGACGGGGTTTCACCGTGCTAACCAGGATGGTCTCGATCTCCTGACCTCATGATCCGCCCGTCTCGGCCTCCCAAAGTGCTGGGATTACAGGCTTGAGCCACCGTGCCCGGCCACAATAAAGGTTTTTACTTCTTAATCTTTTATGTAAATTGTGCTTTTGCAGCACATGGTTACATGAGATATTTATCATGCAACTGAGTTGTAACTCAATTTCAGTATGCTCCAAAATGTAGATTTCACAGTTGATTAGAAAGCAGGTGTACTATTGGGAGCACTGCGCTGGCAGTCAGGAGGTTTTGACTTAATTTTATCAGTAAAATTAGAGTATTACAGTGGTAATGAAGTATTGGATCTTTTTTGGCTCTACAAGCTTATGGTCTGTATTTGTTCATGATATGCTTAGTGCTTCCGTACAGATACTTACTAAAATTCACATTTACAAATAGTGTGTGTGTATTTCACATTTCAGTGGCTCCTTGTAACAACAGTTCCCTTGAGATGACTATCTGAGAACGAGGGCCCCTTGCTTTATCCTTGGCAGTGGGTTTTCCTGTGTGACTACCAGATAAATCATTATGTAAGAACTTGCTGTGCAGTCACTGGTGGTCCATGAAGGGCCTTTTTCTACTGTGCAGGGTGAACTCTATGAGACTTTTAGCAGTTTTTGAGAAAAAAGCCTCCTGAGACCCGAGGATTTTTAAGTGGGCCTGGAATCTTTAGGAACTGGACAGTAGTTACCCCTGAGCAGTTTGCCATGTGGAGTCCTTACATCATCATTGGAAGCAGCTGCCTGAATTTTTATTGTCTTGCACTAGCAGGTTTTCCAGTGCTTTAAGGATTTAAGATTTAGTTGGGCAGCACTGTATGCACAATTGTTTTACCATGCTAGTAGCATGTACTAGTGGTCTTTTCTCACTGAAGGCATACTGTTGCGTGTGATATTTTCAGTTAAATGTGTCACACTAGCCAATTTAGTAGCTTTAGGTGGATATACAGACGTACCCTACAGAAATATTGGATTCATACTCCATTCTGGCAGTGTCACATATTTAGAAGTTCAAATGTGGTCTCTACTGGCGGCCTGTCATGGCAAATGGTGAGCGCCATGTGGCTGGGGAAGAGATGCCACTGTGGTCAAGGTAATGGGCGGAGCCAGCATGTATGTTGCCACTGGAGCTTTGTACTTGACAGATGAGTTTGCTGTTTTTTTAGAAATCAGCTCTACAGTCAGAGATAGCTTTAATGTCCTTGAATTATTTTGCGATTTAGCGCTTACTATTTTTCACATCTTTCGGATTTGAAGTTTTAAAAAATGGGCAGCTTGCTCAAGTATGGTTGAGATAGAATAAGCCAAAGGTTCCTTGTGAAGACGTACTTTGAGGCTAGAGAAAGCCTTTATGCCTCTTTCATTCCACTAAGGTATGGCCGTGTTAAAACAGATGGAAGGGGTTTGAGCTGAAGTTGTGTGAAAGCTTCACTAGCCAATTGGCTGACTCTAATGGTGAGACAGGAAGAACCACCCACGTTTTCCATTTTGGATTTGAATCACAGAAAACAGGTTTGCTGCAGAAACCATTTGGCTTTAACAAATTTACGGAAATTTCATCTTTGATCAGATTGATATTTTTATCTGCATTGTACATGTATCTCAAATTAATTATTTCCCCCTTTCAATCTTTGCATGTATTTCAGATTATTTCCCCCTTTTCAAACTTTAGGTGACACTTCCAATTACAATCTCCAGTAGTATTGACCGTAGTCTGATTTGCAAGATTTTTATGAAAAGTAGAATCAAAGGACTACACTTTCAGGTAAAGATCTAATTTCACTTTATCTTAATAATTCACAGATACTTTTGCAGAACTCTGGAGTTTCTTGGGCTTCTGTAATAGAAGCATAGGTGAATTTTTTGAAAGGTGGCAGATTGAATTCTCCAGATAGATTTCCATCTGTTTGGTATTAGCTGAGGTGTCAGTGGGGTTGGTTACTTAAAACAATTAGAGAAGCGATATATAATGGCAGTTACACACACACACAACACACACACACACACACACAGTCTCACTCATTTAAAATGGCTTATAAAGCTGTATTTACCTTTTTTGGGAAAGGGATCATCCTTTCTTCTAAACACACACACACACACACAGTCTCACTCATTTAAAATGGCTTATAAAGCTGTATTTACCTTTTTTGGGAAAGGGATCATCCTTTCTTCTAATACATATCACCTTCATCCCATGATTGATTGATCAATCTATCATCAATCTGTTTTCTGTTTGCTTAAAGCTTAAAGACATGGATGGTTTTAAGAATAATTTCTCTACCTCTCTGTGGCATACCGAAGTACTATAATAGTTCTGGGTATGAGAAGATTGTAGAAAAAGATTTGTACTTGAAATAATTTGGAATTTACAGAGCTTATATTTAGAAATGAGTTTTCCCCAGGAGGAAAGGGAACTATGCCAAACAAAGAAACAACGTATTCACCCTCGCCTCCCATCCAGAAAACCACATTGCATAGAAAAAAGTGTGCTGAGTTGAGATTGTCATAGTGTTTCTGGATACAAGTGAAAACATATTTTAGAGAAGTAACACAGTAGCTTTTTAAGCAACTACCTAATTTGCCTAATTGATCATGAGGTACTGAGTCACTTGTAAATTAGTTTTTGAGCCTCTTTAGGATGCTTAATTTTCAAGCTCAAAATGTGTAAAGGTCAATTTTACATGATTGTCGTTGTTTGAAGAGGGGCGCTGGCAACTGAGTAAATAATCCACAAATCATTGGTTAGTAATGTGTTGTAGGATGACTCCTATAACAGATTTAATTTTCCAACTATATTACCAGTTAACAGGAATTAGTTTGCAAAACTTGAATGCACCAGCAAATTGTCAGCCCAGAAATGGGCTTGGGATTTATAACAAGGTATAGATGATGTGTGGACCTATTTTCTTTCTCATCCTGGGACCAGCCTTAATCAGATCCTGTAGTTACTTCTTTACTGGTTTCCCTCCATCAGTTCTTTCCTGTTTCCCTTGCTAGAACACTTCAGGGCCTCCTCCTCATCTATAGCAGTGGTTCCGAAAGTCTTCTGGTCTCAGAAACCTTTTACGCTGTTAAAAATTATTAGGGACTCAGGAGAGTTTTTGTTTGTGTCTGTTACATTCATGACTGTTTACTGTATTAGAAGTATTAAAATGGAGAAAATGTAAAACCTAAGAATATACAAGCACACGTTGCTTAGTTGCAGAATGATGGCATCATCACAGTCCTCTGGCTTTTGGCAAACGCTGTACTCTTACGGGAGTGAAAAAGGCGAGTGATGTTATTTTTGAAAGTTAGATTTATCAAGGTTTAATTTATATTCAGGGAAATCCACTCCTTTTAATGTAAACACATATGGTTGTAAATATAGTACAGATATGAAACATTTCCATCTTTCCCAGATGTTCCCATCCCCAACCCCTGTACCCTCTGACCTATTTTCTCTCCCCACCCGTAGTCTGGCCATTTCATGACTGTTGTATAAATGGAATCATACAGTATGTAGCCTTTTAAATCTGGCTTCTTTCATTTAACATAAGACATTTGAGATTCAGTTGTGTTGTGTGTGTCACTAATTTATTTTTATTTTTATTGCTGAGTCCTGTCCTGGTATATATGAATAGATCACAGTTTGTGCACTTACCAGTTAAAGGATATTTGGGTTGTTTCTAATTTTTGGTGATTATGTGTCTTGGTTTTATTATTAAAATCATTATGACCTTGCAGACTCCTCAGAGCCCTGACACCTCTTGCTGAGAACCTCTGGCCTACAGTACATCATCTGCATATTCCAGCAGAACATCAATTTTTTTTTGAGACAGAGTCTCACTCTGTAGCCCAGGCTGGAGTGCAGTAGTGCGATCTTGGCTCACTGCAACCTCTGCCTCCTGGGCTCAAGCGATTCTTGTGCCTCAGCCTCCCCAGTAGCCAGGACTACAGGCGCATGCCACCACGTCTAGCTAATTTTTCTATTTTTAGTAGAGGAGGGGTTTCACCCATGTTGGCCAGACTGGTCTCGAATTCCTGGCTTCAAGTGATCCGCTTGCCCCTTCCCAGAGTGCTGGGATTATAGGCATGAGCCACCATGCCCAGCCAATTTTTTTTTTTCTTGTTAACCAGGCTGGAGTGGAGTAGCGCAATCACGGCTCACTGTAGCCTTGACCTTTTGGGCTCAAGCCATCCTCCCATCTCAGCCTCCTGAGTAGCTGAGACCACAGGCATGTCACCATGCCTAGCTAATTCTTACAGAGTCTCACCATGTTGCACAGGCTAGTCTCGAACTCCTGGGCTCAAGCAATCCTCCTGCCTTAGCCTCCCAAAGTGTCCCAGCTCATCCCATTACAGGCGTGAGCCACCCTGCCAGGCCTAGAACATCTTGAATTACTTGCTGCGTATGCTGTGCCCCACTGTCGATAATGCCAAAATCTAGCTTGAGTCTCCTTTGCACAGCCTTTTCGAAGCCCTCTTTTCACTATTTTCTGTAGGCACTTTGAGACCCTGAAGTTTAGTCATGACTGCCTTTGTGTCATCTGTGTGCATTTTCTCACTGCTCAGTAGTTGTTTGATGACATGGTAGTTTCTCAGCTTCTCTCTATCCCAGTGGAGCATATAAGTTTAGTACATGTTTGAATTAATAAATAATAATTCCTTTACATTTCTAAGGCATTTTGTTGCTTATATATTATTGCATTCATCCTTCATTTCAACTATGTGAAGTATGTAGCACAAGTGGTTTTTAACATCTTTTATTTTTATCAGGCAAGTCTATCAAGTCTTTTTTTTTCTTTTGAGGCAGGGTCTGGCTCTGTCGTCCAGGCTGTCATGCAGTGCTGAGATCTTGGCTCACTGCAACCTCTACCTCCCTGGCTCAAGCCGTCCTCCTACCTTGGCCTCCTGAGTAGCTGGGACTACAGTTGTGTGCCAACATGCCTGGTTAATTTTTTTTTTTTTTTTTTTTTTGTAGATATGGTGTTTTGCCATCTCGCCCAGGCTGGTCTCGAACTCTTGAGCTCAAGCCATCCTCCTGCCTCTGCCTTCCAAAGTGCTGGGATTACAGGCATGAGCCACTGTGCCTGGCCAAGGCTACTAAGTCTTAAAGCTGTGGTTCTTGAATAACCTGGGGAGCTTTTAATAGAAGTCCTGATAGCCCAGACCAATTAAGTTCTTAATTTCTAGAGGTCAGGCCTGGGTGTTAGTACTCTTTAAAAGCGTCACTGTTGAATCTGTTGTGCAGCTGCAGATAATTACTGGTGTGGAGTTTGACTTAACCATGAAGTGTTAGTGGTGGTGTAGTCAAGACTAGAATCCAGGTCTTTTGACTGCTGTTCTACGGCCTTTTCCTCTGCACTTTGAACTTTCACAGGAACCAGAAGCACTGCAGAGAGAGGGAATGCCTTGGTATAGATGCCAGTGTTTTCAGTTTGTGGAGGTGCTGTAGCATAAACACTGAATTTAGAGTCAGGGGACCATGTTTCTGTTTTGGCTCTGCATTTACTGTTTTATTTTATTTATTTATTTTTTTGAGACGAAGTATTGCTCTGACACCCAGGCTGGAGTGCAGTGGTGCGATCTAGGCTCACTGCAAGCTCTGCCTCCCGGGTTCACGCCATTCTCCTGCCTCAGCCTCCC
>NW_012116265.1:22848441-22878705 GCF_000951035.1 Colobus angolensis palliatus | reverse complement strand
AATCAATTGCCAGTTATGTGTTGCTTTTCCATCTGTCAGAATATTGTTGACATCTCATATGCTGTTGCCTTCTCTTTCATATTTTTCTGTCATGTTCTTTGTTGTCATTTCCGGAGGGAATGGAGGTAAGCGTCATCCACTTACTTACATTACATTAAGACTTCTTTCTTTCTTTTCTTCTTCTTCTTCTTTTTTTTTTTCTTTAAGAGACTGGATCTCACTCTGTTGCCCAGGCTGGAATACAGTAGCGTGATCATTATTCACTGCAGCTTCAAACTCCAGGGCCTGAGCAATCTTCCCACCTCACCCTCCCAAGTAGCTGTGACTACAGGTGCAGGCCACTGTGCCTGGCTAATTAAATTTTTTTTATTTTAGAGATGTGGTCTCGCTATGTTGCCCAGTACTGGCCTCAAGCGAGCCTCCTACCTCAGCCTCCCAAAGTGTTGGGATTATAGGCGTGAGCCACTGTACCTGGCACAGTAAGGCTTTTAATTGACATACATTGTTGTTAACCTGATCTTTAACATATAAAACATTAATTCAGTGTTATCTTTTGCCATGTAAGGAAAAAAGATTGTGTGTGTGTGCGCATGCGCGTGCATCGTGTCTATTTCAGTGATTTGAAAACTAATGTATTTCTTGCTATAGATTTCATTTACGCTAGAAAGTATTAGTGGTGTTTACTTTCTTTGTGCTTGGTTTGGTAGACATTGAGCAGTATTTTATACATTTTCCATTTTACACTTTTAATACTGTCTTTTTGTTATGGGGCTCACTATCACATAAAGTGTTTTTTTAAATGATTAGCTATTTTTTGTATTTCGATAAATTATTATTGCCATATTATTTCAAGTGCCTTCTTTTTGAAAATGAACAGATTAGGCCTTTTATGTAGAATACAGGTTTCTTTGACCTAGGATTTGAAAGTCACAGAGTTGCCATTTTAATCTAAGTCATGTAAATATACTGCTAGTTTCGTCACCCAGAAATGTAAACTTCACAGAGTTGTTAAGGGTATCTTACTTGTAAGGCAATAGACACAGAAAAGGATTTAAAAACACACCTAATGTGTGTAAAATTGTGTATGGAATAATTAACATACTTTTGGATAGTTAAGAATTAAATTATTTGTGCTTATGTCCTTTGACAATTGAATGCTTTTTGTAGATAACTTTTCATTAAATATCCTTCGTGGTGTAAAACTTGTCCCATGTGTTGTAAAATGACACTCGTCTCATATCCCAGGACTTCATATCCCAGATACAGTCCTGCATGAAGGTAGACAACTGCCCAAATGCGGTACTTAAATGCTCAAGAACTTACAGTCCTCTAAATTGCTCCATGTTCAGTCTGGTATTTTGGGATGCATTCCAAAGATTCCTGTTAATTGCCTGTGTTGTTACTGAAGAAGTTATATTGTGCGATGTTATCTGCCTTTGGCCTCTGGACAAAAATTTGGTTTTATCTGGAGAACAAGACTTTAAGGTAACAGAATACAGGACTGTTAAGTTTTTTGGATAGCAGGGTAGAAGAAATCTAAAATCCATGCAATGTCAGGGATGGTAGGCCTTGATAGAGAGCTATAGCTCATAGCCTTGGGAAGCAGGGAAATGATCCCAAGTAGAGTAGGGATACAATATCTATTTTTCAGGCCTTTTAGATCCAGACCTGTCTGATCTCTTAATCATCATAATACTTACGTAGTTATTGTCATGTTTGAGTATAAAATCCATGGCACTTGAAGAACAAAGATCCAAGTACTAGCAGCTTTGCAACACATATGCTGCCCATGTAAGCCTCTTAAAACATATTTCACAAGTGAGGACAAGTAGAAGTTTTCCACCCTTAATGGGAAGAAATGAAGGAAAAAAGGAATATTAATAATTGACTATTACCACCATAGTGTAATTGGCATTTGGACAAAGTGTAAGACATTCATTGATATGACTTACTTTATGTTATTTTATGTTATTTTTGAGACGGAGTCTGGCACTGTCGCCTGGCTGGGCTGGAGTCCAGTAGTGTGATCTTGGCTCACTGCAACCTCCGCCTCCTGGGTTCAAGTGATTCTCCTGCCTCAACCTCCCGAGTAGCTGGGATTATAGGCGCCCGCCACGATGCCCGGCTAATTTTTTGTATTTTTAGTAAAGACAGGGTTTCCTTGTGTTAGCCAGGATGGTCTCGATCTTCTGACCTCGTGATCCGCCCGCCTCGTCCTCCCAAAGTGCTGGGATTACAGGCATGTGGCTCTGCATTTATTAACTGTGGATTAATAACTACTTTCTGTTGAGTCTGTTATCTCTTTAAAAGTAAGGACACTACTATAATTTCTAAAGCTTATTGTGGGGATCAAGTTAAGTAATATGTTAAAGGATTTTTGTCAAGTATAAAGTGATTTTTAAAACTTACTTTTACTCAATTTTAACCTAGTGCATTTATTGGCTTACTTTCCTTGGGATCTATAAGTTACAAAAGAAATATATAAATATGGTCTCACTGAATCGTCAAATAACACAGAATTATGCAGAATAATGCCCAGAGGTCACTGTAGTTGCATACTTTGAATACTTTGGTATGCATTTAAGTGCATAAATATATATGTATGTGAGATACATTTTTTTGGTTGTCTTAACATAAATAGTAATACTTTGTGTGTTTGTGCCTTTTTATTTTAAACTTAACAGCATGTCTTAGATCATTCCATGTAAGGATATAAACCTCTCTCATTCTTTAAATAGCTGTATACATTTTTTCATATATTCCTGTTGGATGGACGTTTAGCCTGTTTCTAATTTTTCACTTTTATAAAAAAGCTAATGAACATTTGTTGCTTTTTTTTTTTATTTTTTGAGACAGTTTCGCTCTTGTCTGTCAGGCTGGCGTGCAATGTCACCATCTTGACTCACTGCAACCTCTGCCTCTTGGGTTCAAACGATTTTCCTGCCTCAGCCTCCTGAGTAGCTGGGATTACAGGCGCCCACCACCATGCCTGGCTAATTTTTGTGTTTTTAGTAGAGACAGGGTTTCACCATATTGGCCAGGCTGGTCTCAAACTCCTCACCTCTGATCCCCCCCGCCTCGGCCTCCCAAAGTGCTGGGATTACAGGACTGAGCCAGCAGGCCAGCCTTTGCTTTTTTTTTTTTTTTTATTTAAAACATTAGTTAATTCTTATTAAAAGATTTATTTCCAGGGTATTGGGGGTTAGGTAGTAAATGTCTTCTGTGTGAAATGTTAAACCTTTTTTACTCAAGTTAGAATAGAACTTAGACTTTTTTGTTGTTGGAAAATGTAATGGACCTTTTCTGGGAGAGCTTTTATGTTTTTTTACTTTTTGTTTGTTTTATTTTTGTGGTACTCTCGTTTCACTATTGGGATAGACTTTTAAAGACAGGTGTATGCATTGCTTAAGTGTAACTCCTTTAGCATGACTGCTATATAATTGCCCTTCAATAGTAACACCAACACAACAGTAAGGGCCAGTATTTATTTTTGGTGGCTACTAAGAGCTTATTATACATATGTGTACTGAGAGCATACATTATCTCATTTCTTCCTGTGGGTGTTATTCAGGTGAAGTGTTTAGAAATGGAGAATCAGAGAGGCCAGCTTGCTTGCCCAAGGTCAGTTATAAATCTAGGATTCAAAGGTCTTGCTTCCAACTGTGATGCTCAATAGTCTCCCAGGATTTTGCCAAATCAGAAATGGTACCTTGTGTCTGTGACATCACAGTTTAGTTTCTGTGTTAGTTATATTTGTATATCTTGTTTTTAAGCAGTAGTAATAATTTAACATAAGCAGAAATGGTCCAGCTTCTGCAGTATCTATTCTATAGAAAGTACTTATAATAAAAGCGATATACATTAGTACTATAATATAAAGGCAAATACTTAATGAATTTAAAAATAAGAATGGCATTTTGGAGTGAAAAAGGCCACTAAATCGGGGAAGTTGATCTTTAATTCTATTTATTAAATAACAGGGTGACCTTGATAAATAATGCTGTTTTCTCACTGGTGACATACTATTAGACTAAGTAGTTCACTTTATATTTAATCAGCCATTATCCTGAGTATTATTAGTGTGAATAAGAAATACTTGTTAGAACATTTGGTGGTAGTAATCAAAATGAATTTCGAAGTGGAATTGTAATGCTTCCCTTACCTTGAATAATAATGAGAACATTTCTGTAATGGATTGTTTATTCATGAAAGATGAAAGATTAAAATGGTCTGTCTCTATTGATGAAAGTAACAGAAGGCAACCTCAAAGTTTATTTTTAATTTTATTTTTTTAGAGACATAGTCTTGCTTTGTCACCCAGGCTGGAGTGCGGTAGTGTGATCTGAGCTCACTGCATCCTCGACCTCCCAGGCTCAAGTGATCCTCCCACCTGAGCCTCCCAAGTAGCTGGGACTACAGGCATGTATCACCACGCCTGGCTAATTTTTGTTTTGTTTTGTTTTGTTTTGTTTTGGTTGGGACAGGGTTTCACCCTGTTGTCCTAGCTGGTCTTCAGCTCCTGAGCTCAAGTGATCTACCCACCTCTGCCTCCCAAAGTGCTGGGATTACAGACCTGCAACACCATGCCTGGCCAGAGTCTTCAAAGCATATTAAAATATTTATTATTATTTTATTATAGGCATAATTGAGTGTTTTAAGGAGCTATGGGTGGTTATTTCTCAATAATGTTCACTATAATTGGAGATTAAACAAAGGTATGGTTTCACATGTATTCTTTGTATACTCTTGTATCACATTTCACTTGAATGGTAAAATAAAACAGTTCTAAGTGGCATAGTCTAGAGGCCAGGTGATGGTGTCAGCCTCTGAACTCTTGATCTCCTTAATGTATCTTAAGTTTAACATATGATTGCTGAATGGTTGAAACAAACCTGTTGAGAAACTCTGAGACTTATTGGCTGAACCCTTTATTTTATTAAGAGGTTAGAAAATATGAGAAACCACAGTTCAGATATTATGATACTGTCTCGTTCATATTTTTAATTTTTTAAAGGACATATTTTTGGTCAGTACATACTGGGTGATTTCCTGACAGAAGAGAATGAGTGTGCTGGCTCACCTTCCTGTGTAGACTTGTGCACTCAGAATTCGTCTGCTACCAGGAAGCAATTGCGTGGTAATGACTTTTAGTTGCTATCAGTATGCATAGATTCAAATAAAGCATTGGGCATTCTGCTCTAAACAATACATTTAAACAGAATTCTCAGTTTCTTCTTTTTCTCCCATATCCAGATTAATTTACTTGAATAAATTCAGAAACGACATTATACTTTGTTGCCAACTACAAGGAGCTGTTTTTTGAGATGACATCCTCTTAGATGAATTTACTTCTTTTTCCAAAATTTACAATTCGCTATTTCTGTCTTTGTTCTACATTTAAATTTTCAGTATGTAGAATTTAAATATTCATGTACATTCTGTCCTAGTGACTAAGGAGCATTATGTAAGGAATTTTTGTTCCTCTTTCAGTATACTGACATCACATTCCTTGGCCTAGTATTCATTTGCGTTTGTATTTCAGTGTAATCCTAACAAGTCCATTCAAGCAGTAGTTGAACAGAGGTTAAGTGGTATTATGGTTGTTTGACAGGATATAGCCATAAACACTTATTTTTAAACACAGAATGGCCTGGGGTGTCTGTAATATTCAATTGCATAATCACAGATTATGCTTTACAAACACAGGAATAAGTACCTGGGTCACATAAATCTTCAGTGAGAAATTACTCCAGCGGATGGAGCCTACGTTTGTAGAGTTCCCTTGAATGTTTAAAATAAAAATATTAATACTTTTCATTAAATTTAAATGTTTCTGATTGGATGGAACTGTGAATAGTGTTTTAGAGTTTCCAGATAATCTCCTGCCTAACATCTAAAGGAATGGGTTAAAATGTTACCAGTGTTGGGCTGGGCGCAGTGGCTCATGCCTGTAATCCCAACACTTTGGGAGGCCGAGGCGGGCGGACCACGAGGTCAGGAGATCGAGACCATCCTGGCTAACACGGTGAAACCCCGTCTCTACTAAAAATACAGAAAATTAGCCAAGTGTGGTGGCACGCGCCTGTAGTCCCAGCTACTCGGGAGGCTGAGGCAGGAGAATCACTTGAACCCGGGAGGTGGAGGTTGCAGTGAGCCAAGATCATGCCATTGCACTCCAACCCGTGTGACAGAGCAAGACTCCGTCTAAAAAAAAAAAAAAAAAAAGTTACCAGTGTTGGACGGGTGGCTCACGCCTGTAATCCTAGAACTTTGGGAGGCCAAGATGGGCAGATCACTTGAGGTGAGGAGTTTGACACTAGCCTGGCCAACATAGTGAAATCCCATTTCTACTAAAAATGTAAGCAAATTAGCTGGGCTTGGTGGCTGGTGCCTGTAATCCCAACTACCTGGGAGGCTGAGGCGGGAGAATTGCTTGAACCCAGGAGACAGAGGTTGCAGTGAGCTGAGATCACATCACTGGACTCCACCTTGGGTGACAGAGTGAGACTCTTGTCTCAAAAAAAAAAAAAAAAAAAAAAGGTTAGTAGTATTTAAAAATGTATATACATTTCAAAATTTTATATTTTTTCTCCTCTCTTCTTCCTTCCTGATATCTTTGTGATTTGAAAGCTATTTAAAATGAAACCCTGGTTGGGCTTAGTGGCTCATGCCTGTAATCCCAGCACTTTGGGAGGCTGAAGCAGGAGGATTGCTTGAGGCCAGTAGTTCAAGACCAGCCTGGGCAACATAATGAAATGTCATTCCTACAAAAAGTTAAAAAAAAAAAAATCCTTAGAATTAATTCACCCTCTGCACACTCACTGGAGTGGAGTTTAGAGTCATTCTGTTTGAAATGACTGGTGAAGTGTCCATTCAGGGCAGCTCTGCTATGAACGCAAGGAACTGGTCTTTGGAGCTCTTGTGTAGTATTTGAAAATAGTTCATGTTACTGTAGACAGCCAAAGAACTGAAATAGAATGCCTGTGATCATGTTTAGAGGATTCCGTGGGCATATTGTATATTCTTTAGAATGATGTCAGTATTTTTGACAAAATTTTTTTACTTAACTGCCATTTGTAGTATTTATCAGGAAACCGGAGGTATTTGATATAGGACTGTTTTCATAGTCTTTTGCTAAATGCTTTTATTGAACGATTCATTCTTCAGTTTATAAGTAAGTTTTAATTTTTTATAATTATTTACATATTCTCTTAAATGTTTTATTCCAACTAATTTTGTCGGTAAACTCATTTGGAGAAACCATATTCAGTTAAAAGTATTTTCTTGATAGCGCCTTCAAGGTTGCACACTATAGATTTTTATTTATTGTGTTTTTTTTATAAATCTATAGTTTTATTAAGACAGAAACTGATAGCGTGGTATGAAGTTTACATTTAAACAAAGTTTTCACAGAAATCTAAAGTGTATTATTTTTAATTTTTACTTTTAGTAAAGTGGTCATGCGTGGTTTAAATTGTAAGTAAATTGTAATACAAGGCTCGGAAAGAAAAATTCCTATGCTGTATTCTTCCTGCCTCTCTCTCAGAGGCAACCATTTTGAAAAAAATTTTTTTTTTGCTGTTTCTAGTGGCATTTACTGCCATATATCTAAATAATATATTTTCACTCCAATAGCCTGTAGTTTTCAATTGCAAACGTTATCTTTTGACTTCTTCCTATACAAGATAAGGATTTGGCTCCTCCTACTTCCGTTTCCCCATCCTCTCAATGATAATTTTACCTAATTTTTGGTCAAGCCATCATTCAGTATTTACAGTATTATCATTTGAATGTTGATGACAGTGGCCACAGAGTTTTCAGTGATCATAATTTCTGCAACCTTTTCTCTTAGTAGATGAGATGGTGGTTACTTTTTTTTATTTGCTTAGCTTTCTATTTATCAAACAATCATTTTGTTCTAAATATTCTTATAGAACTATAACACCTCAAAGGGTAAAACAGATTAGAGAATTCATCAGTTCTGGTTTTCTCTTGGCTCTGTCTCTTTCAGGGTTCTGTGTCTTGTTGGTTCTGAGCTGCTTGCTTTCTGTTCTCTGGGGAGCTGCCATTTTGGAACTTCTTTTTACCACCATCTTGGGGACTCTTGGGCTTTTTCCTTTGGTGGACCTTCTATTTCCTAGATTCTGTGTTGTCATCTTTCTTTATTTTCCCATTTTGGTGGGAAAGAGATATGTAAGTATTAATAGATACCAATATCCATCTGCCAATGAGTGGGATTCAAAACAAACTTTTATTTCCTAATTGTCCGCTGCTAATATGTAAGAATATACTTGATTTTTTTTTTTTACATCAGCTTTGTATCCTGCAATCTTGTCAAATTCATTTCTTCTAATAGTGTAGTTGTTTTTTAGATTCTGGATTTTCTACACAAATGATCATGTTCCACAAATAAGAGGTTTTACTTCTTTATTTCTGATCTTTATGCCTTTCGCCTCTTTTTCTTGCTTTGTTCCAGTATAGTGTTGACTAGAAAGTGGTGATACCAAGCATTTTTGCGTTATTCTTCTCAGGAGAAAATAATTCAGTCTTTTACCTTTAAGTATTATATTGGTTTTAGCTTTTTGTAATTGTCCTCAGTTATTTGATAAAGTTCTTTCTAGTGTGTGAGAATTTTTATCATGAATGTCTATTGGATTTTGTCAAATACCGTTTCTGTGTCTATTGGACTGATCCTGAGCATTTTCTTCTTTAATCTGTTAATACGATGTATTACATGACTTGATTTTTAAGTGTTAAAGCAAAAATGCATTATAGTGATAAACTATAGTGACTCATGGTATACCTTTTTATATAGTATTGGATTTAATTTGCTAAAAGTTTGTTAAAGATTTTTGTGCCTCAATTCATGGTGTGTGATTTTTATTTTTTGTTTAGTGTTAGCATTATGCTAGCCTTATAAAAATGAGTTGGGCTTTGATCCCTTTTCTGTTTTTTGAAAAAGTGTATGTAGAATTGGTTTCATCTTTTTCTTGAATGTTTCATAGAATTTGCCAGTGAAATCATATGGACTTAGGATTTCCATTTTTGGAATATTTTAAATAACAGATTTGATGTCTTTAAAAAATATATGGCTACTTAGACTTTTTCTTCTTGTGTCATTTTTGATAGGCTCTATTTTCCAAGAAATTTGTCCATTTCATGTAAGTTGCTGAGTTTGTTGGCATAGTTATACATTGTGTTCTCTTATAATCTTCTTAACTATCTATAGAATCTCTGGTTTTTTGGTTTTGTATTTCGCTTTCTGATATTGATGATTTGTGTTTTGTGTCTTTTTTTGTTGATCGCTGTAACTAGAAGTTTGTCAGTTTTGTTGATATAGTGCTTTTAAAGACTCAGCTTTTGGCTGTGTTAACTTTTTCTCTTGTCTTTTTTTTCATTTCAATGACTTCTGTTCTCTGTTACTTTCTTCTTTACATTTGGGGTTTAGTTTGCTCTTTTTTTTGTTTCTTAAGGTGGAACCTTAGGTAACTGTGGTAGATCTTTCTTATTTTCTTTTATTAAGCATTTAAAATAAGATTCTCTCTAAGCAGTTGTTTTGGCTGCATCTTCCAAATTTTGACATGTTTTCTATTTGTTGCCATTTGGTTCAGATGTTTTCTGATTTCTGTTTTGGTTTCATTTTTGACCTATGAACTCTGGAGGTGCGTTGTTCCATACATTCGGGGTTTTCTTAGATATCCTGTTGTTACTGATTTCTAACATAATTCTGTTGTGGTCGGAGAATATTTGCGGGATTTCAATCCTTTTAAGTTTATTGAGAGCCCACCATATGATAGGATCTGTCTTGGTAAATGTACCATGTGCATTTGAAAGGAATGTGTAGGTTGATAGTGTTTTTCAGACCTTCTAGGTCATTCTGATTTTTTTTTTTTTGTCTAATTATTCTGAGTGATAGAACTGAACGATACATTGAAAATCTATGATGATTTTGTCATTGTCCTTTTTTCATTAATTATGTCTGTTGCTTCATTTATTTTGAGATGTATACACTTTCATAATTGTATGTCTTCATGAATTGTCTCCTTTATAATTACGAAATGTTGCTTTTTATAATCATAATCTTCATGGTAATACTCTTTATTTAAAAGTTGATTAGAAGCTCTGTGTGTGGTGAGGCTGTTATTCCTTTGCCTCTGGACAATCTGTTTGGGCCCTGCCACTTCAATGGGAGTCCTGTTATTGATCTAGTTCTTCTCGTTTTCAGCCTTACCCCTTAGTACCTCAGTTTCTTAGCCGTTCTGAAGTTCTGCATCATGAATAGATTGCTTCCTCCTGGTGACTTCCTCATACTTCGTTTTCAGCTTTCTCCGGTTTGCTAAATCAATTGCCAGTTATGTGTTGCTTTTCCATCTGTCAGAATATTGTTGACATCTCATATGCTGTTGCCTTCTCTTTCATATTTTTCTGTCATGTTCTTTGTTGTCATTTCCGGAGGGAATGGAGGTAAGCGTCATCCACTTACTTACATTACATTAAGACTTCTTTCTTTCTTTTCTTCTTCTTCTTCTTTTTTTTTTTCTTTAAGAGACTGGATCTCACTCTGTTGCCCAGGCTGGAATACAGTAGCGTGATCATTATTCACTGCAGCTTCAAACTCCAGGGCCTGAGCAATCTTCCCACCTCACCCTCCCAAGTAGCTGTGACTACAGGTGCAGGCCACTGTGCCTGGCTAATTAAATTTTTTTTATTTTAGAGATGTGGTCTCGCTATGTTGCCCAGTACTGGCCTCAAGCGAGCCTCCTACCTCAGCCTCCCAAAGTGTTGGGATTATAGGCGTGAGCCACTGTACCTGGCACAGTAAGGCTTTTAATTGACATACATTGTTGTTAACCTGATCTTTAACATATAAAACATTAATTCAGTGTTATCTTTTGCCATGTAAGGAAAAAAGATTGTGTGTGTGTGCGCATGCGCGTGCATCGTGTCTATTTCAGTGATTTGAAAACTAATGTATTTCTTGCTATAGATTTCATTTACGCTAGAAAGTATTAGTGGTGTTTACTTTCTTTGTGCTTGGTTTGGTAGACATTGAGCAGTATTTTATACATTTTCCATTTTACACTTTTAATACTGTCTTTTTGTTATGGGGCTCACTATCACATAAAGTGTTTTTTTAAATGATTAGCTATTTTTTGTATTTCGATAAATTATTATTGCCATATTATTTCAAGTGCCTTCTTTTTGAAAATGAACAGATTAGGCCTTTTATGTAGAATACAGGTTTCTTTGACCTAGGATTTGAAAGTCACAGAGTTGCCATTTTAATCTAAGTCATGTAAATATACTGCTAGTTTCGTCACCCAGAAATGTAAACTTCACAGAGTTGTTAAGGGTATCTTACTTGTAAGGCAATAGACACAGAAAAGGATTTAAAAACACACCTAATGTGTGTAAAATTGTGTATGGAATAATTAACATACTTTTGGATAGTTAAGAATTAAATTATTTGTGCTTATGTCCTTTGACAATTGAATGCTTTTTGTAGATAACTTTTCATTAAATATCCTTCGTGGTGTAAAACTTGTCCCATGTGTTGTAAAATGACACTCGTCTCATATCCCAGGACTTCATATCCCAGATACAGTCCTGCATGAAGGTAGACAACTGCCCAAATGCGGTACTTAAATGCTCAAGAACTTACAGTCCTCTAAATTGCTCCATGTTCAGTCTGGTATTTTGGGATGCATTCCAAAGATTCCTGTTAATTGCCTGTGTTGTTACTGAAGAAGTTATATTGTGCGATGTTATCTGCCTTTGGCCTCTGGACAAAAATTTGGTTTTATCTGGAGAACAAGACTTTAAGGTAACAGAATACAGGACTGTTAAGTTTTTTGGATAGCAGGGTAGAAGAAATCTAAAATCCATGCAATGTCAGGGATGGTAGGCCTTGATAGAGAGCTATAGCTCATAGCCTTGGGAAGCAGGGAAATGATCCCAAGTAGAGTAGGGATACAATATCTATTTTTCAGGCCTTTTAGATCCAGACCTGTCTGATCTCTTAATCATCATAATACTTACGTAGTTATTGTCATGTTTGAGTATAAAATCCATGGCACTTGAAGAACAAAGATCCAAGTACTAGCAGCTTTGCAACACATATGCTGCCCATGTAAGCCTCTTAAAACATATTTCACAAGTGAGGACAAGTAGAAGTTTTCCACCCTTAATGGGAAGAAATGAAGGAAAAAAGGAATATTAATAATTGACTATTACCACCATAGTGTAATTGGCATTTGGACAAAGTGTAAGACATTCATTGATATGACTTACTTTATGTTATTTTATGTTATTTTTGAGACGGAGTCTGGCACTGTCGCCTGGCTGGGCTGGAGTCCAGTAGTGTGATCTTGGCTCACTGCAACCTCCGCCTCCTGGGTTCAAGTGATTCTCCTGCCTCAACCTCCCGAGTAGCTGGGATTATAGGCGCCCGCCACGATGCCCGGCTAATTTTTTGTATTTTTAGTAAAGACAGGGTTTCCTTGTGTTAGCCAGGATGGTCTCGATCTTCTGACCTCGTGATCCGCCCGCCTCGTCCTCCCAAAGTGCTGGGTGTGAGCAGCCATGCCCGGCCCCAGTATGACTTATTTAATGAGTTTGGAATCCCCTCACCCTGCCCTTCATATTCATGTATTTGAAAGAAGCTAAATTACAGAGGAAAAGGTAAATTTATAATGATTTTGCTAATTTTGTGATAATAGTGATGGGTATATTAGAAATAGTTTTAAAAAATAGAAAATAGAGTTATATAACTGTGAATGTTTGTATTTGTTGACATAAAGTATAAACAGCTTTAGCACTTGAAAAATCAGATGGATTCTTGTTTTAGAAGCTATTCCAGTGAATTCCCTTTCCTTATGATCTTTTAGTCCTAGACATATTCAAAATAATCTTTATCATAAAGTAACATCATTATTGAATTGAACAGACTTACTTTGGTAGTTTGTTGGCAACTGCATTGTGGTGATTTTCTGTATTTCTGATGGACTGTGTGTGCTGGTCAGGTTGTTAATCCTTGGTGCCCTCTTCTCTGTGAATATATTTCTGGTATGATAACGTTACTGTCTTTCTATGCCTAATTCCTTTTTGAATCCATGATACCCATTGTAATATTATGAAAATAATTGCATATACATATTTTAGAGATGGGGTAGTACTGTTTGAGTTCTGCTTTATCCTATTTTCTCTTTTTGTTTAAAGTTTTGAGGTTCTTTTTAAAAGTCATCAGTACTGCATAGTAAATGAAGAATGTCTTTGAATTCCTTGAGCGTGCTTAATGTGAGAATGTTTCTCCTGTAAGAGGAAGCTAATCCAAGTTAACATTTTTTTCTGCTAAAGTTTGAATTTTAATCAAGTAATACTTAGCAATAATTATGCCATCTAGTTAGGATAGTGTTGGGGGACAGTGGTAATTTCTGGATTAGGTGCTCCTTCCCTCTGCTTTCACTAGGGAGAAAGGTGCTAAAGCTAAGAATTCTGTGTGGTTTGGAGCTGACATTATTATTGCATAAGCCAAGTGTTTGGGGTGGTACTAGACTAGCTTTCCTTTACGTGGGTGGTAGAAAATGTAACTGGATGAAATAGCCTTTAGAATCTGGATAAGCAATGAATATGATATGGAAACTTTGTCCCACCTTTTGTAAATACATAACAGAAAGATAACCAAAGCCTAAACAAATTTACATTAGAACTTGTTCAGAGAATTAAGAAGGAAGGCGAGAGATTCGTTTAGCCAGTAGCGGTCCGAAGGTGACTCCATTTTGGCAGTTGTC
This sequence comes from Colobus angolensis palliatus, assembly GCF_000951035.1. Taxonomy (NCBI): domain Eukaryota; kingdom Metazoa; phylum Chordata; class Mammalia; order Primates; family Cercopithecidae; genus Colobus; species Colobus angolensis. The sequence goes on along the minus strand of NW_012116265.1, from coordinate 22,864,915 downwards.
GGTCACTTTAAGAACACCATCTTGTTCTTGACTTTTCTGTAGGAGTCAGTAACAACTGAGCTGTGTAGAATTGCTCTCAGGGTTTCTCCCTCAGTAAGGGTTTTTTTTTTTTTTTTTTTTAAATTAGGATGAATCGCTTGATAGATATTATAGCACTTTTAAAAGCGCCAGTCTGTTCTTAATTAAAGGAGAGACTATTTTTATTTGTTCAACAGCAAATATTGAGTGCCCATATGTGAAAGATCAGTTCTCTGGGGAAGACCAAGATCAGTAAGATATGGTTTCTGCTCTTACAGAGTTGTAGCCTTTCGAGGAAATCAGAGTGACCATAATCATAAAACCGTGATGGGTGCTCCAGAGAGGCCCAGCAGAATATTCTGGGAGTTTAAAGGACAGAGAGATGCTAATTTCCCCAGTGAATAGAGGGAGTGAAGGCTTCATGTGGGAGGTGGTATTTAAGCAGTGTCTTACTAGGTGGGATTTGAACCTATGAAGACTTTTTCAGATTGAGGCTTGTGTTGAGGATAACAACTTCAGATTGCTACATTGTCTAGTGAGGAAAATAAATGATAATAATGCTAGTGTTTATTGAGTGTTTAACTTGTGCTAAGTGTTCTTATATTACCATTTCCTCATAACAATAACATAGTAACCCTATGAGGTAGGTATTATTGTCATCCCATTTTACAGATGAAGAAATTGAGGTTAAGAAACTTGAAACTCTGACCCCAGACTGGCCCTGGAGAGTTCACTCTTACTTGCTATGTTATACTTTGGGAAATGTAGCAAAGCTGGATGGGGTTCCATTTATATAAGAGTCTCAAATGCCCAGATGAATAATTTAATATATGGGAAGATATTTTAAAAATGGTTCTGTGTGAAGGTTTTAATCACATCCTCTCATTTCTCTTAATATACCATGCGTTACTGCCTTTGAAATGCCTTTTTCACTGTGTTAGTTCATTTTTGCATTGCTATAAATATCCAAGACTGGGTAATTTATAAAGAAAAGAGGCTTAATTAGCTCATGGTTCTGCAGGCTGTACTAGCATGGCACCATCATTTGTTCAGCTTCTGGCGAGGGCCTCTGGAAGCTTACAATCATGGTGAAAGGGAGAGGGAGGAGAAGGGGTGGTGGTGGGAGACAGAGGGGGGACGTGCCACACACTTCTAAACGACCAGATCAGGTGAACTAACTGAGCCAGAACTCACTTATCGCCAAGGGGTTGGTGCTAATCCATCATGAGGGATCCGCCTCCATGATCTAGTACCTCCCACCAGGCCCCACCTGCCACACTGGGGATCACATTTCAACAGGAGGTTTGGAAGGCATGAATATCCAAACCATATCACCCACTCTTCCTTGTGAATTTCTGCTTATTCTTAATTTCTTTACTTGTTTATTACCTATTCTGTGGGACTTTTTCAATCACCCAGGAGGAAGGACCCTTCCGTGGGCTCCGGTGGCACTTTGCTGGTTCTTCTCATACAGCGTGTTAGGTGGCAGGGTCATTATGTGCTTGTTTTTTTTCTCAGCCAGACTGCAAATTACTTGAATTCTGCCTGTACATCCTTTTCATGTCCCTGGTGTTAAGCACAGCATTATTGCTGAATAAAGATCAGATAAATCTCAACAGAATGAAAGGGAAGGTGATGAATTCTCAGATGTCATGCTGACTTTTTTCTTTGCTTTCTTTCTGAGTTGCAGGTGTTTAAAACCCCTAGGGAAGAGATAAAGTGATTTATGTTGTAATGCGTTGGTTCCTGTGAGAATGAAGGAGGGAGATTATTCTGGGTTTGTGTGGGGCCTGGGTTTGGGGCTTGGCCTTGAAGCATTTGAGTTGGCAGAAGGGACAGGGGCACACCCAGCCGAGAGAACAGCATGAGTGGTGCCCAGGAATGGGTTCAACATGAAACGACACTGCCTGCCTTGAAACTGGAGCTTCTGGGCTTTTCTGCTACACCTGGTAGAGCATTTTATGGCATAGAGAATCTCTCAAAAGCCTTGATTTGCTTGGAAAGATATATGGGCCGGCAAAACATTTGCCATGTTGTGGTTTGAATTTAAGGTAAGTTTCTAACACGTGCAATATGAAATTCAAATACTCAGCATGCCTTTTTTGGTGGTAAACTGCTATTGAAATATGGGCCCATTTGGTCTAAATTAAACTCATTCTTCAGATATTCTGTAAAATCTTAAAACCGCCAGTAATCTCACATTTAACTGGCATGTCTTCTGTAGTCAGCCTGACCCGTGTTTCCTTTGACTGTCTCCTTCAGATCAGTAGGGACTTTCAGCATTGCTGTAATGGACTTGTGTTGTTTAATTCAGCTTTTTGCTCTTTATCTGGAAGCACTCTGGCTGTGATGTGGGGAATGAAAGGTATTGAGGAGAGTCAGGGTTAATCGGACTTGTGGAGAGGACAGCAATGAAGGACTCTTGTAATAAAGGAGGATGTTAGAATCCAGGAGAGGGTGTCATTGTTAAGACACATCTTTCAACAGTTGGAAACCTTTTAAAGTGTTTGTAAGGCACAACCCAGAGTACTAAAAAAGGATGCCTTGAAACTACCGATGCCCCAGATTAAAAGCTTTCTCCCTCAGAAGTTCTGATTAAAATTGGTCGTGTTCTCAGAAGTGCCCAACAGGGTAGAGACAGTCTTCCTCAACATGGTCGAGGTCATAACTCACAATTTTACTGACTCTGATTGTTCTGGGGACCATAGGCCCTGCCTTTGGTGGAGTGAGGACTAAAGGAAAGTAGGTAGGTGTGGATATGGCCTCCATCCCAGAGTCTTCTCTACAACAGTTGTTGGTTTTTAGTTTTTGCTGCTGATTACTGAAGAATTTAGTGCTATAGATGTTGAAACAAAAGCTCCTCAAGGGTAGGGACTTGGTTTTGTTCCCTAATAAAAACCTCAGGGTCTAGAATAGCTCTACCCAATAGAGGTATGCTGTGCCTTTATTATAATTGAATATTTCTAGTTGCATTAAGAGAAAGAAAAAAGTGAATTTAATTTTTATAATGTATTTTATCTGATTTATGTGAAATATTATCTCAGCATATAATAAATATAAAAAATTATAGAGATACTTTACTTTCTTTTGTACATTTTTTTTTTTTTTTGAAACAAGTCTTGTTCTGTTGCCCAGGCTGGAGTGCAGTGGCACAATCTCAGCTCACTGCAGCCTCTGACTTCCTGGTTCAGGTGATTCTCCTGCCTCAGCCTCCCGAGTAGCTGGGATTACAGGCATGTGCCACCACGCCCAGCTAATTTTTGTATTTTTAGTAGAGACGGGATTTCACCATGTTGGCCAGAATGGTCTTGATCTCCTGACCTCGTGATCCACCTGCCTCAGCCTCCAAAAGTGCTGGGATTACAAGCATGCGCCATCGCACCTGGCCTGCACATTCTTTTGTCTTCAGTATCTAGTGTATAGCTTATGCTTATCGTATATCTCAATTTGTACTAGTGCCATTTCAGATTCTTAATGGCCACATGTGACTACTGCCTATCATATTGGACAGTGTGGTGACTGTATTAGTCAGGATTCTCTAGAGGGACAGAATTAATAGGATAGATGTATATATGAAGGGGAGTTTGTTAAGGAGTACTGACTCACACAATCACAAGGCAAGGTCCTACAATAGACAGTCTTGCCAGCTGAGAAGCAAGGAAGCCAGTCCAAGTCCCAAAGCTGAAGAACTTGGATTCCGATGTTCGAGAGCAGGAGACATCCAGCACAGGAGAAAGATGTAGGCTGGGAGATTCAACCAGTCTAGTTTCTTCATGTTCTTCTGCTTGCTTTTATTCTGGCTGTGCTGGCAGCTGATTAGATGATGCCCACCCAGATTGAGGGTGGGTCAGCCTTTCCCAGTCCACTGATTCCAATGTTAATCTCCTTTGGCAACACCTTTCCAGACACACCCAGGAACAATACTTTGCATCCTTCAATCCAATCAAGTTGACACTGAATATTATCCATCACAGCGACTGTATCTGGCATATAGTAGATGCACAGTAAATATCTGTAAAATGAAGAAAGGAAGAAACAAAGGGAGAAAGAAAGGGAAGGGAAGAAGAAAATGGTAACATTTTAAAGATGAATAAACAGAGGAACAGTGTTACTTGTTTTGGTGTGTCCTGGCAGCTCCTGACTCGAAGATAACTGAATGACCCTTTTATTTTTAGTTTAAAATAATTTTCAAATGTATTATCTCATTGATACATACCTTCAGTACCATTGATTTAGACAGATCAAGTTGATCTACTGAGGCTGTGTGAGGTGTAACCAGGATCCAAGCTTGAATACTTTCTTTTCATTACTGTGAATTTTCTCATTGGTTTGTGTTAAAAATCTTCCCTATGAACAGTAGCTGGCTCTTAGTTATGGATAGATATTGAAAGAAAAACTTAATATTGTTAATACAGAACTATTTAAAAATAGTTGACTAGGCCAGGTGCGCTGGTATGCGCCTGTAGTGCCGTCTCCTCAGAAGGCTGAAGTGGGAAGATCCCTTGAGCACAGGAGTTCAAGGCTGCAGTGAGCTATGATCATGCCACCCTGTCTAACGAACAAAAGAAAAAAATAGTTAGTTAAAGGTCACATCTTAAAGTTTGTCTTTAATTCAGTAATCAAAGACATGATTACTGTAGCCAAGAAAGGTGTGTGTGGTGGCTTAGGTGTTAACATAGGCTGTCTGAGTAACAGAAGGCACATAAACATTTATTAAATAAAAAGACTTTATGAAAAGGTATGCATACATATATTTCAAACTATTCTTCTAGATAACCATTTCACCTCTACAGAAGTTGTTCTCTAGCAGGAATGTGTTATGATTTCTGTTCTACACATGGAGAATTGTCTTTTATATAGAGGAAACTACTTAACTAGCATCATAGCCCTTTGTTGCTTAAGTTATTGGATTTTGTGTCTTTCTTGTTTCTTGAGCCATTACAATGGTTGGTTTTATTGTACTTAACATTTAAATAAAAACTTAAGGCAGATACTTTTGGTATGATTCAATTTGTTATGCTAAAGATGAATCTAAGTTAATTTCTAGAGTATTGGTATGATATGAAGACATTGCATTTCGTCTTCCTTTTGGATAAAAGCCAAGACAGATCACTCTGCAGGGCAAGGTGTGTTGTTAACTGAGATATCAGTGTGCAGCACGTACTTCATACAAAGTGTTCAAATGTTTGAATTTGTGAGAAACAACTCTAGTGTGCAGAAAATGGCATTTATTGAGAAGGCCTAAAATACGATTTTAAATTTTCCTTAAGTCAGTAGATACTGCAAAATACTCTGTTCGTTGTTGTTCATTTTAGGATGATGTACCACAAGTTTGAAAAAGCAATGCAAAAATTATTCAATAAAAGACACAGACGCAGGTTTTTGTCAAAGCAGAACCTACTGCCTAGACTTTAATTGACCCAAGCTACAAACAAAGAAGTTAGGTCTAGTTTATCTTATGTATTTGGGAGATCATTCACAAGGAATGATCTACAAAACCACATGAATATTATTATCCACTGTGTACATTAAGGATTTAAGAGTGCATAGCTTCTACACATACTTTAGCTTTTCTTTTCATAGCCTGGGGAAATGCTATGAATGCACCTAACTGAGATTTTAACGTAATTGAAGCTTACCCTTTCTGTGTCAAATTCCAGACTCTAGAGGCACTTTGTTGGCCCGCATGTCACACATGCTCTTGTTTTTTAATAGGATAACTTAGGATCCGCATGGATAGAGGGAATGAGAGGCTAAAGATATTTCTTGCAGAAGGTGGTAGAAGTTTAAATACACAGTTACATGAGTGACAGTCTGAAAGTCTCTGAAAGTGGTTCTTAGCCTTGGCTGAACATCAGAATCATCCATGGAGCTTTAAGATCTTAAAGCTGGCAGATTTATTTGTTTTTAAATCAAAGCCCTCCTTAGTGCTACCTACATTTTAGCCAGGATTCATACTAGTCATTGAAGAGCTTTCTGAAGTTTCTTGATTCTGTAGTCATAGTGTGTCATATGTATTTTTTACCACCTTACCTATTTATTAGTTTTTTAGTTTTTGTTGTTGTTTTGGTAGAGACAGAGTCTTGCTGTGTTGCCCAGGCTGGTCTCGACCTCCTAGGTTCGAGCGTTCCTCCTAGCTCGACCTCTCAAAGTGCTGAGATTACAGGCATGAGCCACCATGCCTGACCTGTTTATTAGAATTGATTTCTGATGAATCACCAAAGATTTGTTTGTCTGATTGTTTCAAAGATGGGAAGACATGATAAAGGGTGAGATAGGGCTGGTTCCTCTGCAGGAAGTCCTGAGGGGAACAGACCCCTAGGAGATGGATAGGTAGTTGTAACTGGAGAGAAGAGGGACCAGTGGGTCAAAGCCTAGGGCTTGTACGAGGAAAGAAAAATGAGTTGTACAAGGCATCTGTCTAGATGGCTCAGTGGGTAATGGGTTTAACTAACTGGAAACTGTGCATTCCTTCATAGTTTCTGTTTCCCTTTTGCCATCTTTGACCAGATAAGGAAGAGACATGATTGATGAGCATTGCTCAGAAAATCCTTTACTTCTATTTGAATTTCTGTTTTTAAGATAGTACCATTTGTAGGACATCTGACATCTACTTAAAGTGGTAGTTTTTTCCACCACTGTTTTTTATATTTTGTGTAGTCTTAGAGGTAGAAGGACACTTCAATCTCCCATTTCAAATTTCCTGTAGATTGCAGGGGAGAATTGAGATGTTTCATATTTAGGAATATTGAGTATATTTTTCTTCATTTCTTTCGTAATAGGCAGTGTTTTGTGGCATACTTCTCAACCTTTTAATCAATTGGACTAAAGTGTGTAGGTAATGGGTCTTTGTGTTCCTCACATTTAATAGAGACTCATTGTTAGGAGCCCACCCTTTCCTCAGTCTGGCCTGCTGACTGTCAGTGTGGTGCTGTGTTTCATCATCTGAAGGGCTCGGAGGAGAGTAGGAAAGGGAACAGTTATATTCAGCGGACAGGTGCATTCGCTGGTACTAGTTTCTGATTTTCTAGTATTACCTGTAAATATAAGTCCTTTCTCACATATTGTCAAGATTTCCATCTTTCCAAAAAGGAGATTAGAGAGTAAATGCAATTTATGAAGATTGGGGTAGGATGATAATTTGTAATTTTCTTTGGGACTGAAATTTCTTATCCAGCATTCCTTATGCTTACACCATTCAAATAAAGTATGACAGTGAAAAAATGATCCAGAAACCTGTTTGATAAAACTTAAAGACTTAAAATGATACAGCTGTTTCATCCTAAATGAGTTAAACAATCCAAATGTTTTTCCCTCTGATTATAAAAATCTTTATTATAGAAAAATTGGAAAGTACAATAAAGCATGAAGAAGAAAATAAAAATCACCAGTAATCCCACAACCCAGCAGCAACTGCTATTAATATTTAAACTATTTCCTTTCAGGGTTTTTTGGAGAGAGAGGCAGCCATACTCTTGCATCCTGTTTATTAACTTAATATTATGAGCATTTTTCCCATGTACGTAACTATTCTTGAAAAATATGGGTTTTATTAGTTGTTTTGGTGCATAAATATTTTTCTTTAGTTTCAATGTTATTTGAAACACTATTTATAATCCCAGCACTTTGAGAGGCCAAAGGAAGTGAATCACTTGAGCTCAGGAGTTGTTGCCCAGACAAGAGTCTGTGCGACATGGTGAAGCCCTGTCTCTACCAAAAAAAGAAGAAAAAGAATTAGCCGTGCATGGTGGCATGCACCTGTGGTCCCAGCCACTTGGGAGGCAGGAGTGGATCACTGGAGCCCAGGAGGTGGAGGTTGCAGTGAGCTAGGATTGCGCCACTGCGCTCCAGCTTGGGTGACAGAATGAGATCCCATCTCAAAAAAAAAAAACAAGCAAAAACAAAAACCCCACCATTCAGGAATCTGCTTGCGTGTCCCTTCCTCCATGACACCTTTTCTCCACAGAGGAAATGAAAAAAATCTCCACTGGCCTTCTATAGAATGTTGATTTTGTTGCTACAGTGACACTTAATATTTATCTTGCTTCATGTAATCTTTTAATGTATGTATCTAATTCTTTATCTGACATTTATTGAACCCTTCCTTTGGAATAGGCACTATACTAAGACTTCACAGGACAAAGACAGTGGAAAGGCAATTGAAAAAAAAGCCAACAAAAATTAGTTTTGTGCCTGCATTCAGTATTTTTTCTTTTTTTCTTTTTTTTTTGAGATGGAATCTTGCTCTGTTGCCCAGACTGGAGTGCAGTGGCCCTTTCTCCGCTCACTGTAAGCTCCGCCTCCCAGGTTCATGCCATTCTTCTGCCTCAGCCTCCCGAGTAGCTGGGACTACAGGCGCCCGCCACCAGGCCCGGCTAATTTTTTGTATTTTTAATAGAGATGAGGTTTCACCATATTAGCCAGGATAGTCTCAATCTCTTGACCTCGTGATCCGCCCACCTCAGCTTCCCAAAGTGCTGGGATTACAGGTGTGAGCCACCGCGCCCGGCTGCATTCAGTGTTCTTAGTCTGTAGGCTGGGAATGTAGACATTACTTAAATAATCACGCATATAAATGTTAAATTACAACTGTGATACCTGATTTGAAGGACAGGTAAATGGTGCTTATGAGAACAGTTCATATGAGCAAGGATCAGGTGTTTTATTTGACCACAGATTTAAAATGATCCAGGGCCTGTACTTCTGTAAAGGTCGGTGCTAGCCTAGAAATAGCATGTTCTGCTCCAAGAACTTAATGTGCCTATGGTACTCGACCATGGTTAGAGCACATGGGGGTTCTTTTGGTCTTCTTCTGACCAACTAGAGTACATTCTAAAGAGTGACTCTCTAAGGAGAGTACATTTTAAGGAGAGAGGGAGACAGTTTCAGAAAGGAATTCAAGTGATGCCAAGTTAGTAGGACTGTAGCAAGTGATTCTGGGGAAAGAAGGCACAGGGAGGACATTGTGGTTGTCCAGTGTGTAGCAGTAGATCAAGGTGTATTGAGCAGATTCTTGCAGAGGTGAGAAGTAGACTGCTGTACTGGTTCCCTTTCCATTCTAAGATTCCATGCTGTTAAAGGTTATCTGAAGCCATTCAGCATCAGGTGGGTATAAGAGGACCCTGAGGATGATTTTCAGCCTATGTCCATGTAGATTTGGAGAAAGAGTATCCGTCCATTCTCCTTGCCCTCAAGTCTCAACTGTCCAAGCAAGAGGAAGCCAGAGAGGCTTGGGGAGTGCAGGAAAGCTACAACTCCCAATACCCATTTATCTCCTGAGGATGGACAGGCTCTGGTGCAGGCAGATGCTTCAGGAGTTCCCCATAATCTGTAGGATGGAAGCTGAGTGCCTTAATATGGCAGAGGCCCTCTGGATGTGGCTTCTGCTTTGATCGTTTTCTTCTCACTTGCCTGTCACCAAGCCTTGTTTGTTCTAGTGGTGGTGAAGTCCTTGCATAATGTGGTTTCTTGCCTTTCAGTACCCTTGCTGTTTCTTCTCCTTAAACATTGCTCTTATTTGCTGAATACATTCTTATTTTCCTTTCAGGACCAGCTTAAAAGTTAACATCTGTAGAGTTTTTGTGCTTTGCTCGAGTTATTTCTTAAGACATACCTCTGTTACAGTACGATTGAAACTTTTTATTTAGCTTACTCCCCTAGACCATAAAATCCTTGAGTACAGGGACTATGTATTCTGTTTAACTTTTCAGTGCCTGAAAGCTCTCAATAAATGGCACATTCTGGGCATTCAGTAATTTTTGAGTGAATGAATATAATTCTCACTTGCCTTACCATATTGATACTTTATTGTGGCTGTGGCTTTGGAATTTAACATCATGAGATATAATAAATACATAGTGGAACTTGCCGATTTTTTGATTTAAACCTTTGAAGTGTATAAGAGTATACTTGACTCCCTTATTAAATATTCCAGTAGAGAGGATGTCAATATATGGAGGGGGATTCCTAGTTTCTACAAGACCACGTTGTATTTTAGATTACCTTCTTTTAATAATACTCCTTAAAAATTTTCAAGTTATTATAATATTTTCAATAAGAAACACATCTTAGGTCTAAAAAAGGGTAAAATGAGGCTAAGGAAAATTTAAAATAAGTAATTGTGTAAAGAAAGATGACATTAACATGCATTTGAAAGTGCGGGAAATCTGTGGTAAGAAATGTTCCAAATTAAATTGGGTGCACACTATGGACAATTGAAGAACAGACTGTGTTCTGATATGGTGTGGAGCTCATAGCATAGTTTGCCAAAGCTGTTTTATAAAATCTTACTGGACCACACTCATGCTAGCAGGACTTGCTTTATTAATAGCTTTGTGACTGGGCATGGAGGCTCATGCCTGTAATCCGAGCACTTTGGGAGGCTGAGGCAGGAGGATCACATGCGGCCAGAAGTTCAAGACCAGCTTGGGCAACATGGCAAAACCCAGTCTCTATCTTCCCCATACCCCACCAAAAAAACTTCAGCTGGGATTGGTGGCATGTACCTGAAATCCCAGCTGCTTGGGAGGCTGAGATGGGAGGATCACTTGAGTCTGTGAGGTCAAGACTGCAGTGAGCCATGATCATGCCACTGCATCAAGCCTGGGTGACACAGCAAGACCCCATCTCTAAAAAAATAAAAAAAAATAGCTTTGTAGTTCAGTAACACCAGTGGTCTGGTTATCCAGGGCTGATCAGATCCTGGAAAATCTGATATGCTTAAACAGAATTTTTTGAACATTGATGTCTACTAGAAAGTCACTTGTTAACAAGCAGTGAGAAGTAAATGTTCAGGCAGACAAGTACTTGATAGTAGAATAAGCAAACCCTGTTCCTAGGTGGCTAGATTGCTAGGGCAGCATTGTTATCTTCAGAAAGCTTCTTGGGATGTATGCACTATCAAAGCCAGCAAGGGCGGAGGAAGGTGTTGACTTGCTACCCAAATTTTGTTCTTTATCCCCTGCTAACATATCAGCCTAGATCTCTTAAGAGAGTTGTTCTACTGGGCACTCATCCTTTCTGTCACAGCTTCTGGCTGATCCTAATCAAAATAGGATGTGCCTCCCCTATTACCCTAAATAGTTTAAATTTCTCCATTCACTAGTTAATTATACAGCATTAATTTCCAAATGTCCATTCATTAACTGGAACCCCCTATTGCTATTATTTTGTAACTAGAAAATGGTTTGAAGTTACTGGAATGTTACGTCATTAATCTCCTGTTGCATTTATGTATTATTCTCTAGACTTGATGAATGATATTCAGATCTTGTTCATAAGAGAGAACTATCTTGCTTGAGAAACGTCTCTGGTGTGACTGTCTTCCTTTGTTCAGATCTTTTCACCTATTCTCCAGCCTCTCCTGCTATATACATCTGTTGTAATGTTCATTTAAAATCAGCAGTGAATACAATGACCTCATCCAAAAACGAGCTGTTTAACTGTGTATTTGAGTTTAGTGATTTGGAATCATGTTTGAATTAAGTGATGTGGATTCCTATTGCAAAAAACATTGTAGATATTCCTGAAGTTTATAGTCGAATAATGTGCCCAAGATACCATCTAAAGTTAAGATAAACTTAAGGTGACCTGCTACTGACTTCACCTGATGGATAAGCAGTAAGGAGAAGGACAGTTAAAAGAATTTATATGATTCGTTTTAATACTAACTCAAAAGAAGAAGCTATATTAGAGCTTGTTAAAAAGATTCTTTTCATCATTTCAATTATGGATAAAAAAATTTGGGTGTTATTGTCATGTTTAATAATGGGGCTGCATTGTATAATACAATGCTATTGAAATAAGAAAGAGGAAATGTACAAAGGCATAATTATAGCCAAATGTGTAGTTATTTTGGTCTCTTAGTTTGGAGAGGGCCCTTAGGAAATTTTTCTTAAAAAGAGTTTGTAATGATTCATAATTTCATCAGATCTACAAAATACATTTCAAATACTTTCAAGAAAGAAGTTTTGACATAATAACAAAGAAAAATAGGCATAATTTTGGCAAGGGTGAAGTTGTCAGGCACAGAGCATGTGTTGTTTTGTTCTGTGTTTCATTGGACTGGCAGAGTCCACTTTCCTTTTTGAGTTCTACATAGGCTCATACTATGACTGTTTATGCTGCTTACATAATATGATGAGTGAGGCTTTGGGATTGATGTTTAAAAATGACTGAAAGGCTGGATGTGGTGGCCATGTCTATAATTCTAGCATTTTGGGAGGCTGAGACAGGAGGATCATTTGAGGCCGGAAGTGTCAGACCAGCCAGGGCAACATAGCAAGACCCTGTCTCTACAAAAAATAAAAAACAATTAGCCGGGTGCAGTGGGGCTTGCCTGTAGTCCTAGCTACTGGGGAGGCTGAAGTGCGAGGATCACTTGAGTCCAGAAGTTTGAGGCTGCAGTGAGCTATGATTGTGCTGCTGCGCTCCAGCCTGGGTGGCAAAGCAAGACCCTGTCTCTTGAAAACTCAAGAGCTGGTCCTGCTGTAGACCACACTCGGATTCCTTTCACTGAGACTCCTCTTGTGGACTTGAAGACCAGGACTGTGTCAGCACCAGTGTTGTTTCCCTTGGCCCAGTATATGGAGGGATTTATATTTACTAAGTTTGAAAACTATGCACCAGGTACTTGCTAGAAACTCTATATATGTTATTTTAGTTAAGGCTTTTTACAACTTCTAGATTAAGGAATTAGTCTACGTATTTCAGCCACTGAGTAGTAACTTGCCCAGGGACAAAGTAAGGGTACATCTGAAACTTGACTTCCCATGCAGGTCTGATGATGGAGCTCATGCATTTTACACTCCACTGTAATGTCCTGTGCTCCTTAGAGAAGGGAACATAGTAGCTTGGAGAACATTTCTTGTCCTCTCTTGCTTAAGGTGTCAGGATCTCCTTCTGTATGCATGGTCCAGATCATTAAAAAAAAAAAAAAAAATCCATCCTTCAGCCATCTAGCCACTTATCCATTTATGCATGCATCTAGTAAATATTTATTGAGGACTTATTCTGTGCCAGGTGCTGTTCTAGATCCCATAAATAATGCTGGTTACCAAGCCTTCTCTGCCCTCTTGAAGTTTATACCCAGTTATCTAAAGACTTATTATATAGTGAGTTTGGGGTAGAGGGGAGTGTCTGGGTTCTGAAATCAGTTCACTTGGGTTTCTCGGCCCAGTGCCAGACTTTTAGCAGACCCTCAAAATGTGTTTGTTTCTTTTGCTCCACTTATTTTTACCTGATTTTTATGCTCCTGGCCAACTGTTGTCCCCTGTTTGTTCATTAACCCTTGTACTTTGACTTGTTGACTTGGGTTTGTGTGTTTTTTCTCAGTTCAAGATCAGTCTGTTAATCTTTAGAAACAAGCATGTCCTGCAAAGCAATTTGGTCCAAGTGGTCAGTTATCTGAGGTTGAATATTAAGAAGGTGGTATGGTAAAACTGGTATAATTTTTTGCTAAAATTTTTTCTTGGCTCTTAAGCATTAACCCTAATTACATTGTATATCTGTAATTTTGTATTGTTTTGAGTAGCATTGTTAGTAGTTTACCATATGTTATATTATGCTACATGTGTCATTTAAAAAGGTTTACTATATTTGAAAATGCCATGTAACGAGTTAATGCTAAAACTCTTTAACAAGAGCATTAAAATTAGATTCTGTTATAAAATTCATTGAGCAAATGCTATTCATTATGGAGAATCTTGAGTTAGTTCCATTTGTGGAATGTTTTTTCTGTAGAATATCTTATATTTTTTGATAAATTTAAATTATTTACCGACGGTTTTTAAGGTAAACTAAATGGACAAATTTCAAAATCCCCATTTGGAGCTGAGTCTCTTTCTAGGACTGGGCTCTTTCTGGCTAATGGATGATTCTGACTGTTGAAGGTAACTACTGTTAATAACTTCAAAGGTCAAATGTAATCTTGATAGAAATACTGTTTTTGAGAATAGTGCATTTATTTTATGATGGTGCAGTTTCTTTCTTTGAACAACAGTACAGCCATCTCCTCCAGTCCTTTAAGCTAAGGATTTTAGTTGACTTTGGTCCCATTTTTCCTCCATCATGACATGTAATTGTTTTCCGTGTGTTGTCAGTTTTATCTCTTCAGTCTCTCTTACATTCATTTCTTTATTTCCACTACCCTAGTTCAGATCCCAGTCATGTCTCACCTCAAAAATTGCAGCAATCTTATTACTAGTATATATATATATATATATTTAAAAGTGTCTTATTACTAGTATTTCTTTATTCAGTATTTTTCCTCTTTCAGGCTGTCTTACAATACTATTGAAATTTTTTTTGGAGTGGGCAGGGAATAATGTGTTTGTGTGTGTGCGCGCGTGTTTGTGCGCACATACAGGCACATACGGTTTTGATTGTGAGAATTTCTAATCAACCTTTTGGTAGCTGCTCACTGCCTGCAGGCTAAGTTAAGCTCCTGAGCAGGTCATTTAAAAACTTCGTGGAATAGTTCAAGCCTTCCAGTGCCAATGCGTCAGTCTCTCTCCTTGCCCTTCTAGTTGCTTCCAGCAAAGGAACTATTTTCTTTGCAGTTTGGTTGTTAGTGGAGTAGTGCTTTGTTAGTATTATTTGCCAAGTATGGTATTCAGAATTTCTTTTGTTCAGGCAGCCTTTTAATTATAAAAGGCACTATTTCATCTTGTTTGTACATCTTATGTAAGTACACAGTGAGGCATTTTAGCGTCTTAGGTGGCAGAGTTTGTGTTCTACTTTTAATTGACTTTTATAAGATGTGACAAATTACCACAGAGTTTCTTTTTTCTTGAAAGGTTGATGGCCTAACTGGAATTAAATAACCAAAATTTAATTGCATTTCTTTAGACTAATTTTCAAAGGTTATTGTGTTCCAGGTATTATTTGGAAGTTTTGAACTATTTTTATACGTAAAATTATGTTTTCACTACAATCATGGCAATATTTTTTGTCAACAGCAGCTCACCTAGTGAATGTTGATACTTTGGGTCTGAATGAAAATGAATTGTAGCATTTTCTTTTGCATTAATAAATTGAGTACTCGCTTAAACTACCTGATAGAATTACAAGTCCTCCAAGTTTCATTCAGATTAATGTATTCCCTGTATTTAAAAGTGGATATTTACACATGAGCAGTGACTCTGAATGACACGCCTTGTGTGACTGACACTCTTGGGATGCTGAGATTTGATGATCATCTTTGTAATCTCGTAATGATTGATAGCACACAAGTTCATGGGTGCCAGAAATGATGTTGAAGTAGGCACTTGAGTTCCCTGGCTTTCTGAAGGGTGAGGCCAAAGCTAGATGACAGATACCACATGGATAGTAAGGACAAAGTAGGACTTCATGTTCTTTTGCTGTCCTTGAAGTGGTACCTACTTACACTTTGTGTCCTTGCTGCTTTTACGTATCCTTCCCTGTGAATTAGGTTGTGAACTTTTCAAAAGGAAGTTCAAGATCATTGTGATCTTTGGAGCTCCACAGCTTTTTGCTCAGAACTTTATACCCAATAGATGTTTCATAAGTGTTTGAATTAAAGTAAGTACATATTCTTAAATAAAGTAATAATTGCACCTTAATTAAAATCTAACCTGTTTGGCTGGTGAGGGTGGAGATAGATGTCAGCTTTCATTGAGGAGTGGCAAGTAAGTTTAGCACTGATTTTTGAGAATAAGGAAACATACAGCTGAAATCATGTCATTTAGAACTGACCACTATGATGCTCATAACATGTTCCTTGATGCATATTCAGGTCCTGTTTCAGCTGTGAACTTCTGCTTTTCAAGTTTTTGTTTTGTCACTAACCGAATGTTTCTTAAAATCTAATGAAGGGAAGAGGGAGGCAGTTGATGATGTTTGTATTATTCACCCCATCTGTTTCCTATAAATGAGAGTAGTTTCCACGTAGTGCCTTTTGCCCATGTAGTCAAAAGCACCATACAAATGTAGGCTGTGGTTCTTTCAGTGAGAAGACAGTTAAGAACGCACTTTTGTTGTGTTGTTTTTGAAACAGGGTCTTGCTCTGTTGCCTAGGCTGGAGTGCAGTGGTACCATCGTAGCTCACTGTAACCCCGAACCCCTGGGCTTGAGCAATCCTCACATCTTACCTTTCTGAGTAGCTTGGACCACAGGTGCACACCACCATACCTGGCTAGGTTTTAGAATTTTATTTTGTAGAGATAGGGTCTTGCTGTG
The DNA here is from genome assembly GCF_000951035.1 of Colobus angolensis palliatus. Lineage (NCBI taxonomy): Eukaryota > Metazoa > Chordata > Mammalia > Primates > Cercopithecidae > Colobus > Colobus angolensis. The sequence goes on along the minus strand of NW_012116265.1, from coordinate 22,848,700 downwards.
TTGCCTAGGCTGTTCTTGAATCCCTGGCCTCAAACCATCCTCCCTTCTCTGCTCCCAAAGTGCTAGGATTACAGGTGCAGGTGTAAACCATCACACCTTTTCTTCTTCTTCTTACTTATTTATTAGTTTTTTGAGACGCTTGCTCTGTCACCCAGGCTGGAGTGCGGTGGTGCAGTCTCAACTCACTGCAACTTCCACCTCCCAAGTTTAAGCGATTGTGCTGCCTCAGTCTCCCGAGTAGCTGGGATTACAGGTGTGC
>NW_012116265.1:22840572-22848391 GCF_000951035.1 Colobus angolensis palliatus | reverse complement strand
AGACGCTTGCTCTGTCACCCAGGCTGGAGTGTGGTGGTGCAGTCTCAACTCACTGCAACTTCCACCTCCCAAGTTCAAGCGATTGTGCTGCCTCAGTCTCCCGAGTAGCTGGGATTACAGGTGTGCACCATGACACCTGGCTGATTTTTGCATTTTTAGTAGAGACGGGGTTTCACCATGTTGGCCAGCCTAATCTCTAACTCCTGACCCAAAGTGATCCACCCGCCTTGGCCTCACAAAGTGTATTTTTTGTTTTTTATTTTAGAGTTGGGATTTCACCATGTTGCCCAGGCTGGTCTCAAATGCCTGGGCTCAATCTGCCTACCTGCCTTCACCTCCCAAAGTGCTGGCATTACTGGCATCAGCTGCACTACCAGACCCAGCCCAAGAACTCACTTTTTAAAGGTCTGAGCTTGCCATTAATATATCTTCTTGTCATCTTAATACCAAAAGTGACTTTTCTGGTGTGAAAAGTAGGTGGCATACTTTGTAAGGTGCCTTGAGAACTTGTGCTTTTCTCTGGGGGATTAGGACTATCTGTTCTGGAATTGTGCTGTTTCAAGAAGTAAACCTACTTATTTTCATTTTAAAAGTGGATTGAAGACATCCACATAAACCATCTCAGGGGACTTAAGACTGTTTTGGCATCATTACCAAAATAAATCAAAAGAATTATTTTTTTTATCCTATCATATGGCACTTTTTATGAATTCATGCTTTGCAAAGGAGCAAATTGAATCTTAGGGAATGTTTGGTAGTCACGGCAGCAGTGGCCGCCTTGGGTGGTCAAGTGGCACAGATAAGGCTGGAGGGATGTTGAGATCGTATGTGTGTTTTAATTGATTCAAATATACTAGGAGGAATGAATGTTATATTAACCTGTATAATATGTACATGTATTTATATATATTTTTATATATTATATATTTATATATATTTCATATATATTTTATATACTATATAAATATGTATATATATTATACAGGCTATATGTATATATTATGTGTATTTGTTATATACACATATTAAATGTGTATATATTAATATATACATATGTATATATGTTTATATATTGTTATATATGTTAATATCTATGTCGATATATACATATTAAACATTACTGTTTTTAATTTTAAAATATTTCAAGCAAACTGGAAAGGATAAGGAATTTCCTTCCAGCTTCATCAGATCTTAATGTTTTGTCATATTTGCTTCAGGTCTTAAAGCATTTTGGAAACAGTTGTAGGTCCCCTTTTCTGCTCTCCTGATCCTGTGCTTCTATTGAAGTGCATATCACTTGATGACTTCTAAGACAAATGCTAAATTCTTGTCAGATTACTCAGTGAGTAGTAGAGTGGTAGTTTCCTTTAGGGAAATGAAATTTATGTACCTCCCATTTTCAGATTGCACTTGCTGCAGCCTCCACAATGAAGGAGCCGTGCTTCCAAAGAGGTTTAGTGAACATGATATGGGGTCATTGAGCAAAATGAGAAGAGTATGTATTTTAAAAAGTAAATTTGATTGTTTGTGGGTATTCATGGTCTGAGTTGTTGTTTAGCTTAAACAACATTTCAGAGCCACTAAGTAGTTTGTTCAGGTTACTGTTAATCTGCTCAAATGCCCGAAGAGTCACTAAAACTGATATTTTTTCAAGAAGATTTTGTGCTGTAGTTTCCAAGGGTGTTCTTCTCAAGTTACACTGACTTGGCTGGTTTTAGTAATTTTCCTTGAACATTGCCTCCACATTATGGGATTCTGAATACCTCTCTTTTACTTTCTTTATTCTTTTTTGCATAAATATAAAATAAAAAGGCTGGGTTTTTTTTAGTGTTACTTAAAGGCTGTCTGATGTAATTGTATCGCATATTTTTCTTTGTTGTTCGTCTGTTCAACTCTGCAGTTACATTAAACTTTATCATGTTTTGCAATCATAGTTTAGTTTTGATAGGTTCCAGAAAACAGAAAGAAACATACCTGTCCTGAAATGTAGCTTTTTTGTGTGTGCTCTAAAACATTTTTCTTTACATAACTTTCCTCAGTTAGTGTTCCCATTTATCCCAATATTTTTAGCAAAAGTTATATTTAATTAAGGTAGATAGGCATAACTAAAAATATAAAATGTTAAATGAATGCTAAGAAAAAAATTAACTTTTGGTAAGTTATGTATCATAATTAAGGAAAAACCAGAAAAATAGAAATAAAAAAATTTACCAGTAATCTTATCACTCATAAATATCGTAAGATTTTTTTTACTTGTGTACTTTTCCAGTTTTTTCTGAAAAAATATAAAATAAACATTTTAACAGTGTTGTTAATAACATGCATTTTTATGTAGCATTGTCGACAGTAAACTAATAATTTATAAATTATCCCTAAATTACAATTATTGCAAATACTATAAAGTGGAGGCTGCATAATACAATGGTAGAAACCTAGGCTTTGTATCAAGCGACTTAGGGTGGAATCCCTGCTTGTCTTGTTATTAAGTTAACTGTATGATGTTGGCCAAGTTGCTTAACTGTTAGGAGTCTTTTCTCAAATGAAAAAAAAAATATGGCTAATAATTACCTTGCAAGAGTATTATAGGAATTAGATGAAATAATGAGTCTCATTCATTCATGTAGTGCTGGGAACACACTGAAAATTAACTTATAATCGAGAGGCAATGTATTAATGGCATTGTATAAAAAAGGCAAGGATTTGGAATAGGATTGTCTTGGGTTTAAATAACAGCGGTGCCACTTCTTAATTTATCTTGGGTAAGTTTTTTTTTTTTTTAAGACAAAGTTTCTGTCTCCCAGGCTAGAGTGCAGTGGCGTGATCTCAGCTCACTGTAACCTCCGCCTCCCGGGTTCAAGTGATTCTCTTATCTCAGCCTCTCGAGTAGGTAGGATTACAGGCATGCGCCATCACACCTGGACAATTTTTGTATTTTTAGTAGAGACAGGGTTTCACCATATTGGCCAGGCTGGTCTTGAACTCTTGGCCTCATGTGATCTGCCTGCCTTGGCCTCTCAAAGTGCTGGGATTACAGACATGAGTCACCGTGTCTGGCCTTGTAGGATTTAAAACTTCACTGATTATTATACTCCTTCCTAAAATAGAGATAATGCCGGTGTCCTAGGATTGTCATATTGATTGTATGAGGTAAAGAATATGTGCCTGGCATATTGGAGATGCCATCATTATTATTTATAAGGGAAATTACTTAATTGGAAGACATTTAGATATTTTGATATTTAAATTAATGTCAAGGAAGAAGCTTCTAGATGTCCTAGATTTTATTTTTACTATTATAATAGTATTTATGGTTATTGAGGACTGTGTGAACAATTTTATAACTGCAGCTGTCCCCCTCTCCCTCTGCATTTGGAATAGGTAGCCATCTTTAAAATAATGTGTAAAGAGGCGTGTTTTTGAGAGACCGTCACATGAATAATGAAAAGCTTCTGAATATAATTATATATATTGAAATATGTGCCCCGTAAATGCCACTCATATGTACATTGTAGATCATCTGTCTCCATTCTTCTTAAACTGGGTGTCTTTCATAGCAGTGCCAAACAGACTTTTCATGTACTTCTCTGCCTCAATTTAATATTTTCTTTGTGATTTTAATTTTTAGAAGTACCAATTCATATTCATTCTTTTTGCTAGCACAGTGTACATATTAGTTATTTAGATATATGTATAATGAGTTTGAAAAATGTTATGTAAAAAGAATCTTGACAGGGCCTGGTGGCTCACACCTATAATCCCAGCACTTTGGGAGGCCAAGGTGGGTGGATCACTAGGTCAGGAGTTCAAGACCAACCTGGCTAAGATGGTGAAACCCTGTCCCTACTGAAAATACAAAAAAATTAGCCAGGCGTGGTGGCAGGCGCCTGTAATCCCAGCAACTCAGGAGGCTGAGGCAGGAGAATCGCTTGAACACAGGAGGCAGAGGTTGCAGTGAGCCAAGATCACACCACTGCACTCCAGCCTGGGTGACAGGACTCCGTCTCCAAAAAAAAAAAAAAAAAGAATCTTAATCATACTCTTTCCACATTCTGCTTTTTAAAAATGGCTGTCTTTTTTTTTGTCAGTTTATACTACAGTGTTAGACCGTAGAAGCAGTACCCTTCAAAATTAAATTCGGAGTAATTTTATTATGAAGTTATAGAAAATGAGCTTGTGGATGGGTGAGCTCAAGCCAGCTGTGCAGTTTGTCCAAGTTGATGGTCTGGTTTGTAGTCTAGTTGCCAGTCCCAGTCCTCTGCTCACACTTCAGTATGATCACTGTATTTCCTCCTGTAGGCCACCTGGTGCCTTGCCTCTGAAACTACTCTTGTATCTATAATAGGATGAAGCTTACTTTCCCTTGACTCACACACACACACACACACACACACACTCTTCCACCCACCCACCCACCTCACAGTAAAGAGACTGTTTTGGTTTCAGTTAAAGTCAGTAAATTAATACTTAAAATTTATAGATTCATGACTTTTGCCAGAAAGCTAGAAATTCTGTTTTGAAGGTTGGCACTCAGGGGTATAACTATAGTCAACTTTTTCTAAATTTGCATTGGATTGGCTTGCTTAAAAATAGCTTTGGTAACCAAAAAGCATTCTTTTAGTATTTTAGGATCAAGATCAGGTAAAGGCAACTCACCTTTTATGGCTTCTACCTGTAATCCCAGCACTTTGGGAGGCCGAGGTGGGCAGATCATCTGAGGTCATGAGCTCGAGACCAACCTGGCCAACATGGTAAAACCCTGTCTCTACTAAAAATACAAAAATTAGTTGGACTTGATGGCAGGCGCTTGTAATCCCAGCTACTCAGGAGGCTGAGGAGAATTGCTTGAACCCGGGAGGTGGAGGTTGCAGTGATAAGAGATTGCACCACTGCACTGCACTCCATCCTGGGCTACAGAGCCTAGGGTTCTGGGGGAAGAACCGTTTTTCCCCTTCACGTTTATTAAAAAACAAAGTGTTTTCTAATTTCGCTTAAGTTATAAATTTTTATTGTAAGTTTTCATAGTAGGACCAGCCTCACAGTAGGCGTATATTAACTATTAACTTGTTACAGGTCTTGAATTATGTTCAGCATTGCAAGGGCTTCCATTTAAATTCTGTTATTTGATCCTAACAATAATTTTGTGAGTTAGGTAGGAAAGGACTTCATTTTACAAAGAACTTAGTAGAATTCCTTGGGTGCCATTAAATGATGATTCTGGGGTTTGAATTTAGGACATCTAGCTCCAATTCCATACTTGTGCAGTGTCATGCTGCTTTCCCATGCCAATCTGCAAATGTTTTGATTCTTGGTATTGTAATAATTGTTCATTTATTCAGCAGAGGTTTTAATGAATGCATAATTTTAAGCTCTAGGCATTTAAGGATGAATAAAAAGACATGGTTTCCACCTTGAGGAAGACTCAGTAAATAAATAAACAAGTACCAAAAATAATTATTGTGCCTGTGGTAACAATGATTGGTACATAGCAGGTGCTCAGTAAATGCTTATTGCACAAATGAATGAGTGAGCAAAGTGGTAAAAAGGTAATAAGTGAGGGTAGCTGCTTAAGTAGATAGACTGACCCGGAAAGGTCCTTCTGAGGAACTGACACCTAAGCTAGGCAAAGAGCATTTTTGACAAAAGGACCAGTGCAGGCCAAGTACATGAGGCATGAAAGAACTTAGCTCATTAGAAGGCATCAAAGATGGCCAGTGGAGCTAGAGTGAGTATGCTGGGGAGACAGAGGTTCCAGATGAAATTGAAGAGAAAGAACTAATCATGTAGATCCTTATAGACATAGCAAGAAACTTGGTGCTTACTCTAATGTTGGGGGACAGTTCTCCACTTGTCTCTTGTGTTTCTACATTGACTGTCTGCCTTCTGGATGATCTTTTCAAGGATGATTTGTATCATGAATGGCCTTGGAAGAGAAAGAGAATGTCCCTTTTGGGGTAAAGGCCAGGTAAGGTTACTGCCCATTACAAAAGATGTCAATTCACTAAGCTTGGAGTTACTCTTCTGTGACACAACCTGCTGTTGTGCCGATGTCATCTTGTTCTGTTTGTGTCACCTGGTGGGAATTGAGGCTTAAGGGACTAGCTCGAAAAAATACTGGTAGTTTGGCCACTGCTACTGCCTTAATGATGTCCTTTGTCTCTGACCCTGGAGTCTCATGTCTTCTGCAGGCATCCATGTAGCTGTATGGCTAACTTGTTAGCTCACATGTAGGGCAGAATTTTTACATTCTTCACATTTCTTGACAGCTGAGGCCATGGGAAGACGTTAGAGGCTTTTAAGTGGGGGAATAATAAGATGTAGTTTACTAACCTTTTAACAAGTTAGTCTGACTACTCTGTGGAAAATAATCACGGGTAGAAAGAAGATTAATAAGGAATGGGGGATAGCTGTCTAGTCGTGAGCTAATAGTGACTTCAACCATTGTGAAGACAGTGGAGATGGAGAGAAGGAGTCGAGATGGTCTTTGGGAGGTGGAATTTATAGGTCTTGACAGAATGGATGTGGGATGTGAAAGAAGAATGTAAATGAATTGTAGGTTTTTGGCTTGAGCAGCTGGGAAGGTGAACTTCTGCTGAGATGGAGAAGCCTCAAAAATGAAGATAACTAACCTATAAAAATTTCTAGAATGCTGTATACATCTATTGCAAGGGATATAATAATTATATGGGTGCCACTGACATCTTGTCATCACTTCTTTGGCCTTTTTTCAGTCATTTCATTTTCTTGTCTCTGTCTATGCAGAAATTTTATGTTTAGAATTTCAGGGAAAGGAAGAATAAGAATAATTTTTATGACTTGGGGTCGAAGAACCATTGGGATGTGCTTTTCTGGGAAGAACACCTTTCTTGTGTCTTCATGTGTTGTCAAATCGATATTTAAGTTAAGAAATACAATTCTTGTGGTCCCTTGATAAGAGGGTTGCCTCAATAACGGTAAATTAGATTACCTTGGGGGGGATTTATTTTTTAATAAGCCGATATTGATTTTTACCCAAAATTCATTATCTAGGAGTTTACAAAGAAATTCTTCAATATGTCTCAGGATTTTCCCTTTTTTGAAGTTGAAGTAATATATTTTTTCTTTTCTACATTTTAAGTTTGTTTTAAAGCTGAGCTATTCTCCTTAAATTTTCAAGGATAATTGTTAGTTGTGTTGGGACAACTTGAGCTTAATGCAATAGGATGAACAAAACAAGTGCCTGTGGATGAATTTATTCAGCATTCTTCATTGAGATATTCTGTGGGATAACTTCTTGTCTTTCTAATGCCAAATGCCAGATTCATTAGCACCTGATCGCTTTTCACAAAGAAAGTAACTAAAGTAGCTGGGTGCAGTGACTCACGCCTGTAATCCCAGCACTTTGAGAGGCCACGGCAGGCAGATCACCTGAGGTCAGGAGTTCAAGATCAGCCTGGCCAAAATGGAGAAATCCCACCTTTACTAAAAATAAAAAAATTGGCTGGGTGGTGGAGCGTGCCTGTAATCCCAGCTATGCGGGAGGCTGAGGCAGGAGAATCGCTCAAATGCAGGAGGTGGAAGAAAGTAACTAAAAAGCTTTTAATAAAAAATACTCTTCACCTTGTCTGGTTGTCTGTTAAATGCTTTCCCTTTTTATCTAGTGAGATTTATTTTTGATTGTGCTTCTCACCTGCTTATTGTATTCAGAGGATGACTTTACATGCCTTGGCTTTGATATACTGTAAACAGTTTTAGGCTGCAACATAAAGTTTGCATGAGTTTTGAATTCCCCCCTCCCTCCCTCCTTCCCTCCCTCACTTCCTTCCTTCCTTCCTTCCTTCCT
>NW_012116265.1:22737962-22840352 GCF_000951035.1 Colobus angolensis palliatus | reverse complement strand
TTTCTTTCTTTCTTTCTTTCTTTCTTTCTTTCTTTCTTTCTTTCTTTCTTTCTTTCTTTCTTTCTTTCTTTCTTTCTTTCTTTCGTTCATTCCCTCCTCTCCCCTCCCCTCCCCTCCTCTTTTTTCTTTTCTTTTCTTTTCTTCTTTTCTTTCTTTCTTGACAGGGTCTCACTTTGTTGCCCAGTTTGGAGTGCAGTGGCGTGATCACAGCTCATTGAAGCCTGGAACTCCTGGGCCCCAATGATCCTCCCACCTCAGCCTCCCAATTAGCTGGGACTACAGACATGTGCCACCACGCCTGCCTAATTTATGTTTTTTGTGGAGACAAGGTTTTGCCATGTTGTCTAGGCTGGTGAATTATTTTTATGCCATTTTGTATGTCCTTTTATTTCTTTTATTCTGTAGCATTTTCTTTGGTGTGTGGCCTTGTTTCTAGACTTTTTCTTTTTTAGAAAGAAAAGGTTGACAGCAGGGGGAGATGGAACTTAGCAGGATTTTTTGTTTTGTTTTCTGTAGGCAAGGCTAGGCTTAAAATTATCTTGGATTCAGTTATGTTCCACCAACGATGGAAAATCAACAATGGAAAGGCTTGATTCCCTTTTAAATATAATCTTAGAAAGGATGAATTAAGGTCACAAAATCATCAGTGCTGATCATGAGATTTTTCCAGGTGATATGAGTTGTTATGAATGACTTTGATGGGTTCTGGAGATACCTCTACCAGAATGGAGTTAGAATGCAGTTATTTCTGATGTTTTGAGAAGACAATAACATATAACTTTTTTTTTTGCTTCTGTTATCTTTTTATGTAGTTCTATCTTTTTAGTTTTTAGAAAACAGTTTTAAAACATCCGCAGATAGTAGAGTGGTATTTAAGCGTCCCAAGTGTCTGGTCTTTGCTACAGAGAAGCATTGTTCTGCCTTCGTATTCCTGTATATGAATTCTTCAGAAAGACTCAAAATTTTGTCACTAATTTCATGTTTCATGCTGAGGGCTAAGCAGTTTATAGTTTTACCATATTTAGACTATGTTTAGAATTTTACGGATGATTTGCTGGTCTTCTCTCTCCTGTCCCCCAATTTCAGAATAAAAGAAAACAAAAACAACTGGTAAAAAGATATTCCCAGGGCCTTTACTTAGTAACTGAATTGGGACCGACTTGGTAGCCTATGGAATGTGATGGGGACTCTCGCTCGAGGATTGTTCATATTGCTCTTGCAGTGCCAAGCAGGGCCCAGGTTTGTGACTCCACCCCCTTTCCCCTTTCCTTGCTTTCAGGAAGATGTTCCCCCCCTCCCCGGTTTTGGAACTGCACTTTCCCTTACTCTAAAACCCTCTGAGAAATAGTTTAGAAGTACAGTAGGAATCTCTCCCTTAGAAGCCACCAGTTGGTTCAGAATCACAGCTGCGTTTCTCCTGCCTGTCTTTTCTCTGTGTTGAGGAAGGGAGCGAGCAGGAAGAGGCTGGAGTCAGACAGCTGTGGGCTTGCATCTGAGCACTTGCTTATTAGTTGTGTGACCACAGGCAATGGGCTTAACCTTTTTAGGCCTCACATCTCTGATGTAAAATCGGGACCCTCCTAAAGACGTCCTCATGGTTTGGCGAGGCTCAAATCTTGTATGTTGAGGAACTCGTGCTTAGCACTTGCAGGTTTTACTTTGAAGCTACTGTGTGTTCCCCTGTGATCCCCTCCTCCTCTTTCCCTCTGGAAATAATACTGTCCTGAACTGCAGGTTCAACATTCTCTTGCTTTTTAAAGTGAGTGTATCTATAAGTAATATATTCTTAGTTTTGCCCATTTGGGCTCTGTAAAAATGTTATCTTCTTACATGTAGTCTGTAAATAAGGGTGCCTCAACCAGGTGAATGTAGAACTCTTGGCTCTCCACTTGGCCGTTGATGATAGGATGTGGGTGTGGGGTTGAATATTTTTTTCCATGGTGTGGCTAGAGTAGAGTGGTTTTTGTCTCAAACTTCTTGTTTTGCCAGGCCACCACGTTGTGGGTCCTTTGGTTAGAGAGACTGGCTGTTTCTGATACAGGATCACAAGTAGGGAAGGCATTATATGACATGTGGTGTGAGGGATAAATCCAATAAATAAACACTTATGTTAGTGGGAGCCAGATTTACTACTCTTATAGGGAAGGGAAAGTTGAAAACTAGGTTTCACCTTTAGTAAAGAATTGGGTCCTTCTGGAGAAAGGACCTCTTAATAAAAGGATTAGGCTAATTGGAGAAAGTCAAATCTAGGCTGTAAAGTAGATGACAACATAACAGCAGTGTTAATTTCTGGTTTTTGATGGTCACCATTATTGTAGTTTTGTAGGAGAATGCACTTGTTTATAGAAATTACTCACTAAAGTCTGGGAGTGATAGGCCATCGCGTTGGCTACTTAGCCTCAAATAGTTCAGGAAAAAAAGTTATCTGTAGTGTTCTTGCAACATTTTTGTAGGTTGGTCTGAAGTTATAAAGTAAAACAAAGCAAAACCTCTCACAGTTGACTTAATAACAGAATTGTTAGCTTATCAAAGTCATTTATAAGGTTTAAGGGACTTGCTTGTTGGGCTGCCTTGTCTTGAAACTACCCGACCATGGTGGCCTTCCTGTTATTATACTTATTATACATCCTGATTTGTCTTTTGGTATGCTGTATTTTAATATTTATAATCATCACATTAATACATTCTTGGCCCATTATTTATTTCCTTCATCTATTTTGCCTTTGTGCCAAACTGCTTCTTTGAATGGAAAGTGTAGTTTACAAAAATATGGCACCTCATTGTATTCAATGACAATACTGTATTTAATTTTAACTTACTTTGTGTATGCTATTCTTTTCTTCTCAATCCACTGGTGAGCCATTAAAGCACTTTCTTTCTTTCTTATTTCATCACACTGTGTCTACCTTAGTACTCAGCATATTTCAGTAGGCTTTTAGTTTACTTTTCAAAGTGCTGGGCTGTTGATTGCCTGTCTTAGAATTTCAAATTTTCAGAAAGTATAAGCAGGGTGAGGGGCATTCGGTAGAGTGGCGAATGTGATGCTCTAGCTAATTCATAATCTAGTCAGCTCACATACATATTTGTGAATGGTTAGCCCCTGAACGTTTAGGGTTAAACATATGTGTTGAGTTTCCCTTATCCAAAATGCTTGGGACCAGAAGTGTTTCGGATTTTTTATTTTTTTCGGATTTTGGAATATTTGTAGTATACTTACCAGTTCAACATCCCTAATCTGAAAACCTGAAATCTGAAGTGCTCCAATGAGCATTTCCTTTGAGCAGTGAAAGTCAGGTTGGCATTAAAAAGTTTCAGATTTTGGAGTATTTCAGATTTCATATTTTCAGATTAAGAATACTCAGCCTTGGATGAAGGTGGTTCTAGTCCAGAAAATTGTGTGAGTCAGGGTGGGGGTAAGGGTGGCTATAGGGAGAAGGTTCATTGTCAGAATAATAATCTTTCTGTGAAAACATTACATGCAAATTGTCTCTTTGGCAGAATCTCCCGTTTTCCCTCGGTACAGAAAACCATAGGTTAAATACATAGAATTCCTTCCTCCCTCCCTCCATACCTGTCTTCCTTTGAGGCGACTTAGATCCATCATAGGGCTTGTTTTCCTTAAATAGACTGGAGGTCAAACTTCTCTTGAGCAGTTATACTAATGTTCATATTTCTCAGAATGATCAGGGAAAAGAACTTTTGAAAACTCAGGGTGGTAGTTACATTGCACTTTGTATACTCCCACGCATCAGACTTTTCTTTAGCGTTTTGTTTTTTTCTTGCTGCTTTTACAGTGTAGGTGGCCTTCTCCTGATTGCTTTTGACAGGAAATTGAGCAACCTTTCTTTTTTGGAACTGAATATATTTTACTGCTAAGAGAGGGAAAAAATGTTTATGTTTTGAAACTTAAAGTTTTTATTTAAGGACTAATTTAAATCTAGAAAAAATGGGGGTAGAGTTTAAATTTCATATCATGCACTACTACTTCTGAACCTGCCTAGTAATTTCTGGGCTTTCCTTTCTTTGTAGCATTGCTTTGTTCTGTTAGCCACTGATGGATATTGAAAAGTTGTCCTTGAACATGTCATTGTTTTTCTAACTCTTAACTGGGGCTGCCTTCCCCAGTTGTCTTCTCTCTGTAGTGGAGGTGTGGTAGTCTCTACACTGATTTCACAGGCACCTTGAATCTAGAACATATGTTAGCCTCTTCTACTCCGTTTCAGCTTTGGATGAGCACGGCATTCAGCAAAGCTTCCCAAGGAGTTGGCTGGGCCAGAGGTTGCAATGAGTGGGAGCTCCTGATTGGAGTCCTGCCTCTGGCACAGGTTCTACTTGGACTGCCAAACCTTCTGGTGCTTCTAGTGCTTTGGGGTGTGAGCACTGGTCTCTGCCCCGCTACCCACGGCCCCTGGTCCGCTTGCTGCTTCGAGTTACTGTGGTTGAGCCTGATGTGGGTGGTTCCTGTGTACACTGAGGATTCAGAAGACAAAGTCAGACTTTAATTAGAATAAGCCCATTTGCCACATATGGAAATCTTATTCAATTAGAATGGAGTAATTCTGATGGAATCTTTCTAAGTGTGTTCATAAATCCTGTCCTTTTGCTTGAGTTTAAAATTTGCATGTTTATTCATGTTCCTAAGTGGATTACTACCGCAGATCAGCTGCCAGGCATATCTTATTTATATAATTAATTATAGCTCATTAATTAAAGATTAACAAAATGAAGTATGTATTTTGAGTGTTATAGATTTCTTCGCCTATTCTGTGGGTGCAAGCTGTAGGCCAGTTGTGTAAAAACAGCAAGTTTTGTTGTCTTAGATATCTGACTCTCAGAATATCCTTTAGAGCAAGTTTGTCCAACCTGCAGCCCACAGACCACATGTGGCACAGGATGGCTTTGAACGCAGCCCAACACAAACTTGTAAACTTTCTTAAAACATTATGAGATTTTATTGCAATGTTTTTTAAAGCTCATCAGCTATCGTTAGTGTATTTTATGTGTGGCTTAAGATAATAATTCTTCCACTGTGGTCCAGGGGAGCCAAAAGATTGAACATTCCTTCTTTAGAGGTTTATTTTACCCACAGTTTTCTTCCGATGTTTGTACGATTTGGTTATGGTAGTGTAGGAAAGGTGTGTTGCGGGGTCTTACCAAGCTCCGTTCTACCATATTATATGAGATCATAGTGTGAGGGCATGATAGGCCCTTGGTAAGTCTTGTTTGAAGTGCTTTTTTATTTAGCTGAATAAAAGGTGGGAGTCCTAATGTCCAGGTTGATAGGCTGGGAAGAGGAACTTCCCCTTTTGTCCTCAGTAGGAATTGGGAATATCTGTGAGTGAAACTAAGTTCTGATGATTTTTATTCTTCTTAGCTTCCAATTTATGTGGTTGGGAACAGAGTTTGGCAATTAAATAGTTTGAAATAGTGTTTAAAATTATTTATTGGAAGCTCTTATGGACGTGTCTGACTTATTTGAATACATTTTAGAAATTGGTACATGTGCTGTAGATGATTAGTATTGGGCATATATGTGGGTATTCTTCTAACCAATAAGCTTAGCATTCATAGGAAATACGACTATAGTGGGAGCTTATTATGTGATCTGAAATGAGCAGTGTGAGAATTGTGGAATTTCCAAATACACAGAGTGTTTGGTTTTTTGGGAACAGGGTTTCTCAACCTCACCACTATTTTCATTTTAGGCAGGATGATTCTTTGTTGGAGGGGACTGTCCTGTGCATTGTAAGATGTTTAGTGGCTTCCCTGGTTTCTGTATATTAGATGCCAATAGTGTGCCCGCCCCCCCACCGCTTCACTTGTGATGACCAAAAATGTTACCCGATGTTGCAAGATGTCCCCTGGGGGCACAAAATTGCTCCCTGTAGAGAACTAGTACTTTGGAATAGTGAGTCCCATAGGCATGCGATGGACCAGCTCATCAAAAGCACTGTGTTGTTGTTGTTTTCTTTTATACATACAGCTTCCAGGGTGAGATCCTTGAGTAGCAGTCTGTGGACAAACTGAATGAATGCCAAGCAAGAATTTGTTATTTAAGTGGGAATGGCTGTTGGTTGGCTTAAATTTAAATATGTGTTGAGGCGGGGCACAGTGCAGTGGCTCACACCTGTAATCCCAGCACTTTAGGAGGCTGAGGCAGGTGGATCACCTGAGGTGAGGAGTTCAAGATTAGCCTGGCCAACATGGTGAAACCCTGTCTCAACTAAAAACACAAAAATTAGCCAGTATGGTGGTGGGCATCTGTAATCCCAGCTACTCAGGAGGCTGAGGCAGCAGAACTGCTTGAACCGAGGAGGTGGAGGTTTCAGTGAGCTGAGATCTTGCCACTGTACTCCAACCTGGGCGACAAGAGCAAAACACTGTCTAAAAAAAAAAAGCCCAATAAATGTGTATTGAGCTGCATATAAAGAGATTACCAATTAAAGAAGGTTTTAGAGACAAAGTATAAAATTTCACAGTTGTTATTTGATTAGTAGTGGTGTTTTTTTTTTCCCCTTTTACTTACTGTGAGATATAGTTGTGTGTTTTTCAAAATTTGGAAATAACTACTAATAAAGTTCATAATTGTTTTAATCTAGGTTTTGAGAGATTACCTGAAGTTGGACTCAAAAGCAAGATTTACTACTAACTTTAAAATGTAATAAGGTGAGTTGGTGGATTAGTTCCAAAGTCACATTGCGGGGAGGAAATGTCACTCAAACTGTCACTCTTAGAAGACCTGCTATTTGGCCAGGTGCAGTGGCTCATGCCTATAATACCAGTACTTTGGGAGGCTGAGGCAGGCGGATCACCTGAGGTCAGGAGTTCCAGAACAGTCTGACTAACATGGTGAAACCCTGTCTCTGCTAAACATACAAAAATTAGCTGAGTGTGGTGGCACACTCCTGTAATCCCAGCTACTTGAGAGGCTGAGGCAGGAGAATCGCTAGAACTTGGGAGGTGGAGGTCGCAGTGAGCCGAGATTGCGCCATTGCACTCTAGCCTAGGGGACAGGGCGAGACTCCATCTCAGGGAAAAAAAACAAAAAAAAAAACAAAAAAAACCCCTGCTATTTATAGCAGAATTTTGATTTATCAAATGTCTGATATTTTCTGCCCACTGGCTTTTCCCTTTTTGAAATGGAAAAGGAAAATATGGGAAATGCTTGTACAGTTTTAGTCATTGATTTCTGAATTCAGTGTTGTCATCTTTGCAGACGAAATAGTTTGGATAATTTTCTGGCTACTTAAGAAGGTTTTCTGTTACATATTTATGTTTTCCCTCCATAGTGAATGCATTAAAAATCTTCTCTATATTTCTTGAAATTTGATGAGAGCTTATACTTCAACCCATGGTCTAATAATCTTGTTAAGTCTAATGCATTGGTGTATAATTTGGGGTGCCAAGCTTTTCCTGAATAATTGAGAAATGATCAGATGATCTACCCTTTGACTGACGTATACTGGTACTTGCGTTACTATTGCTCTTAGAGCGACTATACTGGCTTACTCCTAGGTAGAATTCTAGTTCTATCCTAGGCCTACTCAAATCGTTTTGTGGACATTTCTTAAACATTTTCAACAGTTGCAAAAGGATATTCTTTCATTGAGAAAAACAACAGCTTAATGCAGATTAAGGAAGACACATTTTCTACAGGCCAAAAATACTGTCATATGTTACATTCTGGGGTTGTGTAGGTTTCATTATCCTTAACCTTGATCTCAGCCAGATGCTGAAACAAAGACCTTGGAGTTTTTCTTATTTGTTGCTTTGTCAGAAGAAAATTTCCTAAGGAGTCAGCTCTTCTGGAGTGACTGCATCCTATAACAGATGCTAAAGTTATCTGAGCATCTCCCTTCCATAAACCTTTGTGCAGAGCTTAGGGGATGGGTAATTGGAGCACTGCTTTTAAAGTGGCTGCTATTTGTGACCTTCCTTGAATTTCAGTAAGGGAAATTTGGGAATCATTATCTCTAAAAATGTTTTTAAAGTACATTAGGGCACTTTTCTGGGTTACATTTATTTGACCATTCCCAGCATCATTCTTCTTTAATAGAGGTAGACTCTAAGATTTTTAGATAATCTGTAATTTTTAGCCATTTGAAAAATCCAGGCTTTTAATAGCAACACAACTGAAAAACTGTCTTTGAAAACATAACATCTTTGGAACTGTCAAGACTTGCTTAATGGTGAAGCAAGCATCCTGGAGGAATGCTCTGTGAATGTAGCTCTGCTCTGGTACTTTGAGAGGGAAGAAAAATCAGTGCATATTATTGAGTGCCCTGTGATTTTTACCTCAATCTTGGAAGCTGTTTTTCTGGATATACTTTTTCCCTCCAGAATAGCTGTATGTTATTGAAATGTGCACCTTCAGTGCAATTATCATATGTCTTAATTTTTTTTTTTTTTTTTTTGAGATGGAATCTCGCTATGTCTCCCAGACTGGAGTGCAATGGCATGATCTCAGTTCACTGCAACCTCTACCTCCCAGGTTCAAGCAATTTTCCCACGTCAGCCTCCCAAATAGCTGGGATTACAGGCATGTGCCGCTACACCCAACTAATTTTTTTTTTTTGAAACAGAGTCTCGCTCTGTCGCCCAGACTGGAGTGCAGTGGCGCTGTCTCAGCTCACTGCAAGCTCTGCCTCTGGATTCATGCCATTCTCCTGCCTCAGCCTCCCGAGTAGCTGAGACTACAGGCACCTGCCACCACGCCCGGCTAATTTTTTGTATTTTTTAGTAGAGACGGGGTTTCACCGTGTTAGCCAGGATGGTCTCGATCTCCTGACTTTGTGATCCGCCCTCCTTGGCCTCCCAAAGTGCAGGGATTACAGGCGTGAGCCACTGCGCCCGGCCAATTTTTGTATTCTTAGTAGAGATGAGGTTTTGCCATGTTGGCCAGGCTGGTCTTGAACTCCTGACCTCAGATGATCGGCCTGTCTCGGCCTCCCAAAGTGCTGGGATTACAGGTGTGAGCCGCTGTGCCTGGATGTATTAATGATATTTTAATAATAACTCTTGGTTGATAAACTTGAATATGACAGTTTTGAGCAGGCACTTTAAGTTCTATATACTACTGTGAGGTCAGGCACTTGTTTAGCTTCTGTGTCATATAGCTACACCTTATATTTTGTTCTTTTTATTTAAATATAATAAATCTATAGTTTTATTAACACAAAAACAGACCGTGTGGTATGAAGTTTACATTTAAACGAAGTTTTCACAGAAATCTAACACATACCTAAAAAGATTTTACAATGTAGCTGTAGATGCAAGTCCAGACAATATCAAGAACGATGGATCTCATGACTCAAGACAGAGCATTTTGGGTTTCAGTTACTTCTTTGGGTTTCTTAAAAATGGTTTTGTTTTTTTTTTTGTGAATTTTAATACACCTTTTGAATTGAGTTGCTTCGTTTGGTAACTTGAGCCGCTGGGCACTGAAATATCTTATTTTAATAGCAGTGATATCTGGTAATACTGGTACAGTATCTCTAATAGGTCAGATGGGAGATTCTTTGGTTATACATCCATTCTTACTCAGGTCTCCTCAGGCAACACAGGAGGAGGCCATGATTCAACAGTTCTCCCAACCTGTTGGTGACATGACTCTTGGCCTTCTAAGTGTATACTTCCTTTCTCAGTGCTATTTCTCTACTTAAGGGATATCTAAAACAATTTCTGTACTCCAAAAGAAAGAAATATCTACACACACATACACACACACACGCATGCGCATACACACAACCTTGTATATATGTAGTTTTATGTGTATCTTATTAAATCCATCATTCTTTTCTTAATTATTTCTTGAGCAGCATTATTCTAGAATATAAACACTGAATTGAATAAGCATACTTTTTTCTTTTCCTTTAAACATTTTTAAAATACAGTTTTTAAAAATTAAATAGATGCGTGTTCTCACTGTGTTGCCCAGGCTGGTGTGGAACTCCTGACCTCAAGTGATCCTTCTCCCTTGGCCTCCCGAAGTGCTTAGAATAAAGGCATGAGCCACTGTGCCTGGCCTGCGTGTAACTTTTGACTCCTCCAGAGCTTAACTACTAATAGCTTACAGTTGACCAGAAGCCTTACCAATAGCATAAACAGTTGAATAACATGCATTTTGTATGTTATATATATTATATACTGTGTTCTTACAATAACATAAGCTAGAGAGAAGAAAATGTTATTAAGAAAATCCTGAGGAAGAGAAAATATATTTGCTATTCATTAATGGAAGTGGATCATCATAAAGGTCTTCATCCTCATTGTCTTTGCATTGGGTAAGCTCATGAGGAGGAGGGAAAGAAGAGGTTGATCTTGTTGTCTCTAGTGGCAGAGGTGGAGAAGGAGGAAGGGGAGGCAGGAGAGGCAGGCACACTTGGTGTAACTGTTATTGAAAAAATCCACTTGTAAGTGGACATGCACAGTTCAAACCCATATTGTTGAAGGGTCAACAGTGCTAGACAGTTTGATTTTCTAAATGCTAACTGTAACATAGTATACAAATATTAAAAATGTATAGTAGCTAGGGAATGATTATAGAATCTTCCTTTCATCTTTGGCTGTTACTAGTTTGAATTGAATTTGGCATGACCTAAGGTCACTTCAAAATTATTTTGTTACGTGTTTTTATTATCCAAAGCCCATTTCTTTGTTGTTAAAGAAGAAAATGATATGAAATCCTTTGGCCTAACAAATATTTTTATCAGCCATTAGAACAGTGATTTGACTCTTTCATATTTACTAATGCTATTGTACCCTTTGGGAACAACTTATTCTTACTCAGCTCTTATTTTTATGTTCTCCAGAACATAAGAGAGCAGCTGCCTATGCCAAATAGTTACCTCATTTAAACTCATTCTAGTGGAGCAAATGGTAAGAGGCATTTGAACTAAGTTGTCCTTGGAGGAGTGTGCCTTATTTCTTAATACCTGATTTTTTGGGGGGACCCAGATATGCATGGCTATGATTGTCTATAGTAGTATATTGTAATTTTATAATGGTACCATGTTGCCCACTTTCTTGACTGTCTAATAGATTTAAAATTTGCTAATAGTGGATTTGAACAAAAGTCTAAAAGAAGGAATGAGAAAATAAAGAAGAGAGAACATGAACTGTGTGGATGTAGGTGGAGGTCAGGGTGGGAATTGTTCAGAGCTCAGCTCCATCCCCTACTGCCCCTATATTTGCCTTAAAAAGTAGGGTGGCATGAACATTTTTGAAGACCTGGCTTCTGAGACAGCAGGTCACAGGGCAGAACTGGAGAAGAAGCTTGGGAGAAGCTTGCAATTGCCAGTTGATCATGAATCGCTAATGTTTCTCGAAGGGCTTAGGAAACAGTGATGGGGATTTTATTTTAAAACCTGGATTTTATTTTAAATGTTGTCAATCCCTAAGCATATTTTATATATGAAAGGAAGTTGTAAATGTCTTCACTAGTATTTAAGTGCCTTTCCCCAAAACCATGTATGGAAAATTAAGGCCATATGGTGGGTAAAGTCTTACATGTGGGGAAGTTCAGCATGCCACGTTCTGGAGCTTTTGGTGCTCCTGGGGGGAGGGCTTTATTGTACTTTTTGGAAAAGATTTTTAATAAGCAAGAGAATGTAGAGTTGAATGTCCTTGACTTGAAGGCCATTGCTACTCACATCTGCACAAAATGGGCCAAGGTCTTCAGTGAGTAGATGATAAGGGAAACACAGTGGTATGGGTGGGCAGCCCTTCTGCGTGATATCAGCCTCTCAGAGCAGAGGTGTTTCCTGAACCGTTGCTGTCTCAGCACATGACTAGCCTTGAGTTCTGCCTGTAATAGTTTCCTTAATTAAAACAGTCTGATTGGCACTCTGGATGAGCATTCAGTGGGTTAAGTAGTGAATTCAGGTTGCTGAAGAGCTAATGGACTTTGTTTTCTTTCAGGTTTTTTTTTAAGTCTATCACTTAATTCAGTAACTGACCCTTGCCTGCTACCGACCAGTTTTTTTCCAGTCAACTGAAAAGTAAATGTTTTGAGAAGTTGACTAGGTAACATTTGATGAATATCTGTCTTTGTGTAGGGACTTTCAGGGCTGTTCTGGCCTGAAATGAAGGCTTTTGGGCCAGGGGTGATGGCCCACACCTGTAATCCTGTAATTTGGAAGGCTCAAGAAGGATCTCTTGAGGCAAAGAGTTCAAAACTAACCTGGGCAATGTAGTAAGACCCCATATCTAAAAAAAAAATTAGCTGGACATGGCATGCCCCTGTAGTCCCAGCTACTTGGAAGGCTGAGGTGGGAGAATTGCTTGAGCTTGGGAAGTTGAGGGCGCAATGAGCCATGATCACACCACTGCACTCCAGCCTGGGTGACAAAGCGAGACCCTGTCTCAAAAAACAAAACAAAACAAAAACCTTAAAGCTTTTGTAGTTACAGGGTAAGATACTCTCCTTCTGTTGACATCATTTCTTCCCTGGATTTATTAGTGGAAAAGTTAATTAAGCAAATAATTATTTTATATCTATTATGTAGAGAGAACATTTTGCTTAGTATTAGCCAGGATAGAAATATGAAAAAGAAATGCCCCCTTGTAATCAAGTTGTTTTTCTAGAGGAGAGTTAGACATAATTGAAAACTGTGATAATGAATGACCAAACACATTAAGGCCTTTTAGTAGAAATATAGGTAAATGCATTGAGGCATTTATAGAGGGAGGATTAAATCCATGAAGGTGGCATTATTTGAACAGGACATTGAAAGGCCATCTGTCTGTCTGTCTGTCTGCCTATCTACCCATCTATTTGTCTACTAAAGGAGTAACATTTGGTTTTTTAGGTAACCAAAGCAACTCATCTTTGCTGTGTAAAATCTTGGATGTTCTTAATGGCACACAGATCAAAGTAAAAATCACCTAATTCCCACCAGATCACTCAGTCTTCACCACCCAGAAGTAACTATCCCTGCTATCACTTTTATGTTTTATTTATGGAATTTTCCAAAAAAAAAAAACAGAAATAGAAAAGTGCAGTGAGCCCCCATGTACTCATCATCTAGCTTCCACAGTCATGGACAGGGACATTTTGCCGTTCTGTTTTTCTCCTGCTTTTGTGTTTGTTGTTGTTGTTGTTGTTGGAGTTTCACATATACTATTTAACTTATAAATACTTCAGTCATTTTTTGTTAACAGAGAAGCACTTAAAAAAATAGCTGCAATGTCATCACCATTAACAAACTTATTATGTATGCTAGTCATGGAAGCCCTAGTCCATGTTTTCTCTATTGTTTCAAAATTGTCAGTTGACAGTTGGTTTGTGGGAATCAGGATCCAAGCAGCCTTCACACATCACACGTGTCTCTTTTAAGTCTTTCTTAATCTGTGGCATTTTCCCTTCCCTCCCTTTTTTCATGTAATTTGTTGTGGAAGAAATGGGGTCATTTGTCCTGGGTCACTTTAATAGTTTTCTTTCATTTTTGTTCTTCTATGTGATCAAAGATACATTTTAAAAGCAAAATTAAGATCATATTGCGCATATTGTTTTGTGAGCTGCTTTTTATACTTAACGATTGAATAAGGACGTTTTTCTATTATTTACTCTTCTTCAATTAGTTTTTATTTTCTGTTAAATCTTATGGCATTATAGTAACTACAATGAGAAAGATGCAGTTGATTATATTTAAAGTAAATCTGGCCAGTCATGGTGGCTCACCCCAGTAACCCCAGTGCTTTGGGAGGCTGAGGCAGGAGGATTGCTTGAGGCCAGGGGTTTGAGACCATTCTGGGCAACATAGTGAGACCCCTATCTCTACAAAAACAAGAAAAAAAAAAAAAGTGGGCAGGCATGGTGGTGTTTGCTTGTAGTCCCAGCTTCTTGGGAGCCCAAGGTGGGAGGATGGCTTGAGCCCAGGAGTTGAAGGCTGAAGTGAGCTATAATCACAGTATGGTACTCCATCCTGGGTGACAGAAAGAGACCTTATCTCTTAAAAAAATTATAAAATAAAATAATAAAATAGGTAAAACTTACATTAATGACATATCATTAATGTAAGTTTAATACTTACATTTAATGTAAAGTTTAATGTAAAGTTTAATGTAAAGTTTAATACTTACATTAATGTAAGTTTGTTATAACAACAAATTGGTTATTTTTTTCCTCCTTGACTCCCTCCCTCCCTTTCTTCCTTTCTTTTTTACTCCAGTAGCTGTTATGGTTGGATATAATATTGGGGATGCAGTTCCCTGGATTGAAAGTCTATTTTGTTTTTCCTGGGAAATGTAGAAGATGGTTGTGTAAAAGACAGCCTGGCTGATGGTTCCTTAACAGGGCTGAAAGTAGAGGGAGGTAAATGGTGCTCACGCAGGCCCTGATTTTCTGGAGATTTACCACAAGAAGGGGACCCTTATTATTACTGAACTTTATTAAAATGTTAAGCTTACA
This sequence comes from Colobus angolensis palliatus, assembly GCF_000951035.1. Lineage (NCBI taxonomy): Eukaryota > Metazoa > Chordata > Mammalia > Primates > Cercopithecidae > Colobus > Colobus angolensis. The sequence goes on along the minus strand of NW_012116265.1, from coordinate 22,825,942 downwards.
TTCTCATACAAACTAGGCTACTATAATCCCAGCACAGTGGGAAAGGATTCTTAGTCGTTAAAATGGAGCATGACATTTTTATTTAGTGATACTAATATTTTTCACAGTTGCATATGAGGACCTCTTTCAGTTATTGCCAAAGTTTTAGCCTGGGAAAGAGATTATGTGTGTCAGCTCATACCAATAATAATTATACCAGCTGAAGCTTCATGTGGCCATTTGAGTAGACAGAGTCCGCTTCATTTATGATGTTATAATTGTTCCTCTGGTAGTTTGTCTTCTTCCATTTGATTAGACTTTTTATTTGTTGTTGCTTTTTCCTTTTTAAAAAATGTGAAACAATACATATACCATCTTAAGCATTTTCACTGTACACTTCATTGGTATTAAATACATTCATAATGTTGTCTAGCCGTCACCACCATCCATCTTCATAATTCTTTTCATTTCAGTAAAACTGAAATTCTGTACTCACTAAACAGTAACTCCCCGTTCCTACCACTGCCTGGGCCCTGATGTCCATCATTCTGCTTTCTGTCTCTGATTTAGACTACTCGGAGCACTTCATATAAGTGAAATCATCATACATTAATTGCCTTTTTGGTGACTGGCTTATTTCACTTATCATGATGTCTGAAGATTCATCTGTTGTAGCATGTGTAAAAATTTCCTTCTTTATAAAGCGGAATAATATTCCATTGTATGTGTATACCACATTTTGCTTATCCATTCATCCATCGATGGACACTTGGGTGGCTTCTGCCTTTTAGCTATTGTGAAGAATGTTACTGTGAAAATGAGTGTACAAATATCTCTTTGAGACTCTGCTTTAAATTTTTTTTGGTAAATATCCAGAAGTAGAATCGTTGGATCATATGGTAATTCTATTAAAAATTTTGAGGAACTGCCATAATCTTTTCTTTACAGTGGCTGTACCATTTTACGTTCCTACCAACAGTGCATAAAGATTCCAGTTTCTTCACATCCTTGCCAACACTTATTTTCTGGTTTTTTGATAGTTGCCATTGTAATGGGTATGAGTTGGCACCTCGTAATTTTGATTTGTATTTCCCTAATGCTTAGAGATGTCGAGCTTTTTTTTACGTGCTTATTGGCCATTTTAATATCTTCTTTGGAGAAATGTTTAGTCATGATCTTTGCCCATTTTCGAATCAAGTTGTTTGTTTTGTTGTTGAGTTATAGTTCTTTGTATAGTTGTGATGTTAATCCCTTGTCAGATATATGAATATGATTTGCAAATATTTTCTCCCATTCTGTGTGTTGCCTTTTTTAGTCTGTTGATAGTGTCTTTTGATGCACAAAATTTTAAAATTTTCATGAAGTCCAATTTGTCTATTTTTTTTGTTTTGTTATATATGCCTTTAATATCATATCTAAGAAAACATTGCCAAAGCCAGTGCTGTGAAGCTTCTACCTTATATTTTCCTCTGAGAGCTTTATAGTTTTAGGTCTTACATTTAAGTTTTTCGTTCATTTGAGTTAATTTTTGTGAGTATTCACCTAACTGTATTCTTCTGCAAACCCAGTTTTCCCAGCACCATTTGTTGAAAGGACTGTCCTTTCCCCATTGATTGGTCTTGGCGCTTTTGTCAAAAATCATTTCACCATGTATGCAAAAAGCTTATTCTGGGCTCTGTATTCTATTCCGTTGGTCTCTAAGTCTGTCTTTATGCCAGTACCATATTGTTTTGATTACCATAGCTTTGTAGTAAGTTTTGAAATCAGAAGATACGAGTCCTCCTACTTTGTTCTTTTTCAGGATCATTGTGGCTATTTGGGCTCCCTAACATTTCATGTACATTTTAGAATTGTTTTTCTTATTTATGCAAAAATATGATTGGAATTTTGATAGGGATTGTATTACATCTGTATGTTGTTTTGGGTAATATTACTATCCTAACAATATCAAGCCTTTCAGCCCTTGAACATGGAAAGTGTTTCTATTTATTTCTTTTAACTTCTTTCAGCAGTGTTTTGTAGTTTTCATTATACAAGTCTTTCACTTCCTTGTTTAATTCCTAGGTATTTTATTATTTAGATGCGTTTTTGTAATGTCCTTTTCAGATTGTCCATTGATAAGTATATAGAAATGCAACTGATTTTTGTATGTAGACTTTGTCTCCTGCTATGTTGCTGAATTCATTTATTAGTTCTAACAGTTTTTTGTGGAATCTTTTGATTTTTCCACATGTAAGATTTTATCACCTGTGAACAGAAGTAATTTCACTTCTTTTCCAGTTGGAATGCCTTTTATTTCTCTTTCTTGTCTAAATGCTCTGGTGGAACTTCCTGTACTAGGTTAAATAGAAGTGATGAAAGCATGCATTCTTGCCTTGTTCCTGATGTTAGAAGAAAAACTTTTATTTTAGTCTTTCGTTATAGACATGATGTTTGCAACTGTTTTTTCATATATTGCTTTTATTTTATTGAGGTAGTTTGTTTCTATTCCTAGTTTATTGAATGTTTTTATCATGAAAGAGTGTTGCATTTTGTCAGATGCTTTTTCTGCATCAATTCAGATGGTCATGTGGGGTATTTCTTCTCTTCATTCTGTTAATGTGGTGTATGATCTTTGTATGTTGAGCCATCCTTGTATTCCAGTAGTAGATCCCACTTGGTCATGGTGTATAATCCTTTTACTATGCTGCTGAATTCAGTTTGCCAATATTTTGTTGAAGATTTTTGCATTGATACTCATTTGAGATACTGGTCTCCAGTTTTCTTGTAGTATCTTCATCTGGTTTTGGTCTCGGGGTAATACTGGCATCAGAGAATGAGTTAAGAAGTGTTCCCTGCTCTTCAATTTTGTGGAAATTTGGGAGGGATTGGTGTTATTTCTTTATTTGTTTGGTAAAATTTACCAGTGAAGCCATCAGATTCAGAACTTCTCTTTTTTGAGATTTTTTTTTTATTACTGATTTAATGTCTGTACTAGTTATATGTCTTAGGTTTTCTATTTCTTCATGATTTAAAGTTGGTACATTTTGTATTTCTAGGAATACATTTTATCTAGGTTATCCAATTTTTTGGCATATAGTTCTTCATAATACACTCTTATAATCCTTTTTATTTCTGTAGAATCGGTAGTAATGTCCCCACTTTCATGGGGAAAGGATTCCCTATTTAATAAATGGTGCTGGGAACCTTGGCTAGCCATAAGTAGAAAGCTGAAACTGGATACTTCCCTTACTCCTTATATGAAAATCAATTCAAGATGGATTAGAGACTTAAATGTTAGACCTAAAACCATAAAAACCCTAGAAGAAAACCTAGGTAATACCATTCAGGACATAGGCATGGGCAAGGACTTCATGTCGAAAACACCAAAAGCAACGGCAACAAAAGCCATAGTTGACAAATGGGATCTAATTAAACTAAAGAGCTTTTGCACAGCAAAAGAAATTACCATCAGAGTGAACAGGCAGCCTGCAGAATGGGAGAAAATTTTTGCAATCTACTCATCTGACAAAGGGCTAATATCCAGAACCTACAAAGAACTCAAACAAATTTATGAGAAAAAAACAAACAACCCCATCAAAAAGTGGGCAAAGGATATGAATAGACATTTCTCAAAAGAAGACATGCATGCAGCCAACAGACACATGAAAAAATGCTCGTCATCACTGGCCATCAGAGAAATGCAAATCAAAACCACAATGAGATACCATCTCACACCAGTTAGAATGGCAATCATTAAAAAGTCAGGAAACACGGGTGCTGGAGAGCATGTGGAGAAATAGGAACAATTTTACACTGTTGGTGGGATTGTAAACTAGTTCAACCATTGTGGAAAACAGTATGGTGATTCCTCAAGGATCTAGAACTAGAAGTACCATATGACCCAGCCATCCCATTACTGGGTATATACCCAAAGGATTATAAATCATGCTGCTATAAAGACACATGCACACATATGTTCATTGTGGCACTATTCACAATAGCAAAGACTTGGAATCAACCCAAATGTCCATCAGTGACAGACTGGATTAAGAAAATGTGAGGCCGGGCGCGGTGGCTCAAGCCTGTAATCCCAGCACTTTGGGAGGCCGAGACGGGCGGATCACGAGGTCAGGAGATCGAGACCATCCTGGCTAACACAGTGAAACCCCGTCTCTACTAAAAAATACAAAAAACTAGCCGGGCGAGGTGGCGGGCGTTTGTAGTCCCAGCTACTCGGGAGGCTGAGGCAGGAGAATGGCGTAAACCCGGGAGGCGGAGCTTGCATTGAGCTGAGATCCGGCCATTGCACTCCAGCCCGGGCGACAGAGCGAGACTCCATCTCAAAAAAAAAGAAAATGTGGCACGTATACACCATGGAATACTATGCAGCCATAAAAAAGGATGAGTTCGTGTTCTTTGTAGGGACATGGATGCAGCTGGAAACCATCGTTCTCAGCGAACTATTGCAAGAACAGAAAACCAAACACCGCATGTTCTCACTCATAGGTGGGAATTGAACAATGAGATCACTTGGACTCAGGAAGGGGAACGTCACACACTGGGGCCTATTATGGGAGGGGGGAGCGGGGAGGGATGGCATTGGGAGGTATTCTTGATGTAAATGACGAGTTGATGGGTACAGCACACCAACATGGCACAAGTATACATATGTAACAAACCTGCACATTGTGCACATGTGCCCTAGAACTTAAAGAAGAATAATAAAAAAGGTTTTAGTAATTTGAATATTTCATTTTTGTGTGTGTGAGTACATCTCAGTAAATATTTGTCAATTTTGTTGATACTTCCAAAGAATCAACTTTTGTTTCCTTAATTTTCTCTGTTGTTTTTCTTTTGTTTAGTTTATCTCTACTCTTTCTTTCTGTGAGCTTTGGGTTTGGTTTGTTCTTTTCCTAGTTCTTTAAGTTGTAAAGTTAGGTTTTTGATATGAGATTTTTGTCTTTTAATGTAAACATTCGTAGCTGTGAATTTTCCTCTCAGCACTGCCTTTGCTATGTCCCATAAGTTTTGGCATTTGTGCTTTCAGTTTCGTTCATGTCTAAGTATTTTCGAATTTCCTCTGTGATTTCTCCTTTGATCTATTGGTTGTTTAAGAATATGTTGTTCAGTATCCTACAATTTTGTGCTTTGTGGAAATAGTTTTACTTCTCTTATTACTTTCTAACTTCATCCTGTTGTGATTGCAGAAGACATTTTATGTGGCATCTTTGAAAATTTGTTGACACTTAATTCGTGGCTTAGTATATGTCTTGTCCTGGAAAATATCCCATATGCATTTAAGAAGAATGTGTATGCAGTTGTTAGGTGGAGTGTTCTGTGTATACCTGTTAGTTTAGTTGTTTTTTTGTGTTGTTTGAGTCCTCTGTTTCCTTATATCCAGTCCAGTTGTTCATCCATTATTGAGAATGGAGTATTGATGTCTCTAACTATTATTGTAGAATGGTTTATTTCTCTCTTTGGTTTATCAGATTTATTTTAGATACTTTGGTAGTCAGGTGAATACATTTTTATGATGGTTGTATCTTCTTGCTATCTTGTATTTTTTGTTAATATATAATGTCCTTTTTTTGTCTAATGTAAACATTTTTGACCTAAAATCTATTTTGTTAGGTATTAGCGTAACCATCCTTGCTTTCTTTTGGTGACTATTTGCATGAAATAATCATTTTCTTTATTACTGCACTTACAATCTGTTTGTGTCATTGGATCTAAAGTGAGCCTCTTGTAGATAGCATATAGTTGGATCATGTTTTTTAATTTTTAAATTTTTAAACACATGTCCTTTGTCTATCAGAGGTTGTTTTTATCTGTTCTACCATTCTCTGTCTTTTGATTAGAGAGTTTAATCCATTTACATTTAAAGTAATGACTGATAAGGAGGCACTTCTGTCATGTTGCTATTTGTTTTCTACATGCCTTGTAGCTTTTTGGTTCCTTATTTCTAGTGTTAACTGTCGACTTTTGTGTTTGATTTTTTTGTTTGTTTTAGTGAAACCTTTAAAAATTTTTTTGTATGTATTCTGTAGGTATTTTCTTTGTGGTTACCATAGGAATTACATTTAACATTCTAAAGTCATAATACCATAATGTGAATTTTTTTTTTTTCCCACAGACAGAGTCTTACTCTGTTGCCTAGGCTGGAGTGCAAGTGGTGCAATCTTGGCTCTCTGCAACTTCCGCCTCCCAGATTCAAGCGATTCTCCTGCCTCAGCCTCCTGAGTAGCTGGGATTACGGAGACGCACCACCACGCCCCGCTAATTTTTTTGTAATTTTAGTACAGACGGGGTTTCACCATGTTGGCCAGGCTGGTCTCAAAATGATCCACCTGCCCTAGCCTCCCAAAGTGCTGGGATTACAGGCGTGAGCCACTGCACCGGGCCTGAATTTATACCAGCTTAACTACATAAACTCTGTTCCTCTAATAGTTCAGGCACCACCCTTTTCACTGGTGATGTCACAGAATTACATCTTTATACGTTGTGGGCTCAAGAACATAAAGTAATAATGAACTAATAAGAGATTAGTGCATTCGTTTCTTAAACCATATAGAAAACAAAATGTGGAGTTACAACTTATAGTACTACCTTTTAGACTAGATTTTTTTTTTTATTATTATACTTTAAGTTCCAGGGTACATGTGCACAACATGCAGGTTTGTCTTAAATCACGTAGAAAACAAAAAATGCTGTCACTGTTTTTACAATGATACTTTTATAATTGCTCATGCATTTACTTCTATTGAAATCTTTGTTTCTTTATATGGCTGGAAGTTACTCTTTAGTGTCCTTTTATTTTTACCATGCAGGACTTGTTTTATCATTTCTTGTAAGATGGGTCTAATGGTATTGAACTTTCTCAGCTTTTTTTTATCTGAGAATGTCTTCATTTCGCACCCACTTTTGAAGGACAGTTTTGCCAGAGTAACATTCTGGTTGATAGGTTTGTTTGTTTGTTTTGCACTTTGACTATATCTTCCTACTGCCTTTTGGCCTCCAAAAGTTTCTGATGAGAAACCTGCTAATAATCTTAGGAGGATCCTTTGTATGTGATGAGTTACTTTTCTCCTGCTGCTTTCAAGATTCTGTCTTTGTCTTTAGAAAGATACTATAATGTGTATCAATGGGGGTCTCTTTGACTTCTCTTGTCTCCTTTTGGAACTCTCACAATGCATGTGTTGCTTAGCTTGATGGTGTTCCATAGGTCCCCTGGCTCTGCTCACTTTTCTACAGTCTTCTTCCTGTTTCTCAGGCTTGATCATTTTCATTGTCCTATCTTCAGGTTCACTGATTCTTTCTTCTGCATCCTCAAATCTGCCTTCAATTCCCTCAGTGGATTTTTCATTTCTATTATTGTGTATTTCAACTTCAAAATTTTTTTTCTGGATTTTGCATTTCTTTATGAATATTTTCATTTTGCTTATGATTTTTTTTTTTTAACTTTCTCCACATCTTCCTTTAGTTCTTTATCTTTAACATGGTTGTTTTTGTCTAGTAGATCTGTCAGCAAGTATTTTTCAGGATCAGTTTTTAACTAATTTTTTCTTTTGAATGGGCAGTATTTTCCTGTTTGTGTTTCCTGTGATTTTGTTGTTGTTGAAAACTGGACTGTTTAGTTTTTTATTTTATTTATTTATTTTTTTTGAGATGGAGTCTCACTCTGTTGCCCAGGCTGGAGTGCGGTGGTGCGATCTCGACTCACTGCAGCCTCCACTTCCCAGATTCAAGCGATTCTCCTGCCTCGGCCTCCCAAACAGTTGGGACTATAAGCACATGCCACTGTGCCTGTATTTTTAGTTGTGATGGAGTTTCGCCATGATGGCCAGGCTGGTCTCGAACTCCTGACCTCAGGTAATTACCCCCACCTCAGCCTCCCAAAATGCTGGGATTACAGGCATGAGCAACTGTGCCTGGCTGAAAACTGGACATTTTCATCTCATAATGTGCCAACTCTGGAAATCAGATTCTCCCCCTTCCTTATGATTTGCTGTTTTGTTTTTTTCTTTTTTACTGGTTTTTATTTTTATTTTTACTGTAGGCTGCCTCTGTGCTGAGGATCAATCTGTAAATTTAAAGTCTTTTTAGATGTTTTCTGAGTCTGCACCTTTCCCTGGCCATGCATGGTCACGTTCTAATTTTCCCCATATATATGGTTGCTTTTGAATGGCCTAGTCTTTAATGTCTGGCCCTTAAAAGGGTTAAAGAGAAAATTGAACGGGGGTTGCGGAGAAGGGTTCTGGCCTGTTAAATGCCCTGAAGTCCCTTTGGCCAAAAAGGAGGGGCTTACTGCAAGAGAGCAGGTTCAGCAACAGTGGCCTCTTTGCACTTTTGTGATCAGAAGCAGCAGTCAGCCATTAGAGCACAGATCCCTGATATTTAGAGGGCAGGATCCTTTTTGCCCATCCTGACTCTTGCCAGCTGTGTGCAAACTGCTCTAGGAAATGTGTGCACAGCTGCTTGCCGCAGGACTTGGGGTAGATGATGGGTAGCTGCAACTACGGTAGGAGCCAAAATTAAATGAAAATAGCCTCAATGAACTGTTCAAGCCTTCCCCTAGAAGTTGCACATTTTCCATAGATTCTACAGCTCCAAAGTAATTATTTTGGATAGACTCTGCCAGTGCATCTATTGTCTGGGTGGGAAGACAGATTCCTGGTACTTTCTACTCTGTGATCGTCCCAGAACCCGCTCCTCAATTTCATTTTAATTTAGTAATAGTTGCTGAGATACTATTTTTATTTCACCATATTATTTTAATCCCGTCACATTTTTTCAAAATTAATTTTTTTAATGGAAGTAACAAATGAGTCCATTTATAAGGTTTGAGTGCCTGTTTACTCCCCACTTCCTTCGTCCTGGTTCTCTGGCTTGCTTTCCAGTGGTAAACAGTTTGTTGATTTGGTACTTTTATTTTTATTTGTGATATAAAAGCATTGTATTTTTGTATTTTAGGAACTTTACATAATTGCCATTGTATTTAATATCTGTAATTTTTTTTTTTCATTCAACAACGTGCTTTGGATAGCTATTCATGTTGGTTCATATAATCCCAGTTCATCCTTTTTAACTGTTGCCTAGTCATGGGGATTGATGGTTTTTTTTTTTGTTTTTTTTTCATTTTTCCCATTGCTGAACTTCTTGGTTGTTTCTGATAGTTCCTGGTTATAAACAAGGCTGCAGGCAACATCCTTGTCCTTGGCTCTGTATATGGGCATGTTTCTCTATGCAGTTGTCAGGTCATGGGATATTGTAATAGACACTCCCGAATTGTTTTATCTGAGTGGCTTCCAGCAGCAGAGGATAGCTTTTTTAATCCTATATGTTTGTATGTGGAGAAATGGTACAGGGTAGGGGCTGTGTTTGAAGACCTGACGTGTTATTTACAAATAGATAGATCTCATTAGCTTATACTATTTGGCTTTGAAGTTTAAGGCTAGTTTTATTTATTGCACTGTATTTTGCTATCAGATGTGAATTTATTTAGAAATAAAGAATTCTGCTATTGAATAATTGCAGGTAAATTACTATAATTACCACTGAGCTTCTGTGTAAAAGTAACACCTTGTTTTAGAATCTGTGCATTGGGGATAAAGCTAGGTGTGAGGGTTGTCTGAAGTGCTTCTGAAGTTTGGAAGACTTCTTCAGTTAACTGCTAATCTGTGTTCTAATGGCTAAGGGATGTGTTGTATATTCAGCATCACACCTACCTCATTATGGACACCACAGGCAGAGGGAATACATAATTAAATGAGAGCTACTGCTGGGCAGAAATAGGCACACCACCTCCTCTAGTTTCCCTTAAAGGACTGTTGGTTTCAAAATAAGCAATGGTATTTATTCTTTCCCCCCCCTTTTTTTTTGCATGGTTGTCTGGTATGATGGGGAATGTTTTTCTTCCTTTTGATCTTTTAAAACTAATATTTTATCAGCAAATTATTTTCAGAAGCTTTGGTTTTTAAAGTTATCGGTCTTCGTATGCCACTTCTTTCTCCACAATAGTTAATGTCTATTCCATTTTATCTCCAGCTAGAGGTAGCTGGAGATCTCATCAGTATTCTGAGCCTCACTCTATTCATCTGACAAATGGGGCTAATAAGCCAGGAGCCTAGCAGGGTTTTTGGGAGCATCAGGTTGACAGTGCAGTGCCTCATAGGAAACAAGCTGTGTGGGACCAGGGAAATCACTTAGTCCAGCCTTCTCCTGTAACAGATGAGAAAACTGAGGCTGAGTGTCACATAATGTGTAGCTTCTCTCCTTTCGTTTGTGCTTAACTAATATCTTTCTCAGTCATGGGATCACTTTGCGACTCCGTTTCTTGAGAAACCACAGGGGCAGCTTTTGCACAGGGCATTTTCCTTGCTTGCAATTTTTCTTTTCACCACCTGTCAAGTCACCTTTCCCTCCCTTTGAAACACATTCAAATTCATTTCCTCAGGGAGGCTTTTCTAGTTCATCCTTAAAGAGGGGTATTATTTCAAATCCTGATCAACTCAGTTTTATCCTTCACTGTGGAAATGTGAAGGACCTGTTATTGATGTAAAGGTCCTGTGTAGATATACATACACACTTATATGATATTTTTTGTTATTTAGGGGAAAAAAACTTCTTCAGAACAAATTTGTTAGCAGCCCAGTGTTATTTGTGTATTTTCAAAGGGACAGTTTCAATTGGTGAGATAATTAAATGCATGATATGCTTTTAGCATATTAACTCCTGTTCACAGACCCTTGTTCTGCTTTTCATACAATCAGCTTTCAAGCTAGTAGTCCAGAGCTAAGGATTATGTTAAATAAATTAGAAGAAAACCACCCACTGCTAATTCATGTCTTTTCATATGGGTGAATATTCTTGCAACTTTCCCCTAGTGCTGCCGTGAAAAGTGGCAAATAAAGTAAAAATGTCCAGTAGCAGTGTGCACTCCTAAAGATAACTCACAGAAGTAGTTATATTTGGACTAACTAGTACAGAAAAGATTACTTGAGGCTGGGTGTGGTGGCTCTTAGCTGTAGTATCAGCACTTGGGATGCTGAGGCAGGAGAATCGCGTAAGTTCAGGAGTTCGAGACCAGCCTGGGCAACATAGTGAGACCTAGTCTCTACAGAAAAATACAAAAATTACCTAGGTATGGTGGAGCATGCCTGTATTTCCAGCTACTTGGGAGGCTGAGGTGGGAGGATTGCTTGAGCCTGGGAAGTCAAGGCTGTAGTGAGCTGTGATTGCACCACTGTACTCCAGTCTGGGCAATGGAGGCAAGGCAATGTCAAATAAATAAATAAATAAATAAATAAATAAATAAATAAATAAGTCACATGAAAGCCAAGTTAGACTTCATAATCCTTAACATGAATGAATTATAAGGGCCAAGGGAGGGCTCCTCTTGACCCCTCGGAAGGTTTGATAGAAAATTAACTCAGAAAAGGCAGATTAACTGGAGAAAAGGCATGCAAATTTATTTAATGTGTATACACAGGAGCTTTGAAAATGAAAACCCAAAGATACAGGGAAATTGTCTTATTTTTATGCTTAGGTTCAACAGAGTATGGACAGCCATGTAGAAATAGGATTTGACAAAAAGGAGGTGATTAAATGGTAATCAGTTGAGTGGGGAAACTCAGCAGGGCCTCTCTATCTAGGTGGTGGTTCTTCTTGCTTTCTTTCTTTTTTTTTTTTTTAATTTTTGAGACAGGGTCTTGTCTCTGTAGCCCAGGCTAGAGTACACTGGTGTGATCACAGCTCACTGCAGCCTCAAAATTCTTGGGCTCAAGCAATCCACCTACTTCAGCCTCCTGAGTAGCTGGGACTATAGACCTGTGCCACCTCGCCTGACTAATTTTTTATTTTTTGTAGAGATGAGGCCTTGCTATATTGCCAGGTTGGTCTTGAACTCCTGGACTCAAGCAGTCCTCCTGCCTCGGCCTCCCAGAGTGTTAGGATTACAAGCGTGAGCCACTGTGCCTGGCCTCCCTATCTAGATTCTTGTTGGCCTCTCTGAGCGTGAATTCCTTTCCTCGGGGTTTGAGGCACAACCTTTTCTAGAATGGGGGCCTTACAACCTACAGTCACACAAGGTAGTCAAATAATTTCTTTATGGCCAATATTTACAGAGAAAGGTGGAGGGAAAGTTATGGTAATATATTTATATTTTATGACTAGCTCTGGGGAAAGGGGTTTCTGGTTTCTGTGACCTGCCTTGGTAAAGAGGGATTCCAGTTTCCATGGCCAGCCTCAACAGAGAGTGGGACTGAGAGACAGGAGGGCAGGAGAAGTTCAGAGAAAAGCTTTTGCTTCTGAGGCCTTCATTTTGGGATATTGTTTTCTGCACCCCAACAGAATGAACAATCAAATGAATGTTTGATTGTACAACATGCACATTTTTATTTAATTTCATAATACTGAATACATCCTTTTCCCATTCATGTGTGAACTGCTTTTATATGCCTCCAATTTGTAATCAAATATTAGTTTGTTTCTGTGACTGGGCTGCTTTGGAAATAGGAAGTAAATATTTCAGGTAGCTCTGCCACTGAACATGCACAAATGTATGTGTGTTATGTGTTTGTATGAAAGGGTTATTAGGTCTTATGCTTAGGATGTGAATGGAAAGGGGTATACTAGAGTTTTATACCTGGAAAGAACCTTAGTTGTTATCTGTTTATAGGTGAGAATGGATATTTACAGATATCAACTGGTTTGACAAGGTTATTCTGCTGTATAGTGTTAGAGCTAAGGCTTGGAACTCTGAGTTTTTGGAGTTAGAGAGCACTCTTAATGCTTTGGGAGAAACTTAGCAGTATTCTTTTTCCCCATTGAGGGAACTTAGAGTCTCTATTTCCTGAATTATCTTTTGGATTTTGGGTATTTGGAAAATCACATTATCAATGGAGTTTGAAGGTAGACTCTTGTCTGGATATTATTATTATTTGAGATAGTGCCTCGTTCTCTTTCCTGGACTGGAATGCAGTAGTGCAGTCACAGCTCACTGTGGCCTCAACCTCTCGGGCTCGAGCAATCTTCCCACCTCAGCTGCCTGAGTAGCTGGGACCACACTCGACTAATTTTTGTACTTTTTGTAGTGACGGGGTTTCATCATGTTGCCTAGGCTGGTCTCAAACTCTTGAGCTCAAGGGATCCTCCCACCTCAGCCTCCCAAAGTGCTGGGATTATAGGCGTGAGCCCCTGCACCTAGCGCTTTGTCTGGACATTCTTAAGCATGCTGTCCATGAGTTTTTTTTCCTGAGAAAAGATCATAAAAGACCTAAACCTTGTCAAAATCAAGTTTTATCACGTTCTTACATTAAAAAATAAGGCACTTTTCATTGCAAAGGATTTTAATACCTTCCATGGAAAACATTCTTGAAAATCCAAGGCGATTTCATAGTTTCACCCTTTCAAATGTTGACTTTAAATGAATTAGGCCCAACCTTTATTGTAAGAATTATATCTTATCTATCTTTATATTCTCTACAGCCAGAGCAAAATGTTTAGGAAGTTGGAAGGTAGTATATTTAAAATACCTGTCTATTTTCCCACTTAAATCCTTAGTGAGAATTACTTCACTTCTCTTTGTCCTTTGCTTTTCTCTTCCATGTGATTGCGACTAAGGATCAAAGGAAATCCTTAGAATTGTTGAGACATTTGGAATACAAAATTTCTCACTAATTAAAAATTGGATCACTGGACCAGAACCTATTAATTTTGGCTTTCATTTGTTGAACTCTTTCTATGTGGTAAATAGTTTTCAGATTCTTTGAGTACAGAGATGAGTTTGACAGCCTCTACTGTTAAGGACCCGAAATCTAGTAGATGAGACAGATGTCCTGCGTGTTTAGGTACAATAATGGATGTATTTTAAAAGTATTGAAGCAATACATACACTCTTGATGTTTCTTATTAGCAGTATGTATAAGGTTATGAATATCACAGATGAAGTAAGTTTAATCACAAAGTAATTAGGTTTTTAAAAAGCTAAATTTTATGTTTTCAAATGGATATTACAAGCCCATGGAATAATATTCCAAGGTAATACAGTGAAACTAAACTATATAAATTTTATTCAGATTTCACCTACACTGTTCCTGTCCTTTTTGTTTTCCATGATCTAATCCAGAAATGCCAAATTTCATTTATATGTATGCTCTTTTGTTTGTCTGGTTTTGTTTGAGACAGGGTCTTGCCTTGTTGCCCAGGCTGGAGTGCAGTGGGACAATCATAGCTCACTGCAGCCTTGAACTCCTGGGCTCAAGTGATCCTCCCGCCTCAGCCTCCTCAGTAGCTGGGACAACAGGTGTGCACCATCATGTCCAGCTAACTTATTTTTTCCTAAAGTCAGAGTCTCCCTATGTTGTCCAGGCCGGTATTAAACTCCTGGGTTCAAGTGATCTTCCCACCTTGCCCTCCCCAAGTCCTGGGATTACAGGTATGAGCCACTGTGCCCAGCAATATGTATGCTTCATAAAAATTTATTTTTACACAAATGGTAGCATACTGTACTATGCTTTCATTCTGTTTTATTCCAGTTTTTACCCAGTCTCTTAATAATGGACTTTAAGTTGTTTCCAATCTTTTGATATTATTAACAGTGCTACAGTGGCTATCCTTGAGCTTGCAAGTATGCAGTTTATATGGAGGAATTTCTGGGTGGAAGAATATATTCGTATCTTTATTGCTAAACTGCCCTTCTTAAACATTGTATACATTTACACTCCTCAGCAATGTATGTCTCCCTTGCAGGTAGTGTGTGATTTAACAATTTAATCTTTATAAATTTCACAGGTGAAAAAATGGAATTTTATCGCTATTTTTCCGTGCATTTCTCTTGTTATAAGTGAATGTCTTATAACTTTACACTCCTCAGCAATGTATGTCTCCCTTGCAGGTAGTGTGTGATTTAACAATTTAATCTTTATAAATTTCACAGGTGAAAAAATGGAATTTTATCGCTATTTTTCTGTGCATTTCTCTTGTTATAAGTGAGGTTGAACATGCTATCATGTGCTTGAGAACAATTTCCCTTTCTGTGAATTGACTCTGCCAATTTATGGAAATAATCTTTTTATATAAAAAGGAAATTAGCACTTTGTGATAGGGGCTGCTAGTTTTTTCCAGTGGGTTTGTATTTTGTCATTTACGGTAATTTTTGCTATGTACGAATTTATTTTTAGATCATCAGATTTATTGCTATTCTACTTCCTGGTTTTGGGGTTTTATGTCTTAGGTCTTAAGCTCTTCAAGATTATGAAAAATATCTCTAGCTTTTAATACTCTCTGGTTTTTTTTTATGTTTAAGGCTTTAAATCAATTTGGGATTTATTTTAATGTGAGTTGGTATCCCATCCTCTTTTCCATGTGGCTGTCTAGTTGTGCCAGCACCATTTATTGAGCAATTTATCTTTTCTACACTGATGTCACATTTTATCTTACCAAATTCCTGAAGTCTTTTTAGAATGTTTGTTGTATCCATTGATTTGATGGCCTGTTCATGAACCAGTTTTATATCTTTTAAATTATTATATGTTTATAACATATTTTATACTATCTGGCAAATATTAAAGCTGGTCCTCCTTATTACTCTTCTTTTTTATAATTGCCCTCACTGTTCTTGTTTGTTTATTTTTCATATACACCACAGACATAGCCTCTGAATTTTTTTTTTTTGAGACAGTGTCTCGCTCTGTCAGCCAGGCTGGAGTGCAGTGGCGCAATCTCGGCTCACTGCACTCTCCACCTCCCAGGTTCAAGCGATTCTCCTGCCTCAGCCTCTGGAGTAACTGGGACTACAGGTGCGTGCCACCATGCCTGGCTAATTTTTTGTATTTTTAGTAGAGACTGGGTTTCACCGTGTTAGCCAGGATGGTCTGGATCTCTTGATCTCGTGATCTGCCTGCCTTGGCCTCCCAAAGTGCTGGGATTATAGGCGTGAGCCACTGCGCCTGGCCAGCTTCTGAATTTCTCAAAGAACATCCTGATAATCTTATTGAGATTGCATTAAATTTAATTATTAATTAAAATTTTTAAAGCATTGATCCTCTAAGAATTCGTTTTGTATTGCTCAAATATTTCTCATCTGCTTTTAAAAAAAAGTTGATTTTACAAAATTTGCTGGGAGTGGTGGTGGCAGCTTGTGCCTGTAATCTTAGCACTTTTGGAGGCCGAGGCAGGGGGATTGCTTGAGCTCAGGAGTTCAAAACCAGCCTGGGCAATAGCGAGACCCTGTCTCTTAGAAACTACATATATATTTTACAAATTTATTTTTCTTTGAGACAGAGTCTTGTTCTGTCACCCAGGCTGGAGTCCAGTAGCGTGATCTTGGCTTGTTGTAATCTCTGCCTCTCTGGTTCGAGGTACCTCGGGGTGCTTCAGCTACTTAAGTAGCTGGGATTACAGGTGTGTTTCACTGCACCCAGCAAATTTTTGTATTTTTAGTAGTTTCACCATGTTGGCCAGGCTGGTCTCGAACTCCTAGCCTCAAGTGATCTGCCTGCCTCGACCTCCCAAAGTGCTGGGATTCCAGGCGTAAGACACCGTGCCCGGCTTGTTTTACAAGTATTTCATTACTGATACTACAGAGAGCATTTACTCATCATACTGCTTCTATCACAACAAACATTCCTGTTTTCCCTTTACTTTTAGTGATGCGGAATCGTATTTTAGGGGCTTTATTATTATATATTCTGTAATTAGCAAGGTGTCATGCATACAGTGGGTAAAAGTTTAGAGAGCTTGTCTATACCGCTGTGGGATCCTCAGTAGGAAGTAATTTGGAAGTATCTGTTGAAATTTAAAATGTGCGCATGCACACACTGTAACCCTTTAGTTGTTTACTCAGCATCTATCCTAAAGAAAAGATGGGCGGTGACTCACATACTGCTTTTTTCAGTACCTTCTGTCACTGTTGTTATCTCCTTATATTTTAGCCATTAAATTCTATTAAAGAAGATGTGAAACCTTTCAGAAGTGGTTCATAGCCCATGCTGGGCCCTTTTAATTTGATTCTCTAACTTACTTTTTAGTTAAAAACAAAAAAAAAACCCAACTCTCGTAACCATAGTAATTCTTTAGATGTTAGAATCAGCTAGGTATGCTTTTTTTTTTCTCTCAAACTTCTTTAATCATCACCCACATTTCACCCAGTTTCAATAATTCCCTCTTTCCTTATTGAAATTCACCATAATGAGTCTTGGCCCCCAATTGCATGTCCTTGATGAGTGCGTTGGGGACAGAAGTACTCTCAATCCCCTGTGGCCTTCCTACTCTTGTTCCCACTCCTGACCAGCCCACATAATGAATCCTGTTCTTCTCAAAGCTGAGATCGTCTCCACCCACGTCAGCAGCACCTTTTGTTCTTCATTCCTTTTTCATCCTTATTCCCAGATCTCAAAATATTGCTCCCCATGTCTTTGCAATCTTTACTTTCATTCCAGAGGATTCAACAGTATACATTTATGCACATGTGGTAAAGGGACCATGGTTGCTTTAGTACCAAATAGACATGAACAAAAATTGCACCAGATAACAGAAAAATTGTTTGTGCAGAATTCTAGAAAAAAAAATCATCTTCCCTGTCTCAGCATCAGGTTGAAGGGAAAGAGGAGAGGGCCATCTGGGAATCTGGGAATTAAGGAAGCAAGGAGGTAGAGTTGGAATGTTTAAGCCACCAAGTAACTGTTAGATTGGTGGCTGGGTTTTGGGTCATGCTCTCATGTGCTTCTGCCTGCAGCTTACTTGCCTCCCTCTTGGGCTGGTTGGAAAGCCGTGGGCTGGTTACTATGGGAATTGATGGGTGCTGCTGGCAGTGAGAGAAGAAAAGTACTTGGAATTGATACAAAAATCCTAGGAGAGCAGGTTTTTTTTGCCCTCTGCTTTCCTGCTTACTATTTTTTGATTTGATTAACTAATGTGGTTTTAGCTGTGGAGAGCCTTTCCAAGAGCTCACCTGTGGTACCCTAAGGAGGAGTTGAGCTGTCATCACTCTCACCCAGGAAGACCTCATGGAGAGGAGGGCAACACAAAGGATTGCTAGTTTCTCAGATGAATTTCTGTTTCAGCAACTGGCTTTTCAGGCTTCATTGAACTCAGAATTAAACCCGAGCCTCTTTTTATACTGTTAAGAAATGTGCTGCGGAGAAGAGTGGGGGAAGTCAGTATTTAATTCTCTCTTCTTCACTACCGTCTTCTTCACTACCACTCATCTCCCTCTTCTTCAGTGCTACCACCCCTTGCAAGGAAAAGGTAGGTGGAGCATTCTGTGTTTGTCATAAATTTAATGATTCTGAAATGTTGATCGAAAACAGATGTTTTAATGAGGTGATATCCACATTGGAAAGGATCAAGGTCAAAATATATTTTATGAGTCAACTTTAATTTGATTAGTCGAATAACTTAAAACCCTCTACCATAGTATATGCTGCTTTATTTTCATAACTACTCATGAGTATGGAATGGAAAACATTAATATATCTTTCTAAGAAAAGTATTTGGCTGGAGGAGAAAAGAATATTAAAGTGTCATGGACGTTATAAAATTTGGTAGCACAGTTGTTTTTCCCCTACATTTTAAGTTTCAGTTCACTGTTTTCTATTGTTTCTGAGTATTTTACCACTAATGAAAACCTTATTCAGGGCCGGGCGCGGTGGCTCAAGCCTGTAATCCCAGCACTTTGGGAGGCCGAGACGGGCGGATCACGAGGTCAGGAGATCGAGACCATCCTGGCGAACACGGTGAAACCCCGTCTCTACTAAAAAATACAAAAATACTAGCCGGGCGAGGTGGCGGGCGCCTGTAATCCAAGCCACTTGGGAGGCTGAGGCAGGAGAATGGCGTGAACCCGGGAGGCAGAGCTTGCAGTGAGCTGAGATCCGGCCACTGCACTCCAGCCCGGGCGACAGAGCAAGACTCCGTCTCAAAAAAAAAAAAAAAAAAAAGAAAACCTTATTCAGGTAAAACATTTTCTTTTGATTTAAAAGATTTTTGTTGAATTCCTTTACCAGATGTGAGAGAGGTGTCTACACCTATTCAGACTTTAACTTTTGGTCGTAAAGGTCATGAATCACTTGGCAGAAGAACCATGAGATGTTGAATAATCTCATGATTTGGTTGATTTATTTTTAGAAGCCACTCCCTATTAACTCATTTAATTCCTGTTACACGGGAAGAGGGACGGGGAAAGGATTGGAAGAAGAGGTCAGTCATATACAGGCCTTGCCCTCCTCAAGCTTCTGAACTTATTTTTTGTTTGTTTTTTGAGACAGAGTCTTACTGTGTCTTACTGTGGCGCTAGACTGAAGTGGCGCCATCTCAGCTCACTGCAACCTCTGCCTCCCAGGTTCAAGTGATTTTCATGCCTCAGTCTCCTGAGTAGCTAGGACTATAGGCGTGCATCACAGTGCCTGGCTAATTTTTTTCTATTTTAGTAGAGATGGGGTTTCACCATGTTGCCCAGGCTGATCTTGAACTCCTGAGCTTGGGCAGTCTGCTTGCCTCCACCTCGCAAAGTGCTAGGATTACAAGCATGAGCCACTACCTAAAGCTTCTAAACTTATAACATAAGTAAGATGACGAAAACAAAATAAAATATGGCCAGGTACGGTGGCTCATGCTTGTAATCTCAGCATTTTGGGCAGCTGAGGCAGGCCGACTGCTTGAGTCCAGGAGTTTGCGACTAGCCTGGGCAGCATGATGAAACCCTGTCTCTACAAAAAATACAAAAACTAACTGGGCATGGGTGGGTGCCTGTAGTCCCAGCTACTCAGGAGGCTGAGCGGGAGGACAGCTTGAGCCTGGGAGGTTGAGGCTGCAGTGAGCTGAGATCACACCACTGCACTTCAGCTTGGGTTACAATGAGAACCCATCTCAAAAGAAAAAAAAAAGAAAAAGAAAAATCTGAAGTGAAGAGTGTATTCAGATAAGAAAGAATAGCTCAGTTTCCCTGGAGTGGTGTGTATGTGAAGTGGTACACAGAGAAATGGATTTGAAAATTTAGGTTGGAATTGACTTGTCTAGGACTTGGAGTGCCTAATTAAAGAATTTTTGCCCTTTTTATTTAGGTATTGAGAAACCATTGATGGTTTTGGGGTAGGTGAAGGTGTGTGATACCTCTTTTTTCATGCAGAACTTGCATTTTGTCTTTAGCTATATCTTTGCATAAAACTGAAATTGTTTCTAAGTTCTTTAAAAGATATCACTAAGGAAAGTTAAGATTCAGTATAAAAAAAACACAAATGTCAGACTTACTATTTGGGAAAGATCATTAAATCTAGTTGTTTGCTTAATGGATTGTAATTCTGATTGTATAAATTTTCAGCATCTTGTTACCTTGGTGAGTTCATGGCTTTGAGATGACTGGAAACATGGTGTTGTCATAAATCTGTTTGAATAATGGAATTTCTGCAACTTATTTTATATACACAGCCTCTAAGTCTGCCACTGATGGAGGTTATTTATGGATCTGTTTCTGATCCAGTCTTACAGAGGGAGATTTTCCCATGGAGCATAGGCTGGCCAAAACATTTAGATGGGACCTGGTGTGGCCTTCCCTAGGCGGGCTTCCTTAGTCCCAGAAAAGAGCCAGCTCTGGCCAGACTTCCTAGTGGCCTCTGTCCTTGTATTGTTGCCCAGAAGTTCCCAAAGGATCTTGGTTGAACCTTTAGCCATCTAGATTATTTATAAAAACATAGCCATCGTACTGCTATTTGGAAAGGATACTTTCATGCTTCTTTTGAGCTTAAAGGTGGTGGCATGGAAGGACATAGTCTCTAAGGTTCCTGCATTCAGGTACCACGTCTGTCATGCTCATCACTGCCTCTCCATGGCAGAGTATAGTGCTTGGGACATGTAAGTACTAAATAAATGCTTGTTGAATGAACATTAGATAAATCTCGGGTAATTGTTCCTATACGGTAACTACTATAGTGGATGGAAAGACTGGCTGTTTGATTAACACTCCTTTCTCCTAGTTCTGTAGGTTTTAGTTAGTGATAAAGATTAAAACATTTTTTTGATACGTTGCTTTAAAATGTTAGTAACACTTTAAAATTCTTTTTAGATAATAAAATAACTATGTAGACCAGAAGTAACTTAAAATGTATGGCCAGGTATTGTGGCTCAGGCCTGTAATCCCAGCACTTCGGGAGGCCGAGGCAGGCAGATCACCTGAGGTCAGGAATTCGAGACCAGCCTGGCCAACAGGGTGAAACCTAGTCTTTACTGAAAATACGAAAAATTAGGCGTGATGGTGTATACCTGTAGTCCCAGCTACTTGGGAGTCTGAGGCAGGAGAATGACTTGAACCTGGGAGGCTGAGGTTGTAGTGAGCTGAGATCGGGTCACTGTACTCCAGCCTGGGTGACAGAGCAAGACACTGTCTCAAAAAAAAAAAGAGGTAACTTAAAATGTAAAATCTTCTGGGCTAATTAAAAAAAGTCAGAACATGTAATATTGACATTCTCTTCCTTTTGCATTAGAAAGGGTCAGTATCCTAAATTATTTAATAACGTATCTCCTTTCCAGCCAAGATTTCATTTACTTGATTCAAAGCCCAGAGTATAGATGGAAGCACAAGAAGGTTTGCCAAAGCATGGAAGAGTAATGAGATTTTTCCCCTGGCAACTTGGAATTTATTTTTTTAATTATAGTAATTAACATGAAAAATGTTATTTTGTTAACATTTAATGAAGAGAAAGTTGAAATAAATGGAGAAATTTCTATGAATTTTTTTTCTGTGTGTTGTACTTTTTTTCTTTTGTTCTATAAATATTGTTTTTTTTTCTGATAGGGCAAACTAGGAAAATATGAGAAAAAAGTGATCGTTTAAAGATTTGATGATTAGCTAAGTGTGGTGGCTCATGCCTGTAATCCCCGCACTTTGGGAGGCCGAGGTGGGAGGATTGTGTAAGCTTAGGACTTTGAGACCAGCCTGGGCAACATAGTGAGACCTTGTCTCTATAAAAAATAATAAAATAAAAATTAGCCAGGTGTGATGGCATGTGCCTGTGGTCCTAGCCACTTGGGAGACTGAGATGGGAAGATCACTTGAGCCCAGGAGGTCAAGGCGGAAGTGAGCTATAATTGTGCCATTCTACTCCAGCCTGGGTGACAGAACAAGACTGTGTCTCTTAAAACAAGCAAACAAAAAAAAAGATTTGATAATCATAAAAGAGCCTATGTTTTTGTGACTTCTTACATTTTCTTGAGGATAATGTATGGCATATTGCACTTTGAGATGGTTATTGGAATATCATTTAGAAACCTCTGGACATAATTCATGTTGGAACCAGTTTACAGTAGTAGATGGGGAGGTAGACTTTGTGCTCACAGTGCTTGTGTTCAAAATGTCCTGAGATTGGGTTTTTATTCTGTAAGAAATTTCATGGTGTTACTCTGTCGGAAAATATTTAGCTTTTCAGAATTCCGTTTTATAATTTTGTAGTCCAGTATCTAGTGTGAAGGAGGTAATTGTTGCATCATACACAAGACTTTAGTGGTATTCTAGGTACTTGTCTGTTGCTGATCATATTTTTTATAAAAGTAATTTTTGGGACTAATCAATACACGAATTCTGGAAACTGGTAACATTTAATCATTGATAAAGAATTTTATCTTTTTGTACTTGTTTGTATTTATAGTTCCTTGTAATCATTTTTATGGGCTTTTGAATAAATATAAAATGAAATTGGTTTTCAAATGGAGGCCACTTACCAAGTTGAAGCAGAGATGTTGCCACTATTTAGTGTACTTGAGATGACATGCAGTAAGACCTTTGGAAAACCAACAAGTGTGCTTCCAGGAGCCCTTCCCTAATACCCTCTGTCTTGACTTAATTATTTTTCTTGATGGTAATGAGCTTGTGTTATGCTAAGCAGGTTAAGCAGAATAATTTCTACTCTGTAGAATTTAGACTTTTAAAACCCAAACTCACAGTGTTAGATGGCATACACATATATCTGCAACCATAGTTGCGACAACCCTTTCCTGAGAAAGAAAGGATATCACTAGGGACAACTTCTGTAACAGAGGTGCCACACTCTCCGCCACTGGGGACCCACTGTCATCCTCCTCTTGCTGCAAATAACTTGCATAGGAATCCCCCTCTCCACAGGTCTATGGAGTACGTTCCTTGGCACCTGCCTGGGTAGGAGGGAGAAGAGCCTAGAGTCACACATGTTGTATCTTGGACCCATAGGAGGTAAATAATATGTGAAGTCCGGACAATCTTGTTTTTCTTCGTTTATCAGTTTCTGTCCAAGCAATCCTATCATAGTCACTAAAGCAAAGCAGAACAAAATATTTGTGAAGGTTAGATGTCAGTGGCGTTAGGATGTTCCATGTCTTATGTTCAGATACCCTGAGGTTTAGTTTCTGCATATACCTAGCAAGTACATTAGTCAGTTCACGTTCTCAAAAGTAATACCCATTGTTGCCTCTTAGGTGCTCAGAGCTTTTACAAATAGCACGGAGCTACAGCCCTTCCTACCTCTCTGTGAACACAAAGAATGATTTCATTTACTTCAATGAGATCACTGTAAAATTCTCAGTCAAATTAGCATTCACTCTTAAAAAATAAAAGTATGCCATTCAGTACTTTTTTGGGGGGTTATAGGATAGTGTTTTGAAATCAGAGGAACTTCAGAAGAAGGTAAAAAGTTCCCAGACTCTCCTAATTCATGGTTCTCAGAATAGGGAATGAATATCCACCGAATTTTTCAATGCCTGAGACCATTTCCTATCTTTAGTTCTCAGATTGGCATTTCTTTTGCTCATCCTGGGAGCTTGGTTGTGATTTACTTTTTTATAAAGACAGTAGTTAGTGTGTTCTCAGTGTGACTGTGAAAAGCAAGACTGACCTCTTTCCCTTTGGTCCCTGGAGAATGATGTCATGAGCTATCTTTGAGCCAGGCCCAGGTAGGTGTCTGCTGCTCCCTCTCGTTTACACTGAGAGAACATAGTTGGACTATGTAGACTTTGTACCCGCATGCTATTGAGTTGGAGTTTTTATATTATGTGAAGGAATTACAAAGGATACTCTCAGCTTTGGAATATTATAAAGAAGCTGATGAAGTGCTCTTTGTCACTAAAGCCTGTATAGGGAGCTACTAGCTAGTGCTTGTTCTGTGCCTAGAAGAACCAGTTCCTAAACATGGGAAGATACCTCCACCCCAGGACCAGGTGGTTCCAGGCTGAACAAAAGCTAACAGATGCCACATTTAAGTATAAAATATTTGTGATACGAACTTTAGACGCATTTTATTTGGAGAAAGAAAACGTGTTCATATGAAATAATTATAGTTAGTGGAAGACAACATGCAATCTAATTGCTTCATTGACAATTTTTACTTATCCTGGCATAAGAAAAAGTCTATTTATTAAGCTGAAAATCTTCTGATGTCATGGAAAGAAGGAAAACTTTGTTCTTTCAATATTGTGACCTCCTGTATATTTCCTGATGTGTAGAGAATTCTCAGTTGTCTGGGGCCTTGGTGAGAGTGTAGGATTAGAATCAGAATTCACTTTTTTTGTCTTGAGAGAATTTATCAGCTGGAGCTGAAATTTAATCTTGTTTAGCTACACTCATCACTGTTTCTTTCTTGGGAATTTTATTTTGAAATAAAGTCTGAGTTTTTTTTTTTTAAATTCTTGTATCTAGAAACAAAGTCTGATTTTAGCCTGGCAGAATTTGTCTGTACTAATTTTAGTTTTTAGATGTGCATGGGAAGAGAGACTGGATAATCTGTCTCAAATTGGTTGTACTGTTGGTTCACTTAAGTGCATATGTACTATATGGAGTCATGCATTTGATATTAATGTTACTTACATAATTATCTCTCTTAAATGTAAGACACTTAGTGTAAATATTTTCAACATTTGTTGATTGTAACATTTGGATGACAAATATTTCTTACCCAGATTACTACTTTTGCAAAATACATCTTCTTTTTCAGTTATTGTAGTTGTACCAAAGTAAGTAATTTAGATATTTGGTAACTTAACAGAATTGTTAATTGAAACCAAATTGTTATGTTTATTTTATTATTTATTTATTTATTTAATTTTTTTATGGAGGCAGAGCCTTGCTCTGTTGCACAGATTGGAGTGTAGTGGCCCAATCATAGCTCACTGCAGCCATGACCCCCTTGGGCTGAAGTGCTCTTTCATCTTGGCCTCCTGAGTAGCTGGGACTATAGGCATTTGCCACTATGCCCAACTGATTTTATTATTTTTGTAGACGATGGAATCTCACTGTGTTGCCCAGGCTGATGATCTTGGAATCCTGGGCTCAAGTGATCCTCCCACTTTGGCCTCACAAAGTATTGGGATTACAGGCATGAGACACCATGTCTGGCTCGCACTTTTTGTTTATTTTAAAAGAATTGTGTTTTGCCAACTAAGTAAGTAAAAGAAGCTGATTTTAGCTAATTCGGAAAATAGAAAGGGATCAAAAAAGAAACCATGCTCATTTGGGTTTCTAATATTGTTTTATTATATTTCTTTTACTCTTCTTCTATGCATATATATATTTTCTGAAAACAAAATTGGAATTCTATTGTATATATGTTTTGCATTATGCTTTGTATGTTTAGCATACCTTTTAAATTTTTTATCTTATTTAAATAATTTTTAGAGGCTGGATATGGTGGCTCACACCTGTAATCCCAGCTCTTTGTGAGGCTGAGGCAGGAGGATCTCTTGAGCCCAGGAGTTCCAGGCTGCAGCTGAGCTGTCATCGTGCCACTGCACTTCAGCTTGGGCGACAGAGCGAGACACTGTCTCTAAAAATATAAAGAAAGAAAGAAAGAATTTACTATTTCGTCTTGTTATATATTTGTGTAAACACTTGTTACAAATCAATCTTCAGTGGTTTTTTTTGTGTGTGTGTGCATTTTTATATAAATGCTTGATTATTTTCTTAGGATAATTATCTGGAATAAGAATTATTAGGTCAGAGTGTTTGAATGACTTTTTCTGTTGCAGTCCCAGATTCTCCTTCTGAAACATTAAGGGGTGAGACTCTTGCCTTTTCTTCATCTCTCCTTGACATACCATGTTTGAAAATACATTGCCAATTGAGTTAAGTAGATCCTGCAAATAAAGAGAGATGGGTTGGCCTCTATTTTTTTTTTTTTTTTTTTGGAGACAGGCCCTTGCTTTGTTTCCCAGGCTGGAGTGCAGTGGCACGATCATGGCTTACTGCGACCTTGACCTCCCACGCTCAAGTGATCCTCCCATCTCGGCCGTCTGAGTAGCTGGTACTATAGGCATGCGACACCATGCTCAGCTAATTAAAAGTTTTCTTTTTTGTAGAGATAGAGTCTCACTGTGTTGCCCAGGCTGGTCTTGAACTCCTGGGCAAGTGATCCTCCTGCCTTAGCCTCCCAAAAGTGTTGGCATTACAGGCATGAGTCACCATGCTCGTCCTCTGTTAGCTTTTATGTTAGTATTGTAGTGGAAGGAAATTTTGTAGGATATAATAAAGAACAAAACTTGAAAATCACTTTATTCAAATGTTCATACCCTAAATAAGAGGCAGTACTTGGGTTTCTCAGCTCACTTTAGGGTTGCCTTTTAAAGATAATGGCACATGCTTCCTAGGAGTTCTGATTATTCTGCCAGTGCAAAATTGTGGGGATGATATTTGGTGTCACTAGGTAGTGGATACTTTACTATGATTTACTTAATCTGATTTTTTTAAAGCATGTACTGTTGATTTTTTTTTTTTTTTTTTTTTTTGAGATTGGCAGGGGGACTGTTGCCCAGGCTGGAGTGCAGTGGCATGATCTCTGCTGACTGCAGCCTCTATCTTCTGTGCTGAAGTGATTTTCGTGCCTCAGGCTCCTAAGTAGCTGGGACTACAGGTGTGCGCCACCACACCTGGCTAATTTTTTTTTGTATTTTTTAGTAGAGATGGGATTTTAGCATGTTGCTTAGGCTGGTCTCGAACTACTGAGCTCTGGCAATCTGCCTGCCTCTGCCTCCCAAAGTGCTAGGATTACAGGCGTGAGCCACAGCGCCAGGCCTACTATTGATTTTTTTGTTGGAGTGGTATACAGAATATGCATTTAATGTACATAGTTATTTGACTAATGGCTCATTGTGAAAGTTCATTGTTTTCCAAGGTTCGTTGAGCCCCTCTGGTCAGTGACAATGCAAGACATTTAGCTTTGTGTTCTGTGGGTAGAGATATTTTCTTGTGGCCTCCAGAACAGTCCTGTGAGGAGGGTGATGGAGCAAGCTGATGTCATCTCTGTTCTGTAGATGAGGGAACTGAGGGAGCTTGTCTAATGCCATGCCCCTTGGCTATTATATGGAAGCTGCCATTCTTCTTAGTTCTCTTTCCTTTATTTTTCACTTTTTTTCCTACGCTTCCATTGCTTTCTTGGTTGTCTTTCCGGGAGTAATAACGTCATCCACACCAATGATTATAGTAATAACTGACCTTTATTGATCAATCAGTTGCCATGTGCCACAGAGTTTTCTAAGTGCTCTCATGTGTTGACCCTCACCTCAATCCTGTGGAGTAGGTATTGTCCTCGTTTTACAGCTGAAGAAACCGATGCTCAGAGAGGTTAAGTAACTTGCCTAAGGTTTATGGGGCTAGTTGTGTTCTCAGGCATCTAACTCTAGCCACTGGAATTCTGTATTCTGAAAACCCTTTGACACTTATAACAAGTGTATGTAACATGAATTTTCAAGTTGGAATAAAGAGGACATTTCTGAAATGGGCTGAAAGAAGTGGAATTGGGGAAAGCTGAAGATGTTTTGCATTAATGTGTTGTTTCCCTTGAACTGTAGCCAAGAGACTCTTCATAACAGCCTGCATTTCAACACTGCATGTACACTGGTACATGCCTGTAGTCCCGGCTACTCAGGAGGCTGAGGCGGGAGGATTGCTTAAACCCAAGAGTTATAAGCTGTAGTGCTGTATGCCAATTGAGTGTCCCTACTAAGTTCAGCATTTCCTGGGAGTGGGGGACCACCAGATTGCCTAAGGAGGGGTCAACTGTCCCAGATCAGAAACTCTTTTCAGATCAGTAGTGGAATTGTGCCTGTGAATAGCCACTACACTCCAGCCTGGGCAACATAGCAAGACCCCATCTCTTTAAAAAAATAGAATTGTTTTAAAAAGTGACAACGGTGTTAATATAGCTGTTTACTCTCTTTGTTTTCTCATTTATAAAGTTAGGCCTGGAGAATAAAGTCATTACTATGAGAGACAGGTGTTTGCTCTTTGAGTTAGCCTACTTCTCCAAAGTAGGAGAGCTGGTTGATGGCAGGACTGGGTGACTTTCATGGTGATTGAAGCCAGAGGGACAGCAAAAGGCTGCTGCTTTTTCAGAGTTCCTCTTTGGTTTGCCAAGGCCCTGTTGTAAATTACCTAATTAGTAAGACTACCTTTCAAGGAAGGAATCAGGAAATTTAAACTCTAGTTATGGTTTTAGTTAAGCTTTGTGTGGATGACTTGATTAGCTTGGAGAATAAACCAGATTGGGCTTCTGTTTTTTTCTCTGAACAAATGAAGTTCTTTGGGGAAGAGTAATTGAGACAATGGGCAGAATTCCACCTGGCGAACAATTTACTACTGAGCTCCTAGGGAGCTGAATTCACCTTTTCCCTTTTCTTGTCTTTAAGATATAGCTAACATTAGTCACAAGGCTGCACCACTGGTGACAGGGATGCCTCTAGGTCCTTATTTTTGTTCAGATAATGGAGCACCTGGAAGTTATGTTATTTTAATAGAAAATCAGGAAATATTGGTATACTTCTATCTTAGGAACGAAGAAGGATTTTACTAGCAGAAAATGAACACAGTTATATGTATGTAACATAAAATCACAACTGCTGGCTCAGGGTTGGAGGTGAGGTGGGGGAACTGTCTCTGTTAAGCATGATTTATTACTGTTATTATGAATTCTTTTAGTGCCAGTTTTCTGCTACTGTTCTATTTGTTCTGCTATATGAGCTTTGTTGGTATTTGCTTGTAGGTATACTTTGGCAGATGCCAGAAGGCTAACATTGGGAGAAAGGTCTTAAAATTGAGAAAATTCCCCCACTAATTTGTTCTGTGAATCAGGAAGAAAACATACATTGACTCATTTTTTTGAAAGGGAACTGTATTTTTCTCAGATCTTTTAGCTTATTTTTTAACTTTAAAAATGATATATGTTCATTTTTAACAATGCAAACAGTAAAATAACACTTAAAAAATAAAGTAAAAATTATCCCAGATCCTAAACACAGAGATATATCTAATATTTTTGCTAAATATATCTTTATATAATTTTTCTGTTTTTTTTACATTCTCGATAGTGTGCGTTAATATACGGATATAACATAGAAATAAATATATATAACTTTATATTTAGATTTATATTCTGTCATATTTCTGTTTGGAGGCCTTACTGATTTTCTCATCACCCTTGCACTAATACACTAGATTTAATTTACTCCCTAAGGTGTGAGTTTATAGCTCGATAGTGTGTTCTCTAAGACTCTGTACTCATTTATATGAAAGGATTTAAAGTCTTTGTAATAAACCTATTAATTAAACAAAACTTCACAGACATGACTCATTTTGGGTAGCCGAATTTTCTGTATCGTTAAGTGTTCAGCTAGTTAATGAATAACAAAGATATCTTGACTATTGTTGATGAAAACATTTCTAGATTACAGACTTTTAATTTACGGCTCCATCTAGTACTGCATCTAACTTCAGAGCCATAAAAAGTTTTATTCTAAAGTATTTGAGAAATTATCAGAGAGATGGTAAATTAAAGCTGCAATGAACCTTACACCTGTTAGAATAGCTGTTATTAAAAAAGACAAAAATACAGCAAGTATTTTGAGAGGACAGGGGAAAGGGAACCCTTGCATACTGTTGGTGGGAATGTAAGTTGGAATAGCCATTATGCAAAACAATGTGGAGATTCCTTAAATTATTAAAAATAGAACTACTATGTGATCCAGCAGTTCCACTACTGGGTGTATATCCAAAGGAATTGAAATCAGTGTTTGAAGAAGTATCAGAGTTCCCATGTTTATTGTGGCATTATTCATGATAGCCAAGATATGGAATCAATCTAAGTGTCTAATAACAAATCTGTGGGTAAAGAAAATATGGTATATATACACAGTGGGATAATATACAGCCATGAAAAAGAAGGAAATACTTTCATTTACAATAACATGGATGAACCTGGAGGACTTTATGTTAGTGAGATAAGCAGATACAGAAAGACTGCATGATCTCCCCTACATATGTAAAATAAAAAAAGTTGAACTCAGAAGTAGATTGTAGAATGGTAGCTACCAGGGAGAAGGGCTGATAGTGAGGGTTTTAGGGAGGGAGATATTTGATAAAAGGGAACAAATTTTTCAGTTAGGTAGGAAGAATAAATTAATAGATAAGTTAATACATTAGTAGACAAGAAATCTGTTGTAGGCCAGGCACCTGCCTGTAATTCCAGCACTTTGGGAGGCTGAGGCAGGAGGATTGCTTGAGCCTGGGAGCTCAAAACCAGCCTGTACCATATAGTGAGACCCTGTCTCTATAAAAAATTTTAAAAATTACCCAGGCACAGTGGTGCATGCTTGTAGTCCCAGCTACTCAGGGGACTGAAGTGGGAGGATCACTTGAGCCCAGGGGTAGAGGCTGCAGTGAGCTGTGATTGTACCATTGCACTCCAACCTGGGTAACAGAGTGAGACCTTGTGTCAAAAAAAAAAAAAAAAAATCTCCTGTACAACATGATGACTAAAGTTAACAACTATGTACTATATTCTTGCTAAGAGAGTAGATTTTAAATGTTCTCACCACAAAAAGGTGATAAGTATGTGAGGTAATACATATGTTAGTTAGCTCAATTTAGCCATTCCTTGGTATGTACACAATTCAAAACAACATGTGTATGATAAACACGTACAATTTTTACTTGTCAGTTAAAATAAAATATTTGAAAGAAGGGAAAATGATCATTGTATAAGACAAAAATGCATGGAATTGTATACATCAAAAACAATTTTGTGAACAAAACACCACTCTGGTCTTCCAAATATGTATATTTTTGCTTATATAAAATATATAAATACCTTGACTTACTTGCTTATAAGTTAAAAAGCTTAACATGCATATAGAAAAGCAGATAGAGCCTACGTTTCCACCTTTGATAAGTTTTCACAAACTTAACACACATGTATAACCATCATCAAAATTAAAAATCAGGATACCACCAACATTACAGGAGCCCTCTTATGTTCTCTCCCATTTCACTACCAACCTCCCCCTGTAATACCAAAGGTAACCGCTGTTCTGACATGTCACCATAGATTTGTTTTGCCTGCTTTTGAACTTTATAAAAATGAAATAATATAAAATGTATTTTTTGGTTTGGCTTCTACTCAATGTAACATTTGAGAAATGTATACATATTTTCGTATATAGGAAGGATTTTTTTTTAGTGTAGTATTCTATAATGTTAATATACTACAGTTTATTTACTACTGAACATCTGTTTTTGTTTTGCAGATTTTGACCATTTTACAATTAATGCTGTTATAAGTATTTTTATACTTGTTTTTGCTTTTTTGGGCATATGTACATGTTTCTGTTAGGTATCTGTACGTAGGAGTGGAATTACCAAGCTATAGGATATGTATTAATATTTGTTCAGATTTAGTAGACACTGCAAAGCACAGCCTTCTACTGAGGTAGTTTACTAATTCACTATCACATACAGTGTGTGAGAGTTCCAGTGACTCCACATCTTCATCAGCACATTGTATTTTTAGTCTTGATTTTAGCCATTCTGGTGGATATGAAGTGGTATTTGTTGCTGAACAGATTGCATCTCCCTGATGACTAGAGAGGACTAGTGCTTTGACATCAAGAACTTCCTCTCTGGGGAGATCTTATGTTATTTAAATCTTAGGTTTTTAAACTGATCTCTGCTAGTTTGTCTTTATTTCAGTATTCACAGAAACTATTATTTTCCTCTGGCATTCAAGATTACTGTACACCAAGTTTTTCAAATCTCTAGACCCTCTGTGTCATATTTTATGGTAATCACTAATAGATAACAACTTGTCAGTGCATCCAGATTTTGCTGCTTGATGATCCAATTTAATACGACTTTCTGTTCCATATTTAGTGAATGTTTGAAATTGTGAAATATTTAAAGTTATTTGTTTCACAATGTAACTAATTAAAATGTTTATCAAATAATTCAACTTGAGAAATTTAAAAGGAAATGCTTCCTGGCTTTAGTGCAGTAGTTGTCTTCAGAACAATACGCCAAGAATGACTCATCCTTTATTCATAGTAACTTTGGTTTTGGCTTTTTTTGGGGTTTCTTTTGTTTTGCTTTTGGAGAAAGGATCTTGCCCTGCCAGCCAGTCTGTAGTGCAGTGGCGTGATTTCAGCTCACTGCAGCCTTGACCTCTGGGCTCAAGCAATCCTCCCACCTCAGCCTCCTAAATAGCTAGGACTGCAGGTGTGTGCCACCAAGCCTGGCTAATTTTTAAAATTTTTAGTAGAGACAGGTTCTCACTATGCTGCCCAGGCTGCACGGTAACTTTGAAAAGAATCTCATTCTAGGATAGAAAATTACAAGTATAACTGGAGTTATACCCGATATAAATGATGAATTGATGGGTGCTGACGAGTTGATGGGTGCAGCTCACCAACATGGCACAAGTATACATATGTAACAAACCTGCACGCTATGCACATGTACCCTAGAACTTAAAGTATAATAATAAAAAAAAAAAAGAAAATTACAAGTAAATTTAATGCAAGTAGAAAGTGCATTTGAGACTTAAGTCTGAGTCTAATAGCTGTATGAAATATTTGTAGGAGAATCATAACCCTGGAGTGTGGTTCTTAGTTTTTAATACTCAATTTTCTTTAATCATGAAATGAAACTAAGAGATCCTTGAAGTATTGCATTAGAAATCTTAGATGAGGGAGACCGGGTGCAGTGGCTCATGCCTGTAATCCCAACACTTTGTGAGACTGAGGCAAGTGAATCACCTGAGGTCGGGAGTTCAAGACCAGCTTAGCTAACAGAGTACAACCCCATCTCTACTAAAAATACTAACATTAGCTGGGCATGGTGGCTCATGCCTGTAATCTCATCTACCTGGGAGGCTGAGGCAGGAGAATTGTTTGAACCTGGGAGGCTGAGGTTGTAGTGAGCTGAGATCATGCCACTGCACTCCCCTCCAGCCTGGGTGACAGGGTGAGACTGTTTCAAAAAAAAGAAAAAAGAGAAAAAAAATCCTAGAAAGAAACTTCATAGATGATCACTTGGCCATCTTAAAACATGGAGACTGAGCAAACCCTGTGTTTCCAGGTCTGGTGCCAGGCATTGTCGTCCATGTTTTCTTACTATATTCTTAACAGTACTGTGATATAGGCACGTTATACCCATCTTGTGTACAAGGCAATTGAGGCTGAAAAAGTTCAAAGGTGTTCACATAATTAGAAAGAGTAGATGAAAATTTCCTAACTCTGATCTTAACGATTATAGTTACAGAAAACTACAGTATTTAGAACCTTTGGTTTAAAATGAACAGCTCTCTGTCAACTCTTCAGCTATCCTGGGCACCAGTAATATGTAAAAGTGGATTGGCAGTTATTGAATCTCAGGTAAAGGACTATTAGGGAATTGTATGGAGAGAGTTGTTCTTGGTTTATACTTTCTTATATTAATATTAAGTAAACATTTTAAAGCAAGCATCTAATTAAATGTACATATATCATTAAATGTAATACCATAGCAGCAAAGAGATGATTTTTTTAATTGAAGTCTTCTGCTTTCTGGAGAAGGTGGTCTTGGAGAAAGAAGGAAGAATGGCTTATTCCCGCTGTCTGTATTGTTCATTTATAATTTAGAATTGTTTGGAGTTCCATATGATCACAAGACAAAATTCCTAAACTAGAAATTGGTGTGATTTAATTGGTGTGATTTTTATGATTAAATTTGATTATCTTAGGTCATGGCCTTTTGATAATTCCGAATTCTTATTGAAAGAAGTTTAAGTTAGCAATAATAATAATGTTTGCCATTATTATTTAATTTAATTTATATGTGAGACTTTGCTAAAGTCTTTGGCATGTAGTATTTAATCTTTAAAATCATCCTGTGAGATGTCAGTGGATGTTCTCATGTTACTAATAAGGGTAAATTGGTTTCTACGAGGTCACATAGTTCATAAGAGCCTGAGCTGAGATTTGAAACCACCTCTGTTTGCCTTCAATACCTAAGTCATTATGTTAAATTGTTCCTTCTTGTTTTTTCCAAGTATTTATGATGCCTCCCCCTTCACATACTATGGTAGTAGGATGCATTCTTACTTATATATTACTTATTTAATATGCTTTTGGTGGTTACTGTTTGTTGGTTTGACATCTTAACTAGTTTGGTCAAAACTCTTTCATTTACTGTTGTGTTTATGGTATTTAGAAATCGTGTGTGATTTTGTTTTTGTTTACAGCTAAAGGGAAAAACTTAAATTATTTTGTTTCACATACGATATCATTTTCTAATTGGCAATTTGGTCTAAAGAGTTTTTAACAATCCTCGGAGACAGAACCCTGGTGTTGAGATATTTCTTTTACTAATTTGTGTAAAACAGCATCTCAAGTTGTTGTGTGGTATGACTGCAAGAGCATAGTACATGGATAGCACAAAAACAGCCACGGTAAAAAAACAAAGAGACAAGCAAATCAGATGAGAGAGAACAGACACACATTAAATGATCCATCATTCATCATATGCTTAGATTTATGTTTGAAAAGCTTGCAATAAATGTAAGAAATTCTTACTGATATGAGTATTCAACATCTTGTATTAAAAATGCAACCCTATCAATTTTATGTACTAAAATACTACAGTGGATAACTGTTTATTATACATTGGTTTGCCAGCACTTGTGTGGTAGTGTGGTATGTTTTATGAATCCAACTGAATAGCATGTCTAGACAGAACCAAATGTACAATTATATAAAATAGCCCAGGAATTATAGCCAAAAAACATTAATAATTACTGGCAACTCTATGCTATTTTATGTTCTTTGTTTGCATCCTTATAGTGTTGGCCTGTTATTACAGAAGAGTTAGTTTATTTTCAGACAAAACAGAATATCTAAAATGTGATATATTAATCCAGTTCTAAAAAGCTTTTACATTTTTAAGTTTTTAATTTTTCAGTCCTTACTCATTTTTCCTGGTGGACGAATCCAGTTTTTAAAATAAAATATATTTTTCTTCCAAACAACCTTTTGTTTCTTGATCTGGAGAAGTGAGTAAATCTAAATAAGAAGTATTGCTTCCAGCATTAAGTTTGTGCAGAAGTTTTTTGAAACCAACTTAATAGGACATCAATATTGCCATCTGAAATCCAAATTTCTTTTATTTATTTATTTGTAAAATTGAGGACAGGGTCTTGCTACTTTGCTCAGGCTGGTCTCAAAACGCCTGTCCTCAAACAGTCCTACTGCCTTGGCCTCCCAAAGTGCTGGGATTACAGTAAATATCTTTTAAATGGGGATTTATGACACTGAGTAGAATATATTTTTTAATACTTCAAACTGTCCTAGCATCCATCTGACTTTTATTTCCTGCCTTCTCCTTCAAATAGGCTTCTCCTCTCCTCCTCTAGCTACCAACCCTCCATTCTTCCATTCTTTATAAAGGAGAAATTGTCAGCATTTCCTTTTCTGTTGACCTATTCTCTCCAAACAGGCTGTGGTAAACGAGCTGCAGTGAACTTTTTTTTTTGTTTTTGAGACGGAGTCTCGCTCTTTTGCCTGGTCTGGAGTGCAGTGGTGCAATCTCAGCTTACTGCAACCTCCACCTCCCGGATCAAGTGGTTCTTCTGCCTCAACCTCCTGAATAGCTGGGGCTACAGGTGCATGCCACCACGCCTAGCTAATTTTTATATTTTTAGTAGAGATGAGGTTTCACTATATTGGCCAGGCTGATCTCGAACTCCTGACCTTATGATCCGCCCGCCTCAGCCTCCCAAAGTGCTGGGATTACAGGTGTGAGTTACCACGCCCAGCCGACTTTTTTTTTTTTTTAGACGGAATTTTGCTTTTGTCATGCACAACTGGAGTGCAGTGGTGCGATCTCAGCTCACTGCAACCTCTGCTTCCCAGGTTCAAGCAATTCTCCTGCCTCAGCCTCCTAAGTAGCTGGGATTACAGGTGCATGCCACCACACCCAACTAATTTTTTTTTTTTTTTTTAGTAGAGATGGGGTTTCAACATGTTGCTCAGGCTGGTCTCGAACTCCTGACCTCAGGTGATCCGCCTGCCTTGGCCTCCCAGAGTGCTGAGATTACAGGTATGAGCCACCGTGCCTGGCCTGCAGTGAACATTGAGTTGTAGGAGTTCCTTATATATCCTAGATTCCAGTTCTTTTTTTAGATTTATATTTTGTAACCTTTTCCCCCCAGTTTATGGCTTGCCTATTGAGTCTTTTTTTAAACAATTTTATTTGAAGATACAAAGTTTTAAATATCATGAGATGTAATTGATTTTTTTTTTTTCTGGTTATTACTTTTTGTGTCTGAGGAAGTCGTTACCTACCCCTTAGTCCTGAAAACATTTTTCTATGTTTTCTTTTGCAAGCTTCATGGTTTTGGCCTTATTAAGTTCAAGTGTCTGATCCAACTTGAATTTTTTTTTGCTTACTTTGTTGTTAACAGCTCCTTAAGAGACATATTAGTTCAGTTTTATAAATGAGGATTTTGGCACTCTGAGATTTTGGCACTCTAGACATTGTATGTAATAGTATATTTGATTTAGAATTTTAGATCCTTTTGAGCAGTGATGGGGTGAAGATTATATGTTAAGTCATATTCATATATAACATTTTTGACAAAACCTTTTTTGAGACTTGCTTCCATCAGAGTAACAAAAATGTTGTTATTAACAAATGAATGTTCTTTTAGTAACAGGTTCATCCCCATTATGAAACCAGTGGTATTAAGTGTAGAACAAGGCTGCAACTTTGGTGTGCATATATTTTTTCAGGTAGAAATATTATATAATAAGAAGTGGAAGTAAAATGAATTGATTCAGCTATTTAACCTGGCCTAATTCATTGTTTTTACTAGATATATTATGGGGCTCTACATACGCTATCAGCTTTTACTTCTGCCAGAATCACCCCTTATTCTTAGTATTTGACATTTCTCCCTTTACGTTGTAGTAACCATTTCGGTACTGGTGTCTGAGGCTAAAGAGAATTCTCTGCCGGACTCAGTGGCTCTTGCATGTAATCCTGTCACTTTGGGAGGCCGAGGTTTGGGCATTACCTGAGCTCAGGAGTTCAGGACCAACCTGGCCAACATGGTGAAACCCGGTTTGTACTAAAAATACAAAAATTAGCTGGGCGTGGTGGTGTGCTCCTGTAATCCCAGCTGCTCAGAGGCTAAGGCAGGAGAATCGCTTGAACCTGGGAGGCAAAGGTTGTAGTGAGCCAAGATCATGTCACTGCATTCCAGCCTGGGCAACAGAGCGAGACTCTGTCTGGAAAAAAAAAAAAAAGAATTCTCAGCAATAGATGTTTTTTATTGGTACACAGTTTAGGAAGGTGTTTGGTATGTGCTAGCTGTAAGCATTATATTTCTTACAAGATTCCCATTTTAAAGGGGAGAGTAAGAGAGGTTTATAGTCACACACTTGAGGGTGATATGTGGGGGAAAATACTACAGATCTCTAGTAAATTTTCTGAATGGTAGCTTCTTTTAAGTCCTTACAAGTATGTGAGTTTAAATAGGTAACACGACAGTATAATGGTAATCCAGTCCGTTCTGCAATACTTCAGGGGAAAAGGATGGGGCTTGTATTAGAGTTCTCTAGAGGGACAGAACTAATAGGAGATATGTATATTTAGGATGTCTGTCTGTCTGTCTATCTATCTATCTGTCTGTCTATCTATCTATCTATCTATCCATCCATCCATCCAGAGGGAGAGGAGTTTATCAAGTATTAACTTATATGAGCACAAGGTCCCACAATAGGCTGTCTGCAAGCTTGAAGGAACAAGGAGAGCAAGTCCAAGTCTCAAAACTGAAGAACTTGGAGTCTGATGTTCAAGGGTAGGAAGCGTCCAGCATGGGAAAGAGATGTAGGCTGGGAGGCTAGGCCAGTCTCTCCTTTCCGTGTTTTTCTTCCTGCTTATATTCATTGACAGCTGGTTAGATTGTGCCCACCAGATTAAGGGTGCCTTTCCCAACCCATCGACTCAAATGTTAATCTTTTTGGGCAGTACCCTTACAGACATACACAGCATCAATACTTCACACCCTTCAATCCATTCAAGTTGACACTCAGTATTAACCATCACAAGTCTGCCCCTTGTCACCTTGAAGCCATACACATCTCCTGAGATCATACATAATCTTCAAATAAAGACCATAATAAAGTCATAATTATACCTAACATAATACAGCTGTCTTTCGTACAACTGGGAATGTACCAATCCCCAACCCAGATACCATTACGTAAAGTTAACAATACGTAAATGCTGATGTGAAGTCAGTAAATCTTATGTCTCATGATAAAGGAAAAGGAAATATATTTTCTTAGTAGAAGTGTATACATGAACAAACATGTTTTTAACAAAAGAAGGAGGAAATACTCATGACATTTACAATCCTCGTTTCTCTAGCTGACCACGTGGTCGTAGCTGGTATTGATGACTATCTTCTTCTACTACCCATTCTGTATTCCCTTTGCATTCAGCAAGCACGTCAGCAGGTTGTGGTTTTCTTTCCTGGTGGAGTTACCCATTCATTCATTCCTGAGGGGTCTGGACCATTTGTAGTCCTGCCTTGATGGGGTGTTGTAGTTTCCCATTGATATTAATCACAGGGCATAGTAATACTGAGAGACGCCCTAATGGATCTCCTGTATTCCATGCATACTCTTCTTTACCTTCGTTGTGGAGTAGTAAACTGATTTCATGTTGATAGTCTGAGTCAATCACCCCAGCCAACACTGTAACTCCCTTCTTAGTCTTGACTTAAAGGTAGTAGGAACCCAAAGTGTCCAGGTGGTAATCTCAACTTCCAGTTTAATGGAATCATTGTTGTGTCTCCTGGTGGCAGCGTTCCTCCCTCTGGCACTAAGACCAGCATGCCAGCAGAACGTAATGTTGCAGGAACAGGAAGCAAAGCTTTTGCTAGTGAATCATTAGAGGTGATGGTGAGTAGTACCACTTCCACTTCCACCCCTTGATTCCTGGACCTGTGAATCCTGACTATGGGAGAAACAATGCGATATATTGTTGGACACTGATTCAAAGCATACATGACCTTCTGGAGGACTTTGTCCCACCTCTGCATAGTATTGTCAGCTATTTGGCATTGTAATTGTGACTTACAAAAGGCCATTCCACCGTTCTATCAATCCAGCTGCTTCAGGATGATTGGGAACATAATAAGACCAGTGAATTCCATGAGCATGAGCCCACTGCCGCAGTTCTTTAGCTGTAAAGTTAGTGCCTTGGTCAGAGGCAAGGCTGTATGGAATACCATGTTGGTGGATAAGGCATTCCATGAGTCCACAGATGGTAGTCTTGGCAGAAGCATTGCATGCAGGATAGGCAAACCCATATCCAGAGTAAGTGTCTATTCTAGTGAGGATGAACCTCTGCACTTTCCATGATGGAAGAGGTCCAGTATAATCAACCTGTCACTAGGTAGCTGGGTAATCACCCCGAGGAATGGTGCCATATTGAGGACTCAGTGTTGGTCTCTGCTGCTGGCAAACTGGGCACTCAGAAGTGGCCATAGCCAGGACAGTCTTGGTGAGTGGAAGTCCATGTTGCTGAGCTCATATGTAACCTCCATCTCTGCCACCATGGTCATTTTGTTCATGGGCCCATTGGGCGATGACAGGGGTGGCTGGGGAAAGAGGCTGAGTAGTATCCACAGAGTGGGTCGTTCTATTCACTTGATTATTAAAATGCTCCTCTGCTGAGGTCACCTGTTGGTGAGCACTCACATGGGATACAAATAACTGCACAGTTTTTGACCACTCAGAAGGGTCCATCCACATCTTCCCCAAATTTCTTTGTCACCAGTTTTCCAATCATGCTTCATCCAAGTCCCTGACTATCCAGCCAAACTATTGGCTACAGCCTATGAATCAGTATATAATTGCACATCTGGCTATTTCTCCTTCCATGCAAAGTGCACAACAAAGTGCACTGCTCGAAGTTTTGCCCACTGGGAAGATTTCCTTTCACTGCTGTCCTTCGGAGATGTCCTAGAAAAGGGCTGTAGTGCTGCAGCTGTCCACTTTTGGGTGGTACCTGTATATCATGCAGAACCATCTGTGAACAGGCCCTAGTCTTCTGTTTCTCTGTCAGCTGATGATAGGGAACTCCCCATGAGGCCATGGGTACAGACTAGGGGAGAGAAGGCAGGGTGGCAGGAGAGGAGACCATAGGCATTTGAGTCACTTCCACGTGTAACTTACTTGTGCCTTAAGGATGTGCTTGAGTGCAGTCACGTATATACCACTTCCATTTGATGATGGGATGCTGCTGTGCATGACTCACTTTATAGCTAGGTTGGTCAGAAAGCACCCAGTTCATGAAAGGCAGTTCAGGTTGCGTGGTGACCTGATGACCCACAGTCAAATGTTCAGTTTCCAGCAAAGCCCAGTAACAGACCAAGAGCTGTGTCTCAAAAGGAGAGTAGTTAACTGCAGAAGATGGCAGGGCCTTGCTCCAAAATCCTAAAGGTCTCCTTTGTGATTCGCCTATGGGGGCCTGCTAAAGGCTCCAAACAGCATCCACCTCAAGCACTATTGGATCTGCTGGGTCATATAGCTCAAGTAGCAGAGCAGCTTGCACGGCAGCCTGGACCTGTTGTAGAGCCTTCTCCTGTTCTGGACGCCACTCAAAACTGGCAGCCTTTCGGGTCACTTGATGAACGGGCCAGAGGAATACACCCAAATGAGGAATGTGGTGCCTCCAAAATCCAAATAGGTTCATTAGGTATTGTGCCTCTTTCTTGGTTGTAGGAGGAACCAAATACAGCAACTTATCCTTCACCTTAGAAGGAATATCTCGACAGGCCCCATACCACTGGACCCCTAGAAATTTTACTGAGGTAGAAGGTCCCTGAATTTTAGTTGGATTTATTTCCCATCCTCTGGCATGCAACTATCTC
The DNA here is from genome assembly GCF_000951035.1 of Colobus angolensis palliatus. Taxonomy (NCBI): domain Eukaryota; kingdom Metazoa; phylum Chordata; class Mammalia; order Primates; family Cercopithecidae; genus Colobus; species Colobus angolensis. Next base: position 22,784,786 of record NW_012116265.1, on the reverse strand, counting down.
CCCAATAAGTCCAGTGTCTTGCTCACTAGATCCATTCAGCGTAATGTCATCAACGTGATGGACCAGTGTGATATCTTGTGGAAATGAAAAGTGATCAAGGTCTCTGAATAAATTATGACACATAGCTGGAGAGTTGATACACTTCTGAGGCAGGACAGTAAAGGTATATTGCTGGCCTTGCCAGCTGAAGGCACATTGCTTCAGATGGGCCTTATGGATAGGAATGGAGAAAAAGGCATTTGCCAAGTCCATGGCTGCACACCAGGTACCAGGAAATGTGTTAATTTGCTCAAGCAATTAAACCACATCTGGTATAGCAGCTGCAGTTGGCATCACCACTTGGCTTAGCTTACAGTAATCCACTGTCATTCTCCAAGATCAATGTCTTCTGCACAGGCCAAATGGGATCACCATTGCTGCGTCTTTCAAGTCCTTGATGGTGGCATTAATTTCTGCAGTCTCTCTAGGCATGCGGTATTGTTTTTGATTTACTGTTTTTCTAGTTAGAGTCAGCTCTAATGGCTTCCATTTGGGCTTTCCCTCCATAATAGCCCTCACCCTACCACTCAGGGAGCCAATGTGGGCATTATACCAGTTCCTAAGTATGTCTGTGCCAATTACGCATTCTGGCACTGGGGAAATGACCACAGGATGAGTCTGGGAACCCACTGGACCCACTGTAAGTCACACCTGAGCTAAAACTCCATTAATTACCTGACTTCCATAAGCCCCTACTTTAACTGGAGAACCACAGTGACATTTTGGGTCCCCTGGAATCAGCATCAGCTCAGAGCCAGTATCCAGTAGCCCCTGAAATGTCTGATCATTTCCCTTTCCCCAGTGCACAGTTACCCTGGTAAAAGGCCAGAAGTCTCCTTGGGGAAGGATGGGAGAAAGATTCACTGCATAAATCGTTGGTGATGTAGTGGGGTCCTTCCTCAAAGGGACTCAGCCTCCCCTTCATTCAAAGGGTTCTGGGTCCGTAAACTGCCTCAAGTCTGGAAATTGATTGAGGGGCTGTGATTCTCTGATTTAGAATTCAAATTAGTCTTTTGTCCATTTGACCTAGGAATTTTCTGCTTATATAAATTAACTAGAAATGCAGTAGAATTGAGCTTCCTATCAATTTCACTTCTAGGAACACCATGACTAATTAGCAAATGCCAGAGCTCTACAGGAGTCAGATTATTCTGACTGCCACTTTGCCTCTACTGCCCATTGTGGTAGCTATGCCCACTTGCCTTTGATGCTTGAGTGCTGCCACTTACTTGGCCCCTGCCACCTCGGGATACAGTTATTCCCATTGTAGTTAAATTTAGTAGTTAAGTGACTGTGCTTCCTACCATGAGATCTGACATACAGGGAAGAGCAATTACAGTGCTCTTCAAAGATGCAGGTGCTGCCCTCAGCAATCTGTTTCGCAAGGCATTGGTCAAGGGTATATCTTCTGGACCCTCCCAGCTGGGATGAGTGGGTCTAAAGGGACTAATCCACTCCACCATCCCAATCTCCCTAAGCCTTTGGATCCCTTCCTCTTCATCAAACCAAGGGAGATCATGCATTTCCAGCTTGCTTACAGTGTGCCATCTTTTAATCTATATTTCACGTAACCAAGCAAATAAACTATTAGAACCTTTTTTAACTCCCTGAGCTGCAACATTAAAAGCAGAGTTCTGGCCAGGCGTAGTGGCTCATGCCTGTAATCCCAGCACTTTGGGTGGCGGAGGTGGGCGGATCACAAGGTCAGGACTTCCTGACCAGCCTGACCAACATGGTGAAACCCTGTCTTTTCTAAAAATACAAAAATTAGCCCGGCCTGGTGACATGTGTCTGGAATCCCAGCTACTTAGGAGACTGAGGCAGGAGAATCTCTTGAACCCGGGAGGCGGAGGTTGCAGTGAGCCGAATCACGCCATTGCTCTCCAGCCTGGGTGACAGAGGGAGACTCCATCTCAAAACAAACAAAAACAACCCCCCCGACACACACAAAGAAACGGAGTCCCCACTTAGTGGGCCCAATTCAATAAATTCAGCCTGATCCAACTCTATGTTTCTTCCACTATTATTCCTTACTCTCAATATCTATTCCCATGCCTGTTCTCCAGATTTCTGCTTATATAAATTAGAAAAAAACAGTTCTTTTCAAGTGCAGCACACCCCCTCATGGGTCACACTCTCAACCTCACCTCTGGGGCCTGCCGGGACTTTAATTATAGGTCTAGAAGCAAACAGGGGTGTTGGGGGTGGCTCCTGAGGAGAATCAACATTATTTTTCCTGGCAACTGCCTCAGGGGAGGCCATGACTGTTGCCTCCAGCAGTGCAGGATTTATCTCCTCAGACAAAGGTGGAAAGGCTGATGGCAGCATGGGTCAGGGAGGGGATGTTGCCACTACTAGGGATGGCGAAGCTGTTGCTTCTGGCAAAAAAGCTTCCTCAGAGTTCACAAACTTAGTGTCCCCAGCTTTGTCAGCGTCCTCCTGCACGTCCCCATTCCAAGTTGCAGGGTCCCATTCTTTTCTAATCAGTGCCCTCACTTTAACAGTAGACACTTGATGAGGCTGTATATGTACCTTTCATTGCAGGTCAGCCATTTGCATGATAAGAGCTTGTCTCTGTTTTTCCACAATTTCAGTTCTTTCTCTACAGTAGATAAAGACTCTCACTCATGGCAATCTTAGCAGATTTGAGGCTCAGTATCTGCTTCTGAAGCCAGGAGACAGAATCCCTGAGTTCATCGTTTTCCTTCATCACTTTGTCCACTGAACTTAGAAGCAACCAGTCAGCTTCATTATGTTGCTTGGTTCTCCATATATGGTATTATGTAGTCACCAAACTCCTTGCTGCTCACGATGGTAAATTAGTAGTGTCAAATGCGTTTATTTTGCATAACTCTCTAAGCAGTTTATGCCAAGGACTCGCAGTGTTATTCATACTATTAGAAGTAGAGTCCTTGGTATTTTCGTATTAGGCAACCAATTCCAGAAACCCCAAAACCAATGAAAGAACTCCATCCTTAACATTCTGTTTCTCTAGAACCATTTATGGTACCAAAATCTGTATTAGGCTTCTCCAGAGGGACAGAACTAAGGGGAGTTTATTCAGTATTGACTTACATGATCACAAGGTTCCACAATAGGCTGTCTGCAAGTTTGAGGAGCAAGGACAGCCAGTTTGAGTGCCCAAACTGAAAGCATCCAGCATGGGAGAAAGATTTTGTAGGCTGGGAGGCTAGGCCAGTCTCACCTTTTCACATTCTTCTGCCTGCTTAATATTCACTGACAACTGATTAGATTGTGTCCACCAGATTAAAGGTGGGCCTGCCTTCCCCAGCCCACTGACTCAAATGTTAATCTTTTTTGGCAACACCTTCACAGACACACCCAGGATCAATACTTCACATCCTTCAATCCAATCAAGTTGACACTCAGTATTAACCATCACAAGGCTTCATATATTGAATGAGATCATGTCCAAGTCAGTGTACTGTAGGGGTATTTTGAGCAGGGCAGAAAGAAGCTAATGCTACCACCAAAGAGAGCTCTACTTTGTTATTGGACTGCCATCCACTAGAATTTATGGTTAAACCCATTCTTACCTGCTGTTTACTAGGGGAAAGGCTGCTGTTTGTTTTTGACAGAGCAAATGAACACAGTGAGGACTACTGGGAGACTCAGTTGAAGATACGCAGATTGCATCTGAGAGGTGGTGTTGCCCACACTGCAAATTGTGCTTGTGTCTGTGTAAACAGCAAAGAAAACTGGCCAGGTTCATAGTACCCTTTCAAAGTGGAGTTCTCTAAGGAAACATTAGCTTCAGTTGATAACTCTCAAAGAAACTAGGACAGTTCCCAGGCTGCTCTGTATTTGTGTAGATAAACAACAGGCATTAATAGAGCCATACTAAAAAAAAAAAAAAGAAAGTAATAAAATTCACTGTGTTCTAATTGTGTCCTCGTAGCAGCGTTATATTTTTTAGCCCCAAAATGGCACCTAAAGTGGAGATTGGTATGCATTATGAACTAAGTACATTTTCTTAAGTAGTATTTGTTGTGCTTAGGGTTTGCCACTCTTTCTGACTAAAATGAATGTTCATCGTCTCAAGCACATTAACCAGTTACCTTTTAATAAACTATTTTTTATTGTGCGTAGAACCAATGTAATGGCATTAGTTATTTGTTCTTCCAGTTTATTTTGATAACAATTTTCTCTTTCATGATAGTTCTCTTCATTTTAATTGAATTTGGGCATGTTATGTGAGTGCTTTTGATCTATAAATTTGTTATTAATATATATGGTATTTAAATGATTTTAGGGATATAACGCAAACTGTTTTTGTCTCATAACTCAGACACAGTTTTCAACATTTCTAGAGAGAAATTTTCCTGCCTGCTTGGAACAACACTTTCAATTGTCATGTGAAACCAGCAGTTCCGTTCATTGCCATTTCAGTGTCCAGATTTATGTCAGCATTAATTACTGTCGCTGGGGGATTCTGTGAGCCAACGTTGTATGTGTGTGGATATTTACAAATGCACTGTTAGATTCTTTGTTGTTCAAGTGAATGTTGACTATTTATAGGTAAAGAACCCTCTTTGTAGATATCAGGTTATTTGAATCAGGTAATATTTGCCTATTTATACATTAATATGTTTAAAAAGAAATTTCTCCAAGAAGCAACATTTGGCATTCACTATTTGTTTGATGAGATGATGCTTACATTCTTATTGTGTAATCATAAAATAGCTAATTTTGTTTTGTTTAATGCCAAGAGCAGATGCACTTTCTAATAAAAACAACATGCAAAGCCCAAATCTAAATGCATTATATAGAAGCCTATTAAAATCTTGGAGTATTTTTTTGTAATTTAAAAACATAATTGTGGTTTGCATTGTGCCCAGTTTCCAAAAAAGTATGTGATTGGTGGCACAGCTTAAAAACCGAAGAAGCAAAAATTGTCCCTTACATTTTTAAGTATAATGTGTCATTTTGAGAGACAATGTCATGCCTAGAGGTTTAGTACATACCTCTGGCACCAGACTATCTGGATCCAAATCTTGACCGAGCATGGTGGCTTATACCTGTTATCCTAGCACTCTAGGAGGATGAGGTGGGAGGATTGCTTGAGGCCAGGAGTTCAAGACCAACTTGGCAAACATAACTAGACCCCCATCTCTTAAAAAAAAAAAAAAGAAAAAAGGTCTTGGCTTCTATCATTTACCAGCTTTGTGACCTTGGGAAAATATACATAAAATGCTAGAACAATGCCTGGCACAGAGTAAGGACAAATGAGTAAGACTATAAAGGGGAAAAACAGAGGGGTGTGTGTGTGTGTGTGTGTGTGTGTTTCTGTCTGTCTGTCTGTTACAGGGGCTTCTCCTATAATCAGTTGCAGTTTTTTAAAATTGGATCTTTTATTTCCTGATCTGTCAATGGCTTTTGTAGAGTAACTTTCTTGAGTATTGTTCTAAACACTCTAAGGCAGACAGAAGAAATAAAAGGCATTGTCTCTACTTTGAAAGCTGGAGCCATATTTAAATAAGTAACCCAAATGGAGATAGATACTGTTAGTTCATTCTTGCGTTGCTGTAAAGAAATACCTGACACTGGTTAATTTATAAAGAAAAGAGGTTTAATTGGCTTACAGTTCTGCACGCTGTACAAGCATGGTGCAGGCATCTGCCCAGCTTCTGGGGAGGCCTCAGGAAGCTTACAATCATGGTGGAAGGCAAAAACGGGATGGTGGTTTCTCACATGGTGAGAATGAGAGAAAGAGATAGATTGGCAGGGGTGGGTGCCACACACTTGGGGAAAAAACAGATGTTATGAGAGCCCACTCACTCCAAGGGGATGGTTTTAAGCCACTCATGAGGGATCCGCCCCCATGAGCCAAACACCTCCCACCAGGCCCCACCTCTTAACACTGGGGCTTACATTTCAACATGAGATTGGGGCAGGGGCACATATCCAAAGCACGTCACATGCAAATCAAAGAATTGTAGCAATGTGTAAGTAAAAAGATCTTAATCCTTTGCAGTAAAAACAGAGTGAAGATCTATAAATGGTGAATTTTGATCTTGAAGGACAGGAGCTATAAAAACCCGTCATGAAAAGTCTCAGCTTTGTATCTGGGAGAAACACATGATGAAAACGAGCTCGTTATGTTCAGTGTTCTCTTGCAGGCCTAGTCATTCATTTTGGATGAGTTCTAAGCCCTGGTTGACAATCTCCATTGTTTTCATCTGTAGCTCTTATTATACCACACTAGAAAGCAAGTACTCCAACCCAGTTCCCTTACTTTCCAAGTCTTTTTCCATTTTCAAGCCATTTGTGTTATGTGCTGATTTTGGAATGCTCTGGAATGCTCTCTTAACCTCAGCCTCTCTGAGACCTTACCCATCTGCAGAGTCCACTGGAGTCTCACCTCCAAGATGTCTTCCCCAGCTACCTAAACCAAGCCCCAGCATCCCCAGCATCACTTTAGTGCTTAGTTACTATTTGGGGATGGAGTGACGGGTTGCTAAATCCACATGAAAACTCTACATACTGCGAAGTACAGTACAGATGTGGGACGGCAACATTGTTTTCCTTGCATTATTATTTTTGTTTTACCTGCTATGTGTTTGTCCTGTCATCCCCTTCCCTGACATTATGACCCTCCTAGAGGTCAAAAGTTTTATGTATCTTAACCCATCCCCAAGTGCAAAAATTTAAAAAAAAAGGAATCAAGGCAGTATAGAGCTGGAATGAATGAGTGAGTGAACTGAATGATGCTCTCTCTGCTAATCGTAGCAAAGATATCTAATGTGCATGCTGTTAGTGTGGGCAAAAGAGCAAGGGTTTTGTTCTGGAGGACTTTGGTGCAGGTCTGGACTTTATTACAGTGTGGCATTGGTCCCCCTTGCATCCATATTCTCATGTGAAAAATGAGGAAGGTGATGTTGCTGTATACCTCATAGGGCAGTGTTTATGAGGAGTAAAGTGACGTTTGTGGAAAAACTATTTTGTTGCTTTTCAAGTGCTTATTAGTTGTTTTCAATAAAAACAAACATTAGACAGAACTTCAATCAAGTGTTGGATAATTCATAAGTCATGCTCCGTTATAACCAGAAGGATGGTGTGGTCATGTGAGTGGGATGGGAACTGAAGGGAGACCTGACTCTGACTTCTGCAGCCTGGCCAGTCCTGAGTCTGGGACAACAGCATTAGTTGGGGTTGGGGCTGGTGGTGCTTGGCAGACCCCTTACCTGTGTCAAGGGAGCTTGATGAAGAAACTCTAGGAGCTTTGTAAATACTTGGGTATTCAGATTGAGACAGGGAAATGATTAAATCTGTAAGGTAACATTTCTTCACACCAAGTGGGGAGCTTTTGGGTAGGGCCTTATGTTTTGAAGAACCTTTGAATGTAAATGTGAAACTGGATGACAGTTACCAAATTACAGACACCCAGCTACTTTCTCTCTCAGTACTAGAAATTTATAGTAGATCCTGATACGGACATGTTTGTTAAAGAAGGAAACAAAGTTAGCAGCAATAGCTTGCTCTAGTGACTTTGGGATTTTGAATCTGGACAACCTCACTTTTAATTCCTGTCTGCTGTGAATTGCTATCTGGCACTTTAGCAGTGCCCAAACTTTTCAAGTAACTGTGTAACTGGGGGCATTGCAAAAAACCACCTGCAGAATGATTTCTTACATACCCCCAATGAAAAAATATACATATCTGATGTTAATTCAGTCCAGTTTTCCAACTACTTGCAAGAGTTGTATATAACAAAGGGAGTGGGGACCTAGTGGGTGATCACCTGGCGGAGTTGCTTGTAGGTCACTGGATGTTTGCATTAGGAGCTCTGGGTTCTCATGATCTAGGGTAAATTATGTAAACTTTCTGTACCTTAGGGCCCATATCTATAAAATGAGAGTGTTGGGGCAGTAGTCTGTTCCCAAGCTGTGAATATTATGTAGTTTAATAGGGGGTGGAAGATTTTCTCCTACTCTTCTAATTATATGTGGAAAACTTCCCAGAGGACTCAGAGGTTTTTTTTAAGGAGTGTTTTCCACTTAATAGTGTGAATTGGGCCGGGGGCATTGGCTCACGTCTGTATTCTCAGGACTTTGGGAGGCCGAGGCGGGCAGATCACGAGGTCAAGAGTTCGAGAATGAGGAAGGTGATGTTGCTGTAGCCTGGCCAACATGGTGAAACTCCGTCTCTACTGAGAATACAAAAATTAGTCTGATGTAGTGTTGTGTGCCTGTAGTCCCAACTCCTTGGGAGGCTGAGACGGGAGAGTTGCCTGAACCCAAGAGACAGAGGTTGCAGTGAGCTGAGATTGTGCCACTGCACTCCAGCGTGGGCAACAGAGCAAGACTCTGTCTTGGGGGAAAAAAAATTGTGTGAATTAAGGACTTGCTGTGTACCAGGGACTGCTTTGGGGGCTGGAGGCACATCCTTGAACAAGACAGGGTCCTTTCCTTCTAGATGCTTACATTTTAAGGACAGAAGACAGGGAAACACCTAAACAGAGAGAGGTGACAGGAATTACTGTTAGACTGGATATAGAGTTACAAATGGGAAAGCCAAGGACAACTTAGTCATTTGGCCTGAGTGACTGTGTGGGTGGTGGTAGTGGTTATTGGTCTGGTGGACAGAGCAGGTTGGGAGTTGGATAATCCACATTCTGTTAAGTTTGACATGCTTGGGAGAGATGTTATCTATAGTTTTAAATTTGAAAGTCTTCAGTCTCTGGATGGTATTTAAAGCTTTGGGACTGGATGAGGTCAGCTAATGATTGAATTTAGATAGAAAAGATAGGAGTGCTAGAGACCAGGCCTACCTGACTCCAAGCCCTGGGGCCCTACATTTGGAGGCTGGGTAGAAGAGGAAAGTAGAAGCAGTTCAAGACCTCCTGTGTTTATATTGTACCTTCATACACATCAAGGTTAATAAATATCTTTTAAAATAATACTAACGGCAAGGTGCTGAGAAATGAGAGCACTCTTCAGGGACCACCTCGTCCTGCAAAGTGCATGGATACCCACCACCCTACCTGCTTTGGATCAGGCAGCCTCCGTCTAGACTCTCACGTCCTTCTGTGTCAGCTGGTTGACTTGAGTATTGATCAAGAGTCAGTTTTGTTTGTAGCAAACCCTGTTTTGGTCAGTAGGACTTGTTATTATAATTGTGTAATTAAAATGTTATGTAATCTGTTTAAATTAGTATTATTTTTCTACAAAAACATGTTAAATACTTTGGAAAGCTTCCAAAGGCAAGCCCCCCCCCCCAAAAAAAAAAACCCACGCACGCACACACACAAACTCAAAGCTGCTATTGTAATATGTTACATGTGGTCATGATGACTATAAAAGATTGGGGGGAATAATTAAACTACTCGAAGGATTCTCAGATTGCTTCTTGAGAGCCTTTGAGTTTGTGCTGTACTCTAATAAAAAGGGAAATTGAAAGTTGTCATGATGCTTTTTTGGGTGGTTTGTATAAGAATGACTAGACTAACAGTCAATCAGGAGACTGATTATTCTTAAAAAAGACCTTGTCCTTATATTAGAAAATTGGTAAATGAATGTATAGCATGTTCAGTTTAAATAAAATGTCTAAGACATATAGTGTTTCTCAGTTTCCAAACCAGGTATCATCCTATTATCTTGGTTAAGTGAGTTTTTACGATCTTAATTTTGGAAAAATAATCGTCTGGTATGCGCCAAGAGCCCTAAAAATAGTTGTCTTGCTAATATTACTTCTGGTACTTTATTCTATGAAAACTTAAAAAAAAAAAAAAAAAGAAGCAGGGTCTTAGGTTGTCATCTAGGCCGGAGTGCAGTAGTGTGATCATAGCTCACTGAAGCCTCATACTTCTGGGCTCAAACGATCATCCCACCTTAGCTTTCTGAGTAGCTGGGACTATAGGCGTGAGCCACAGCACCTGGCTAATTTTCCACTTTAAACGGGTGTTATTTCTCTAATTACATGACAGTTGTACTGCAATAATGGATGACATGAAACTTTAAAGAGAGGCTTTTTTAACTTGGTTGCTGTTGAGTGTTGGCGCTTCATAGAATGACTAAGAGAGACCATGAATGAAAACAGTACACATTACTTTCAGCTTTCATATATAAGTATAATAAAATATAGACAGAATTACATTTATTTAATTAAATGTACATATAAAAATAAAATTGCTTTTATCTGTATAATAATTAAAATATATAATTAGTATATAACTATAAGTCTAGAAATAAAATTACTTTTAATCTTCATAATCATTATTCATCACTTATAATTGTTACTACTCTATGTAATAACCAAGATAGTGGAACAAAGTAGAATTTTCCTGAGTTTAGAAATAGTCTCAGAAAGGTTTGTTCCCCCACCCCTTTAGCCCAGATTTTCTGATCCAAATTTATTGGTCTTTTCATTTCTAGCACTGCTCTTTGGTTTTTTCTTCTGTAAAGTTAGGTGCGAAAAGGAGGAGTAGTGGGGATCTGCCTTAAAAATCCTATATGTGGAACTACTCGTGGATAGAAAATAAAAGGTTAAACTGGATGAGATACAAGTCTGTCTTTGAAACAGGAAGATCATTCTGAGCTTTCTCTTTGATATAATGGTACTTTAAAAATGCTGAGGAAGGATTTGGATGATGCATTCAAAGTGATGGGAGAAAAATAGCTTGAGAACAGAAATGTTCTCAGAAGGAGTCTGGATCTATGTTTTCCAAATAAATGCATTTGCTGAAGGACAGGAAGAAAATATTAGAGCTGTCATTAAGCTGTTCTAATAAATAAGCTAAAAATTACTAATATTTAATATTTGATTGAAACTGGGAACCTTGCTCATGTCATCTGTCAGATGACAAGTGTCCTATTTTGAATGCAACTATCCCGGGATTATGTGGAACTTCCACAGTGCAAAGGGTCCTGCATTTCCTTGTTTGCTTTTAGCCTGTTGTGACATGCTACATTTATTCATCAGACTTACAGATTATGTTAACCAGTTTTAATTAAAACAACAGCTACAAAATTGACACTTGGCTTATAAAGATTCCTACAGAGAATTACGGGTTGAAGGTAATGTAGATAATGCAAATCCAAATGAGCCATAAACAGTTGGCAGAGCTGATACTTCTTTCAGTACAAGCTGTGATAGACTTTGAAGTTAGCTGGAAAGTGAATTTTGTCTAAGAAAATTTAGTTATTTTTCATGGAATTGTCAGGCCCTTACAAAAATCCTCCAAACTGAAGGTGATTCTGCTGTTGGCCAACTGGGAGTGTGCTGAGTGCTTCAGTGGACCAGTGGATAATGCCCACTGGGAGATATCGTCCTTTGCATGTAATTGACTTTCTTTTTTAATTCGTTCTGTTCTGCAGCTGTTTGAGTATCTCTTAGGTCCAGACACCATGCCAGGGTGATAAAGAAGACAAAGCCTGTAAGGAGCTCACAACACAAAAAGGTCTCAATCTTGTGCCAAAATCATAGAATGAGAATTATTTAGTTGTGAGGGATTTGTGGAGTAATCTCAGTTCAACCCTGTCATTGTTTAGGTGAGGACATCTCTGCTCTGCACCACTCTACTGATCAGTCCCTCCTATCAGTACGTAGGATCCATCAGAACCCTCCCCTGATTGGTATCTTCAGGCTTCACATAATAGCTTCCAGTTTTTCCTCTCTTCGTTTGGCTATTTATAGTTGATTCTTAATTCTGATTTTCTAACTTGCATTTTTGCCAGTAGGCATTGCTAATATATTCCAGCCTGAAAAAAACCCCTTAAATTACAGGCTCTAATTCATGTAAAATGAATGAGTTTTCTTAAGAAAATTTTGTGTGTGTAGGTGTGTGTGCATGTGTGAAATTCTGACTGTCAATTTTCTTTTGAATGTAGAATGTCTTTACTGGCCACTCAGACTAATAGAAATAATAGCATCTTAGGCAACAGAAAGGAAAGCACTGCTGTGAAGGTGTCACTTGACATCCCTGTTCATTGTTGACATGTAATAAAAAACAGTGTTCCTTGTGCATGTGAGCCAAGATTTGGTCATGTGCAACCAGGTGATTATTTTTAAGTACATGTCTGACCGAACACCAAGAAGTACCACTCTTTAAAGAATGCTATAGCGTATACTTTAGGCTTGAAATATTATAATCAAAGCAGGCTTGTTAAATGCTCATCTGTTCCTGCATACTGTTCTCCAGCAAGCTAAACGCATCAAGAAGCAGTCTCTCCCATTTAGAAATAACCAGACTCTCCTTATGTTTGTAACTGATTTTTTTTTTTTTTTTTATTAATTGTTAGAACAATGTTGGAAAGTTTAGTGTATCTTTTCCTCTCCTCCTTTTTGTGGTGATGGTGGTGGGGGATTAGGTAATACCTTCAAACAGTAGGATTTTTCCTTGTATTTGAAAACCAATACAAGTCACTGTCATAATTTTTGGCAAATTATGTCAGGAGTAGAGGAAAGGGAATTCTTCACCTATCTTGATGTTTCAGTATTGGGAACATTTGAAAAATAGAGAAAATTAGAAAGAAAAAAAATTATCCATAGCTTCTTTAAAACAAAAATTCTGCTTTCAAAATGTCTTCCAAAGTAACGTATTTGTGGTTATTTTATGAATTGAATGGCCAGAGCTATGTACATAGGACACAGCTGAAAAGGGGAAGGTGCAGTCAGTGAAAGTGGAGTGAGGATAACATCCGTGTTGCTCTTTTAATGGTTATTATTGTGTTTCTTTGAAAAAGGCAAAAATGACTCCAAAAAAAATGCTTTGAAGCAATGGAAGACTAATAGTATTTGGACAGAGAGTGCAGAGTTAGGAAATTATTTTATCATAGCATTTTGAACTTAGACTGGATCATTTTTGTTTAACAGTGCAATTGAGAGCTGTTCCTCCCTTTCACTTACTCTATTGAGGAAAGCATCATTTCTAGCAGGAAGTTTACGGTGGGGTAGGTCAATTTCAGGCACGTTGTAGAGGCACCACAGTTGTGGTGGTCTGGATGACACAGTGCAGATGCTCCTGATGAAACTGGTTTCCGTGACCCTTTCCTTTTGTGTACACACTCTTCAAGTTTTAAAACAAACTGTATGTGTATTGGGTGCTTTCCTGTTGAGGAAATGGAGGAGGTGTGTGTAACCCGGCGGGGATAGAGATGGGCCTGGATTGTAGTGGACAAATTTTGGATGACTCTAAGTTCATGCATCTGTTTCCTGGATGTTTCACCTGCTTTGTAACATCAACATCTCAAAAGCCAGAAGCCAAATGGCAGGAACTGTTGGGCTCTGTTGAACATTAGCATTCTAGCTGTTAAACAGTCATATTTTTGTGGCTGAACAGTTAACTTTGGAAAGAAATGGTTTTGTGGTATCTTTAGAAATATTTTATAAGTAGACTGGTTTAAATAACACTTAATACTACATTGTTCCTTTATCTCCAAAGCTCATTTCTGTGGCAGTTTTCAGTACCATGTTTATGTAAGTTAGTAATAAAATATGTTTTTGTAAATTTGAGATTTTTTTTTTTTAATTTTTTTGCCTCTGAATAACACATCTGTCAATTTGTTGGTTTTAAAAGAAATTAACATGAAGTAAAATTGCCTTTTTTCTTGGGTGTACAGTTCTATGAGTTTTTATTTTTGAGACGGAGTCTCGTTCTGTTACCCAGGCTGGAGTGCAGTGGTGCAGTCTCTGCTCATTGCAACCTCTGTCTCCCAGGCTCAAGCAATTAATTCTCCTGCCTCAGCCTCCCAGGTAGCTGGCATTACAGGCACCTGCCACTACGCCTGGCTAATTTTTGTATTTTTAGTGGAGTACAGGGTTTCACCATGTTGGCCAGGCTGGTCTTGAATTCCTGACCTCAAATGATCTGCCCGCCTTGGCCTCCCTAAGTGCTAGGATTACAGGCATGAACCAACGTGCCCGGCTGAGTTCTATGAGTTTTAACATGTATAGATTTGTGTAACTACCCCACAACTATTCTACCCTGCTCAAAAAGTTTCTTTGTGGGCCAGGCAGAGTGGCTCACACCTATAATCCCAGCACTTTGGGAGGCCGAGGTAGGTGGATCATTTGAGGTCAGAAGTTTGAGACCAGACTGGCCAACGTGGTGAAACCCCATCTTGTCAAAAAAATACAAAAATTATCCAGGTGTGGTGGCATGTGCCTGTAATCTCAGCTACTCAGGAGGCTGAGGCAGGAGACTTGCTTGAACCTGGGAGGTGGAGGTTGCACTGAACTACTGCACTCTAGCCTGGGTGACAGAGCAAGACTCTTTAAAACAACAACAAAAAAGTTCCTTTGTGTTACACTGTCTCCCCACCTCTACCTCCTGGCTAACACTGATCTCTTCCCCATCTTCATAGTTTTCTCTCTTTAGAAAAAAAGAGACGGGTCTCACTATGTTGCCCAGGCTGGTCTCCAATAGTGTTCTTTCTGGGATGGTGTCATTTATGTGGAAGTATAGAATAGACCATCTCTAATTAATTAATTAATTAATTATTTTAACAGATGTGGTCTTGCCATGTTGCCCAGGCTGTCTCAAACTCCTGGGCTCAAGTGATCCATCCACCTTGGCCTCTCAAAGTGCTAGGACCTAGATCATCTTTTGAAGCTGACTTCTTTCCCTGAATATAATGCCTTGGAGGTTCATACAATTTGTTGTGGATAGTGTAGATACTTGGTTCCTTTTAATAGCTGAGTGGAATCCCTTTGTATGGAGGTACTGCAATTTATTTATCCAGTGTCCCATTGAAGGACATTTGGTTTGTTCTACTTTGGAGGTATTAAAAAAAAAAGCTACTGTGAACATTTGTGTTTTAGTCTTTGTATGAACATAGACTTTCCTTTCCCTTGAGTAAATTCCCAGGAGTGGGACTGCTGGATTACATGGTAGGGGTACGTTTAACTTTCTAAAGAACTTTGAAATTATTTTCCAGAGTATTTGTGTCATTTTACATTTACACCAGCAATGTATAAAAGTTTCAGATGCATGACATCCTTGATAGCACTTCCTGTTATCAAGGTATTATCAGTATTTTTTATTTTACCCATTTGTATGGATGTGTAGTGGTACCTCATTATATTATTAACCTGCATTTCTCTAGTGGCTAATGAGGTTGAACATATTTTCATATGCTTATTTGCCATTTGTATATCTTTTTTGATGAAGCGTCTGTTCAAGTTTTTAAATAACCACTTTTTAAATTGGATTATTTCTTGGTTGAGTTTTCAGTTTTATTTTGTTTTTATGTATTCTGGATGCAAATTATTTGTTGCATATGTGATTTGCAAATATTTTTTCAAGTCTATATTTTCCAAGTCTTATTTTTTTCATTTGCTTAATAGTGTCTTTCTCTGAGCAAGAATTTTTAATTTTGAAGAAGTACAGTTTATCATTATTTTTAAGTACAGTGTGGGTGATTTTCAAGAACTCTTTAAAGGTTATGAAGATTTTATGTTTTCTCGTAGAAGTTTTATAGTTTTACATTTAGATATATATGATTTATTTTGAATTAATATTTGTGTAAGATCTGTTTTAGGTCAGGTTGCCTTTTATGGATATGGATGTCTAATTATTCCAGCACCTTTGTTGAAAAGACAGTCTTTCTCCATTGAATTGCCATTGCACCTTTACCAAGAATCAATTGGTTATATTTGTGTGAATCGATTCCTCCATGACTTCCTCCTTCCCTGGGGTTCCCCTTTTTACTTTTGCAGCCAGAGAGATGAGACATTAGAATAGGACAGTGTACTTCTTGAGACTGCTTGCATTTCGGGCCAAGAGGCAGGAAGACAGAGGAAAAAAGCAGCAGATGTTTGCTCCTACATCTTGGGATCATAGCTCCTCAGATCAGAGAGGAAGGTTCCTTTCCCTCAGAGTTTACGTGACTATTGTCCCTGCTGCCCACCACCACCTTGGAATTGCCTTGGATTGGGAAGCAAGAGAATGAAAAAAAAAGAAAAGAAAGAAAAATGAAGTGTTGCTCCCATTCTCTCTAGGTTTAGGAATCCCCTTTTCTGCTCCTCAGGCTAAAACTCAGTTTGTTGCCTCTGTCCACATCCTGGTATTTCATGTCCAGCTGCCTTGAGTCCAGGCTGGTGATATCTTAGGAAAAGAATGGGAAGCTCATTGCCAGTTTGGTAGTACCTTGAGATTCATTCTTCTTCCCTAATCAGCCTGCTATCGTTTACTTTTCAGACCCCTCAAATAGCTGCTTATAATCTTTCCAGGTATTATAACTGCATTCAGTGGAGAAATGAGATGGAGTATCCTTACTTCATCCTACCCAGGACCAGTACCCCTCTTTTTGTATGTATGTATGTATTCGTTCATTCATTAATTAATTCATTCATTTCTAGAGACAGGGTCTTGCTCTGTCACCCAGGCTGGAGTGTAGTGGCACAATTATAGCTAACTGGAGCCTTGACCTTCTGGGTCCAAGAGATCCTCTTGCCTCAGCCTCCTCAGTAGCTGGGACTACCGGCATGTGCCACGATGCAGGACCAATTTTTTTTTTATTTTAAATAGAGACAAGGTCTCACTATATTGCCCTGGCTGCTCTTGAACTCTTGAGCTCATGCATTCCTCCTGCCTGGGCCTCCCAAAGTTAGGAGATTACAGACATGAACCAACACACCTGTCTAAACCCCTGTTTTGCTTTGTTTTGTTTTAAGACAGGTCTGCCTCTGTCACCCAGGCTGGAGTGCAGTGTTGTGACCATGGCTTACTGCAGCCTTGACCTCCCAGACTAAAAGTATCTTCTTGTCTCAGCCTCCCTAGTAGCTGGGACCACAGGCAGATGCTACCATGCTGGACTAATTTTTTTAAAATTTATTTTTATTTTTAGTGGAGACAAGTCCTCACTATGTTGTCCAGGATGATCTTGAACTCCTGGGCTCAAGGGATCCTCCAGCCTCAGCTTCCCAAAATGCTGGGATTACAGGCATGAGCCCTTACATGCAGTCCTCCTCTTTTTAAATACAAAGTTTAGACTAGTGGTTTTCATTTTATTTGTTTGTTTATTTATTTATATATTTATTTTTGAGACGGAGTCTTGCTCTGTTGCCCAGGCTAGAGTGCAGTTGTGTGATCTTGGCTCACTGCAATGTCCGCCTCCCAGGTTGAAGTGATTCTCCTGCCTCAGCCTCCCAAGTAGCTGGGATTACAGGCGTTTGCCACCATTCCCAGCTAATTGTTTTGTATTTTTAGTAGAGATGGGTTTTTGCCATGTTGGCCAGGCTGGTCTTGAACTCCTGAGTCACCTCAGGTGATCTGCCCACCTTGGCCTCCCAAAGTGTTGGGATTATAGGCGTGAGCAACCATGCCTGGCCAGACTAGTGTTTTTCACAAATTACACACATCTTAAAATAATAGTCTTTTTGTTTCTCTTAGACTTAAAAAAAAAAAAAAAAAAAGTCGACTGTATACGATGGCTCACGCCTATAATCCCAGCATTTTGGGAGTTCTAGTCGGGTGGATCACCTGAGGTCAGGAGTTCGAAACCAGCCTGGCCAACATGGTGAGACCCCGTCTCTACTAAAAATACAGAAATTTGCTGGGCTTGGTGGCGGTTACCTGTAATCCCAGCTACTCGGGATGCTGAGGCAGGAGAATCACTTGAACCTGGGAGGCGGAAGTTGTAGTGAGCCGAGATTGCACCGCTGCATTCCAGTCTGGGTGACAGAGGAAGACTCCGTTTCAAAAAAAATTTAAAAAATTAAAAAAATTAAAAACAAACAAAAAAGCAAAGGTCATATTATCTTGGCTGAATTAACATATATTGTGTAAAATACAAGAACAAAGTAACCTTTCAGTTTTGTGGAAATTCTATGCTAGGATCACAGTGGACTCTTCTTGCTTTTCCTCTCTACTAAAAAAATTAACAATTTGAAGTGAGCATTTTAATAGCATATGTAAATTTACATTTAGTGCTATTTGGTTTTAGGTGCAGAAATGCACCCAGGACACCTGTAGTCATTCACTATCCTGTTTACGTTGTGGTTCTCATCTTTTGTTACATTAAAAAATGTCTGATTTTAAGTCTTTTATATCCAATTATTGAGTTGCCTCTGAGATGTGAGTTGATATGTTTTCATTCTGAACCCCTTGCATAAGTTAAGGCAAATTAGAGAATGTAGGGAAGTCCAGGCTGGGAGTGGTGACTCATGCCTATAACCCTAGCACTTTGGGAACCTGAGGTGGGTGGATGGTTTGAGCTCATGAGTTCAAGACCAGCCTGGGCAACATGGCAAAACCCTACCTCTACAAAAAATATAAAAATCAGCCGGACATGGTAGTGCATGTGTGTGATCCCAGCTACTTGGGAGGCTGAGGTGGGAGGATGGCTTCAGCCTGGTAGGCAAAGGTTGCAGTGAGCTGAGATGGCTCCATTGCATACCAGTTGCACTCTAGCCTGGGTGGTAGCCAGACCTTGTGTTAAAAACAACAAAAAGCCATAGAGATGTCCAAAAAAAAAAAGAGAGGCTAATAATTAACATATTCATTCTCTACTGACTTTGTAAAAACATGGACTAAATATAGTTATCCAGACAGCTGGTGAAAAACAAATATAGTTGAGTGGATTCCTAGCGAAAACAACTACATGGTCTAAAAATTAGCTAATTTATTTTAAGTCATTATTTATCGGTAGAAAACCATTAAAAATTTGTGGGGGGGAAATTAACTGTAGGTGATCATAAATCTCTTGAAGTCCACCTCAGGAGGCCATGTTAATGGAGTCACAGCAGGATATAGGAGTAGACAATTAAGAAGGCGAAGTTTAAGGTAATTAAGAATAACTCATGTGGCATGTTAATTATAGAAAACGATAATAAAATATAAAGATGGAAGATAGTTGGATAATCCTATGACATCCCTTTATAGATATGTTATAATGGTAACTGATTGGTATTTTTATGCTTTTAGTATTTATTTGCCACCAAATGGTAAGTGGCACAGGGCTGAACGCTGCCCTCCTAAGTGTTTGCCTTGTTTTTGTTACTTAAGACTAATGAGACCATTGGGACCCTTTATGGAGCTCTGTGCCAGGCCCTGTGCTGAGCAGCTCACATGGCTTATGCCGGGTCATCCTCAGGAGAACCCTGAGAAGCTGATCCTGATGGGCGGGAGAGGAAACAGGCACAGAGAGTAGGTAAGTACTAAGGATTCGAATCTACAGGGTCTGGCTTTACAGCCTTTGCTCTTCAGCTTTTAGCTATAAGATCCCCTAGTTAAATGGGGTGAAAGACTGAGAGGGAAGGGATTGGGAAGACCAAATGAAATAGTGAAGGATATTTTGACCAGAGGTGTAGAAGCTTCAAAACCAAGTGCTGGGTTTAGCAGTTACCCAGTCTCGACCAAGGAAAGAATGGGAACAGTCTCAGTTCAAGGATTCATTATGCTACCAGAACATTTCTTCTGCCAATTTTTCCCAAGTCAATGTGGTGTAAGTAGCCACTTTTTGTTGCCACTCTTTCCCTGAGTACATCTCTGTCAGTAAAAGTGTGTGGAAATGTGCCTCATTAAACCTGTGCCAGGGGACCAAATCTAAAGAAAGACTTAGACAGGATTAGGTTCAAGGAGAGAAGAATTTAGTACTTTTTTCATAGGGATGAATTAAGGCTCTGATGTATTTAACCTCTTAAGCTTTCTGAATGATCTTATGGAGATGAGTCCTTGTTTGGGTTCAAAGAATTGACCCCTCTCCATCTTGTCTCCCTTTCACCCAAATTGAAGTGCTTTTAACCAGTTGGTAGATTTTATACTTCTGGAAGAGAATAGGACCTGTAAGGAATTGAGGAATGGTGTTAACATCCTGTCCAGATGGATATTTGTGCCTGGATGTTCATGTTTATACACATTTTTGTGTATATGTGAATGCACGGGCAGCAGCCAACTCATAGTCAGTCAGACAACTTGTGTGGTATTCTTCCTTTTTACGAACAATTTCAGCCGACAGCTAAGTGCAGATATGATCCTTTATGATATCCAGAGATTTGTTTTACTCTCTCTTTTTGATAAGTGACTTCATACTTGCAGGCCAAAGACATTCAAGTCTTTGGGGGGAGAAAAATCTTAAAGGTGGTCACAATTTGAGGGCTATTAGAATTTTATTCTTTACCTAAATATAAATATTTGTTTTAGATGGTAGTTTACCTACACCATGCAGAAAACTTATAGATGTTTGGGGTACAGTTTTTCTTTTGTTAATAACAGATGATTATAATTAGAGGCATTTGAGCATGAAACTGGTAGTAGGAAACATACTCTGTGGTATTTTAGGGTGAAGTTGCACATTGCTCTTCGTGCGCACATTGCTCTTCGTGAAAATGTCTCCTAATTAATCTTTCATGTACAGTGTTGCTTACAACATTGTATCATGCATCATGAGACTTCAAAACCAGACCACTTGATTCTATTCTTCTGGAGCCATTGATAATTGTTGGGAGATTACATTTGTATAAAACCTCTGCAGAAATCAAGGGAGGCCTAGCTTTATTGTAATTTTAACAGTTTGGGCAAATTTAAAATGTGAGTTACGTTTCTGTAGCCTTATTCTTACCTAGACTACTGATTTACCATCCCATCCCACTCCTGCACCCATTTCATTTTCTGCATTGCCACCAGAGTTTCTGTACAGAAAGCATGTCTAACCATGTCACTCTCCTGCTTAAAACATTTCCAAGGCTCCTCACAGCTCACTGGAGAAAGTTCAGGAGTCTTCATGTGGCCTTCAAGTGCTGTGATGGGAACCTTGCTCAACCATATTGTCTGTCACCTCCTGTTTGGAACTAGGCCCTTCTGATACACCATGCTCTCTGTTACCTGTAAGATTTTACTCCTTCCCTCTGACATTGCTAGGTTGGGCTGCATGCCCCACCTGTGCACTCTGTAGCACCCTGTGTTCGCCTCTTTGGTTGCTCATGTCTGTACTATGTTTGTTCATATGAGGAAGCTGTGGATTCCTCAAAAGCAGGGGGCTGTGTCGTCATCATTTGTGTTCCTCTAGCCTGGTGGAGAAATGGACACCTACAATAGACACTAGCCTCCGTATGTCTTAATGCAGCCTTGAATGAATGGTGGAGTTGCCCTTTGAGCTCGTGAGTTCCCCTCACTACAGGTGTTTCAGGCAGCAGCTGAGAGGACACTGTTGCTTAGAAGTCACTCTGCCTCTCTTTTTGTTATTTTGTTTGATGCTTTTAGTTGGACAGCTTTTTTTTTTTTTTAACTTTCTCATCTTTTTTTTTCCTTTTTTTAACTTTTTCGTTTTTTATCTTTGATACTCAAATAGCTACTTAAATATTTAAAACCCTTTTAGTAATTAGCATCATATTAACAATTATAAAATGCCCATTATGTGTCAAACATTTTGCTAGGTTCTTTATATGTATTAACACTAATATTTCCAGCAGTGTTGGAAGGGGAATGATTTCATAGTGTATCAGAAGGGCCAAGCATTATTTTCATTTTATGATTTTTTAGTAACTGGGACCCGAGAGAGGGAAATTAATCTGCAAGGTTTTACCTGCAGTTGGTGATTATTAGAATCAGGTTTGAAGTCTAGGTTTGAATCTGGACATGATACTCATTTTGCTATCCCAGAAAACTGATGTTTGTGTAACAACTTACCATACAGTAGGAATTCAACAGTTGTCAGGTAGCAGAGACTTGACAGTAGGCTTATTGTTAGTTTGGCAACCAATATTTGAAATAGAGAGGAATAATCATTTTTTTAAAAAAGTGAACAGACTGAAAATGGAAATGGAATATCTTTGCTTAATGCCTCCATTTGGATTTTGTTTCTAGCTTTAAACAAAACCTATACTTAAGAGTTAAGTTAGAGTAGAGAACATGATCCTGACTCTTCTGCAGTCAGTAGACTTCTGACTTTGCACAAAGACAGGAGTTCCCCTTCCCTTACTTCATCCCAGCCCTGTGGAATTACTATGTTTAGATGAGTGTAATTCATTGCCCATAATCCTTTAGCTATTTTGGAGGGTGGGGGTAGAGAAAGAGGTACAATAACGTTTCCACCAAAACCAAATAAAATAATGTGTCTCACTTATCAGGTGAGTTGCCGTAAAGCAGTTCTACCTTTTAGAAATAAAATGACAGAATATCAGTAGAAGAAGAATACTATTACAGTTAAGTCCATGAAATCCTGTGATGATGGGCAGTGGCAACCAGATATTCATTTAGAGAAGAGGTCCCCAACCCCTGAACCACGGACTGGTACCTGTCTGTGGCCTGTTAGGAACTGGGCTGCACAGCAGGAGGTGAACAGTGAGCAGTGAGCAGTGAGCAGGCGAGTGAAGCTTCATCTGTATTTACAGCTTCTCCCCATTGTCCATTACCATCTGAGCTCCGCCTCTTGTCAGATCAGTGATGGCATTAGATTCTTATAGGAGTGCAAACTCTATTGCGAACTGTGCATGTGAGGGATCTAGGTTGTGTGCTCCTTAGGAGAATCCAATGCCTGATGATCTGTCACTGTCTCCCATCACCCCTAGATGGGACATTCTAGTTGCAGGAAAACCTGCTTAGGGCTCCCACTGACTCTACATTATGGTGAGTTGTATAATGATTTTATTATGTATTATAATGTAATAATAATAAAAATAAAGTGCATGATAAATGTAATGCACTTGAATCATCCTGAAACCGTTCCCTACTGCCCCCAGAGTGTGGAAAAATTGTCTTCCACGAAACCAGTCTCTGGTGCCAAAAAGATTGGGGACTGCTGGTTTAGGGCATAGACCCCCAAACTGATTCTTATCTGACAGTTCAGCTGGCTTGTAAAACACAAGGAAGCTTTTGTAAATTGCTTGCATTTGTTGTTGTTGATGTTTAACTTCATTTTCCCCCCACATTGCCCATACACCCTCTCTCCAGAGATCTTTCTGTTGGCCCTACTCACTCTCCCTAATTCAGCACCCAGAGTAGATCAGATGTTTCAAGAACTAGATGTCTTTCCTGCCCAAAGAAAACATTGGAAAACATTTATTTTGATTTAAAAAGATGTTTCATAATCATACGGATGTGCGATTTAGACAGAAAAAGATAGTGAATCATGAAATATTTTTAATACCCTAAATGTATTTGCAACAGTTTTTTTTTGCCAAATCTTACCGTGTGTGCTTTAAATATTCTCCAGCATCTGCAATGAAATTTCTGTTTGACTGGTAGGAACAGGTATCTGACTATACAGGGTTTGATTTTCTGTTGGGAAACCACTTCGGGTGGTGGTTCTGTCAAGTCATCAGGAAGGGACCCAGGATCCTGGCTTTCAGCCTTTTTAGTGTAAAGCCTTTGTCCCCAAATCCACAGGAGCTGCAGCCTAGTTGTCTGCAAGAAGAGGGGAAAGGAAAACAGGCAAATGAGACTTTCTGGAATCTCTACCCATTGACTTCTAGTTGAAACTGCTTGGCCACTGCTGTCTTCAAGGGAGGCTCAAGTGTGGTGTTTAAATGGGCACTTTGCCAGCCCAAATAAAATCAGGGGAGGGGAGTGGAAATTGAGTTTGAAAAAGTTGACTTTCTGCCATCAAATACAACTTTTATTTTTTAAGTCGTGAATCTGCCTAACCATCTTGCCAAAATTTAGAGCAAAGGGTGTTATTTAAGAGTATTTTAAAGAAATATTTCAGCTTTGGACAAATTATTTCCCAGGTCATTTCTATGCTTTCGTAAAATTCTTAATGCACTGTTATTACTCTCCAATAAGTAATCTTTTAAATCTATAAATATTATTTGGGGTTTAAAAATAGAACAAGATTGATATTACATGCTACAAATTAATAAATTTGTGTATATTAAGAACTGCTTTGGGTAGCTACACTCTCATCCAGTACCAAATTCTGCCATGATCTTCTGATGGCATAGTGGTCTTTCTTCCCTCTGGATTTTTCTGCCTGGTAAGTTCTCTACATGAAAAGTTCTGCTTACTCTCCTTCAACCTGGAAACTTCTGTTGATCCTTCAGGTTTCACGTCTTCTGCTCAACCTTCTTTTCACGTACATGCTATTTTCCCTCCCCTCCTCATCACCTTCTGACTGGTTTAGCGGCTCAGGTGCTCCTGGCTGGTTTAGTGGCTTAGGTGTTCCTACTGAATGTTCCCTGGTCTCTGCCTACCACATCACAGAGAGGAAGTTCAGCAGTGGTGATATGGAGAAAATGAAATAGTTCCTGTAACTACTCCAAACAGTGCCTGACTTCTCATAGGAAGCATGCATTCTGTATATCCATAATTTTTTCACATTGCATTGCAGTAACTTCTCTGCTTTTCTCAGTGATAAATTCTTGGAGGACAGTTGCTATGGTGTGTTAGAGCTATTCCTGACATCCGTGCATGGTGTGTGGGGCATGGTAGGTACCCATTAAATATGTAATGAATGAGTGTGCATGGGTGAGCAAGAAGAGGAGAAAGACTACCCAGAGCTCTCCAGTGTCCACTTTCACTCTGCTCGGCCACTGGGGACATGAGGAAGTTAGATCTGCGGATCCCAGAGGTAAAGAATGAGGTGAGGAACAGCAGTTTTCCACCATGCTTTGTTATATTGAATGAGCTGGACTTCATGCGGATACCAGGGCATAATTGAGAACTATAACTATCTGTCATTGGAAGACTCAGTGTAGGAGATCTGTATTCATTTGCTCAAGTTGTTCATTTAACACTTGAATATCTGCTATGTGCTGGGTTCTAGAGCTGCAAAAGAGAACAAGAGTAGTCTTTACCTTTAGGATTTTCTGGGGAAGTTGGGGGGAGGGGGGAGACAAATGCATACACATACACCCCATCCTCAGTGTGTTAGGGCCATGACAAAATCAAGGCTTTTGGTGTAGATGCTGTGCTTTCACTTCTCATGGTTGACACTTTTTGAATCTTAAGATGGTTCAGATATCTAGAAAAGGAGACGTCTGGCTTTGCTCTGCCCTCTGACACACTGTTTGCTTTATCTTTAGGTGTGGTGGAGGGGGCCAGAACTGCAGGCTAATGAGAGAAGGCAGACCTTGTTAGTGACATGTACAAATGGGCACATCTGCTATTTTCACTTTCATTACTGATTATTAATAGTTTATTAAATGGAGTTTACTGAATTACTGTTATTTTGGCTTAAATATATGTATAATTTATGTAGTTCTATATTTATAGATGTGTTTTCGGAGGTGTATTTGTTTTAGCATTTCACTCTGTCCTGGAAGTGATTTTTCAAATGTGGATGTTAAAATTGATAGTACATAATTTCCCAAGTAGTACAGTAGACTAGTGCCAACCTTATACCACTGTTGTAGTACCCTTGAAAAATAATTTTTAAAAAGCTGTAAAAGTTCCCAGTGCTTTGAGGCTTCTTCAAAATTGAGAATGATGAAAATTTTCAAAATTATCAGTTGGTGCCATAATCATCTGTAAGAGATGTTATAATAGGAGATTCATGGTTTTCCTTTATTTTCCTGTTTCTGAACACAAAATTCAAAAGAAAACTTTCTTCATTGTCATTGAGACTCTTTTGGTCAGTGTGGGCTGTGAACTTGTAACTTTGTGAAGAGAGGAGTACTGTGAAGAAGCTCGAAAATCCTGTAGGTTTTTGTTGGCATCTTCTTCTGGATGGTATTCATGTACTCTGCACGCCATTGAAAATATGCTCTGTTTTTCATAAAACATGCTCATTCTTTTATACTGAGCACTCGGAAATTGGTTTCCCCAGACCATTTTAGTGGAGAATGGCCTGCTTTTATCAGTTATGTGAAGAAGTGAATTCCAGGCTCCTCAGCTGCAGGATGGCTCCTTGTTCACAGCTGCTGCTCTTGCCTCTGTGGAAGACGCCTGCTGCTAAGAGAAGCTTTGTGTATTGTATATAAAATGAACTTTGTTTGCACCATTCCGCAAGCAACTTAAACTGCTTAGGAGTCCAGCCAGACATTCCTTCCCAGTTGATCATTTAAATGGAGGTCAAATTTAGAACCCAACTTATATTCATTTAAAAATAGACATTGCCTTTAGAAAGCTGACCTTTGGTATATTTGGGGACTAGGGATCTGATAGGCTATCTCTCATGATGTACATCACTCTGTTTTAGACTCTGAAAGGCAGTATGCCTTTGAAGCTAGATGAAGTCAGTGTGCTTGTAACGTGGGACCCAGTCTGTGTACTTCTTCAGTGTGCTTCTTCAATCTGCTTCTTCAGTCCATGCTTATTACTTCCAGGAAATTCATGAGAAGATGACAGATTATTCATTATAGAATTGAGTCTAGTTTCTCTACACTAATTTTATTGGATATTTTCCAGTTTGAATAGGAAAGGTTAGAGAACATGGAAAGAAAAGTTAACAGGTTAATTTTAAGGTGATAAGACCATCGTACTGATATATTCTTCATGTGATTTAGGTGAGTCAGGATTTTTTCCTCTGGAGAGTGCGTAAATCAGGGATGTGCACTTTTGGCTTCCCTGGGCCACACTGGAAGAATAAGAATTGTCTCAGGCCACACATAAAGTGCACGAACACTAATGACAGCTGATTAGCTTTAAAAAAAAAAAAAAAAAGAAGAAAAAGAAAAACAGAAAAATCGCCAAAAAATCTCATAACATTTCAAGAAGTGTATGAATTTGTGTTGAGCTGCATTCAAAGCTGTCTTGGGCTGCATATGGCCCATGGGCTGTGGGTTGGACAGGCTTGTAAATGTTGTTAAACCTACAGACGAGAAAGGTAAGACTAGTGACAGCTCTCATGGGGCTGGAAGTCAGTTTATCACATGTTGCAACTTAACATTATTCATTTATGCAAGCGAATAATCAGTTATCAAAACATGGAGGGATTCTTTCAAGCCTAATTTATCACACACAAGTCTAAGGTTTACATAGAGTGTGTTAAACAGATACGTTAATAGGGTAAGATTGGAGTAGAGAAGGTTATTGCTGACTTTTTAATTATCAGAGAAGTGAACATATATTGAGCTTGCGTAGATATAAATTATTGCCTAAAATTTCCCCTAAAATTGAAACAAAGTGGTAATAAGTTATTTTGATTTCATTAAAAAAAAACCTTGAAGGACAATTTTTTTTCTTCATGATTTAACAGTGTTACTTAGGCATTTATTTTGATGTAGGAAAACATGTATTTATTTCTGGACACCACTTTTCTTGTAGTCTTAATAATTATTATCTTAACCAACACCTTTGTATAATAGTTTCCTTGAGGCGGATACCTTTTAATGGTGTCAGTGCTTAACATTATGTCTTTTCAGCAACACAAAATTATATATTATTTTGTGACTGTGTCTATAATGTTATTTTTTTACATCAAAATAAGTATTTTTAAAAAAGAAAATGTGGGTTGTTTAACTTGTATTTTATTTATAAGAGGATATATTGTCGATGTTATTATAATAATTGATGTGTTTCCAACAGAGGACCTCTGTGAATATTTTTGCATTGCCCACACAGGTAATGTGTGAACATCTCCAAGATTACTGTGCCATTAACTAGCTCCCACAAAGTGTCATACAGCGACATTATTTGAAACACTTGTGGAAACATTTTGAAGCATTTATCATTTTTTCTTTGTTGTACACATATTTGAACAAAAGCAAAATAATTGCTTGCAATAGTTACTTTTCATAGTAACATAAATGCTGAATCTATAAAAAGTAGAATTTCTTTATAAAGATGACCTTAGGTATTAGCTGCCTAATATTGAACATACATTGTAGAGAACATTTGCAAAGGTAGCGGTTTAATAGGAATGAACATGCTTGTTCCTGATACTGGGAAGTTTGCTTATGTAACTTAGTAGCAATGATGTTTATCATATCCTAATTTTTTATAATACTCTGTATATCACGGAGTGTTTAAGTAGTTACCCTTTTTAATCCTCAGAGTCCTCCCTTCAAACAGGACATCGATATTTAAAAACAAAAATAAATTAAATCCACCTATTAATATATTTCTAACTTATTGGAAAGGAAATGTCAACTCCTAATTGATTTTCAGTGGTCTCTTAATTTCAATTTTGTTTTTCCTTCATTATAGCAGAATACTCAAGCAAACCAAGTGTGGCTCTTGGAAACTCTGAGCTGTCTTTGGGCACAGTTCTCTGAAGTTTAAATTCCAGTTGTTCCTTTTGGTGATCATCATTCATTCTTCTTTTTCCCCTTGAGTCCCTTCTATGTGTCAGGCCTAGGCTCTGGGGACACTATTTCTCCAAACTGACACTGTACTTATCTTCATGGAACTTAATGGCTTAGTGGAAGAGACATGAAACAAATATGGACATATGAACTGTAATAAGTGCTCTAGAAGCAATATAAGCGATATTATTAGGGAGCAACCTGATTGTTGTTTTGAGACAGTCTCACTCTGTCGCCCAGACTGGAATATAGTGGGGTGGGCAATCACGGCTCACTGCAGCCTTGACCTCCTGAGCTCAAGCAATCCTCCCACCTCAACCCCCCAAGTAGCTGGGACAACAGGCATATGCCACCACACCTGGGTAATTTTTGTATTTTTTGTAGAGATGGGGTTTCGCCATGTTGCCCAGTTGCTTTTTTTGCCTAAAATTTCCACTAAAATGGAAACTCCTGGGCTCAAGTGCTCAGCCTGCCTTGGCTTCTCAAAGTGTTGAGACAACAGGCATATGCCACCACACCTGGGTAATTTTTGTATTTTTTGTAGAGATGGGGTTTCGCCATGTTGCCCAGTTACTTTTTTTGCCTAAAATTTCCACTAAAATGGAAACTCCTGGGCTCAAGTGCTCAGCCTGCCTTGGCTTCTCAAAGTGTTGAGATTACAGGCGTGAGCCACCATTTCAGGCCTGATGTTTTATTTCAAACACACACACACACACACCCTTCTCCCCTCCATGAAGAGTTGGCATTTGTAGGCTATATTTTCAGTAAATTGTAAATAAAGAGAATTGTGAGAATTTACCTGATAATCCTCCTTTATTATAGTTCGGGTTGTGTGTGTGGGAAAAATGCTCTCCTGTTTCTGCTAATCCAAGTCAGTCAGCACCATCTCCCCTCTGTCACCTAATGATCTGACTGTATTTGAACCTGTGTAATGGCGAGGCACCATGGCAGCCAGCATTGGCCGAGACGCCCGTCCCCGACAACAAAGTCTTTGTTTGGCTACATTGGGAAATACTGGCTACTACTAGGGCTGAGTGCAAAGAGGGTGGTATAGTAACTCATTTTTTTGTGCTAGCAGCCTGATGGCACAGTTACAGCAAGGATTTGGCAGCAAGGAGCAAGTGTGGATTGCTTGAAGTTTCAAGGGGAGATGAGGCAGGAGAGAATTTAGAACTGTGGTGTTGGTTTTATTAGTTTAGAAGTTTTAATCTTCAATATAGCCTTGTTTTTTCCCAGCAGCATAAAGGGTCAACTTGATGCCCTATTAAAAAAGAGCCAGAAGTGGGGTTTACAGGTGACAATTTTAGCGTGTTCCTTTTCTTTAAGAAAAATCTTTGACTCTGAAAGAGCTTGACAGAGCTATTTAATAGTGTGGACATCTGTTGAGGCAGATAGCAGTTTTCTTGGATATAGATCATATTAATAAAAACTCTGGATAAACAACCTCTGCTGTCTGGTTCAGACTTGAAGACTGTATGATAGGACCAGGCCTGTGCATTAGCTCTTTACTGGTCAAAACGTTCGTGAGTGAAAGCCACTCTTATTTTTCAGAGACAGGATCTCACTCTGTCTCCCAGGGCACAGTTGTGGTTCACTGCAGCCTCAATCTCCCAGGCTCAAGCAATCCATCTCAGCTTTCCAAGTAGCTGGGACCATGGGCATGTGCTACCATGCCTGGCTAGATTTTTTTTTTTTTTTTTAATGTAGGGATGGGGCCCACTCTATTGCCCAGGCTGGTCTCAAACTCCTGGGCTCAAGCAATTCTGCCACCTTGGCCTCCCAGAGTGCTGGGATTACAGGCGTGAGCCACTGTACCCAACCAGTAAATAGCATTTTCATGTATTCACCTTCTTTTTTGTTGTCCTGGAAGGCAGAATCTGGGATCTCTTTTACTTCTGTAACTGTTCTCCAAATTCCAACTCAATTTATATCAAAAGAGTATGTCTGTGGTGGCTGCCCCTTTATCCGTTCCCTGAAACATAGGTATTTTTTTTTTTTTTAGAGACAGGGTCTTGCTCTGTCACCCAGGCTGGAGTGCAGTGGCGTGACTGTAGCTCTGTAGCTTACTACAACCTTGAACTCCTGGGCCCAAGCAATTTTCCTGCCTCAGCCTCCTGAGTAGCTAGCACTACAGGTGCCCAACCCTCTGCGCCTCCAATTGTTTTACTTTTTGTAGTGACAGGATTTTTCCATGTTACCCAGGCTGGTCTTGAATCCTGGGCTCAAGCGGTTTTCCCCACTCACCCTCCCAAAGTGCTGGGATTACAGGTGTGAGCTCTTGCACCTGGCGAAAATAGTTATTGAAGAACTACTAGGGCAGGTGGGAGGCCTTGTTCTACTGCTATGTTTGTGAACAATACAAATTCAATTATTTTTGTGTATGTGACTTACAGGGACTGGCGAAACAATTAAATTGGTTGACCAGGGTGACTGAGGAGACTTTCATTATGTTTCTCCAAGGACATAATATTAAACAACAAAAAAAGTATTTTGACAAAGTATCATCACCAAAGTATCCCTCATCATAATATATAGCACAGGCTGGAAACTTGGATTATTGTTTCTTATCTAAAAGCAGTTAGTAGAACAAAGGTTATGCATGTTCTATTAGCAGTGAAGCTGATACTATAAAGTCTATATAATTTTATTCAAATGGATTAAGAAAATTAACGTGTTTATATTTGGAACACGTGGTCAGATATTTTATGATGAATAAATTTTAATTCAGCAAATATTTGTTTGTGTTACTCCTTAAATGATAGATTCAGCATTTTGTTTGTTTTTTTAGTATTATAAAGGAACTTTATACTCCTGATCACTGATAATGTGGGCAGGCCAGCCTGAGGGGACTCCATGATTCAGTCTTTACTGTACAATAGCACAGGGGCTTTTGCTTTTAAACACGAGTTCTCTGATTGGGTAATGCGTGTATGAGTGCTGAAAAATCTCTAGAATTGAGGCTTTGAAAGGTTATCAGTTTTACACCTTCTTGTCCTATTCGGATGCCTTTTATTCTTGTTTCGTTTTATTTTGTTTTGCCTTCTAGCAGCAGTTAGAATCTTCATTGAATTGTTGAATAGAAATGGTGACAGTGGATGTCCTTGTTTTGTTCCTGATGTTAGAGGGAAAGCTTTCAGTCTTTTACTGTTGATATGATGTTTGTTCAGGCTGAGGAAGTTCCCTTATGTTCCTGGTTTACTAAGGCTTTTGTTTTTTCTTTTTAAATCATTAGTGGTGTTGAATTAAATTTTTCAAGTGCCTTGTATATATTGATAAAATTGTGTGGCTTTTTGTCCTTTATTAATATGTTGTATTAATTGACTTTTGGAGGTTATGATAATTGATTTTTGGATGTTAAACCATACTTGCTAGGATGAATCCCATTTGGTTATAGTATCTAATTGAGATCTTCTCTTCTCTTTCTCCTCCTCCTCCTCCCCCACCTCCTTCTCCTCCTTCTCCTTCTCCTTCACCTTCTCCTTCTCCTTCTTCTTCTTCCAACAGGGTCTGGCTCTGTCACCCAGGCTGGAGTGCAATGGTATGATCTTGGCTTATTGTAGCCTCAACCTCCTAGGATCAAGTGATCCTCCCACTTCAGCCTCAGTAGTAGCTGGGACTATAGGCATATACCACCTCATCCAGCCAATTTTTAAAATTTTTTGTAGAGATGGGATCTTACTATGTTGCCCAGGCTGGTTTCTCCTGCATCAGCCTCCCAAGTAGCTGGGACTACAGTCGTGCACCACCATGCCTGGCTAATTTTTGTGTTTTTAATAGAGACGGGGTTTCACTGTGTTTAGCCAGGCTGTTCTCAAACTCCTGACCTCGTGATCTGCCTGCCTCGGCCTTTCAAAGTGCTGGGATTACAGGCATGAGCCACTGTGCCTGGCCCAGGGTGGTCTTGAACTCTTGGGCTCAGATGATCCTCCCACCTTGGACTCCTAAAAGTGCTAGGATTACCGGTGGGAGCCACTGCACCCAGACAGAGGATTTTTTAATTGAGAATTTTTGTTTGTAAATTGCTGAGGAATATTGGTTCATTGTTTTCTTATTTTGTAATGTTCTTGTTTGGCTTTAGTATTGTAATATAGAATGAGTTGGGAAGTGTTGTCTCTTTCTCTGTTTTCTAGAAGAGTGTGTGAAGAATTGGCATTGTGTCTTTACGTATCTGATAGAATTCCATGGTGAAGCCATGTAGGCCTGATATTTTCTTTGTGGGAAGATTTTTAATTAGTAATTCAATTTCTTATTTTAGGTATATTGAGATTTTCTGTTTCTTCTTGAGTCAGTATTGATTATTTATGTTTCTCTAGGAATTTGTCCATTTTATCTAATTTGTCTAATTTGATGGCATACCGTTTTTATATTTTCTTTTTATATATTTAAAATACATTTTATACTGTAGGGTCAATAGTGATGCTCCCTCATTTATTCCTGACTTTGGTAATTTGGGGGGGAGGGTAATTTTCTTTTTTTCTTGGTCAATCTAAGTAAAGGTTTGTCTATTTTATTTACTTTTTCAAAGAACCAGCTTTTGGTTTTATTGACTTTTCTCTTACTATGTTTCTATTTTCAGTTTCATTGGGTTTTACTCTAAACTTTAACTTCTTTCTTTCAGCTTGCTTGGGGTTACTTTACTGTTTAGTTTCCTAAAGTGAGGACAATTGAGATCTTTCTTATTTTCGAAAATAAGTTTAAGTTTAAAGCTATACAATTCTCAGCTGTGAGCAATGTTTCACACCTGTAATCCCAGCACTTTGAGAGGCTAAGGTGGGAGGATCATTTGAGGCCAGGATTTCGAGACTAGCCTGGGTAACATAGTGAGACTCTGTCTCTACAAACAAACAAACAAACAAACAAACAAAATTCAGCTGGGTTTAGTGGCATGTGCATGAGGCCCCAACTACTTGGGAGGCTGAGTTGGGAGGATTGCTTGAGACTGCTGTAGTTAGCCATGCTACTGCACTCTAGCCTGCAAGACCCTGTCTAAAAAACAAACAAACAAACAAACAAAAAAACTATAAAATTGTCTTTAGCCACAGCTTTAGCTGCATCCCATAAATTTTGATGTTTTATTTTTGTTTTTATTCAGTGTAAGATATTTTTAAATTTTTGAGCTGGGTGTGGTGGCATATGCCTATGGTCCCAGCTACTCAGGAAGCTGAAACAGGAGGATCACTGAGCCGAGGAGTTCAAGGCCAGTCTGGGAGGCTCCATGTCTAAAGATAAAAATTATAATAATGATAACAATAAATATATTTCTTAATTTTGCTTGTGATTTTTTTTCTTTAACCCATGGGTTGTTTGGATGTTATTGTTTGATTTTCAAGTATTTGGAGATTTCTCAAATTTCTTTTGATTGTTAATTTTAATTCTTTGTATTCAGCAAACATATTTTATATTATTTCAATCCTTCTAAATTTGAGACTTGTTTTGTGACATTGCAAATGGTCTAACCTGGACCTTAAAAAGAATGTGTATTCTGCTGTTCTTGGATGAAGTTTTCTATAGATGTCAGTTAAGTCAGTATGGTTAATTATACTGTCTAGTGTTTATACCCTTGCTGATATTTTGTCTGGTTGTTCTATCAATTATTTAGAGTGGGATTTTGAAATCTTAATTATTGATGAATTGTCTCTCTCCTTCCAGTTCTGTTCATTTTTGTTTCATTTGTTTTGGTGCTCTGTTGTTAGGTTGCATGTAGGTTTTTAATTGTTATATTTCACTGATGACCCTTTTATCATTATAAATTGTCCCTCTTTTTCTCCATTAATGTTTTTATCTTAAAGTAAAAAGAGAATCCTTTAATAATGATCCTGGGCCGGGCATGGTTGCTCACGCCTGTAATCCCAGCACTTTGGGAGGCTGAGGCGGGCGGATCATGACGTCAGAGGATTGACACCACCCTGGCCAACATGTTGAAACCCACCTCTATTAAAAATACAGAAATTAGGGGGCATGGTGTTGTATGCCTGTAATCCCAGCTACTCAGGAGGCTGAGGCAGGAGAATCACTTGAACCCAGGAGGCAGAGGTTGCGGTGAGCTGAGATCATGCTACTGCACTCCAGCCTGGGTGACAAGAGCAAAACTCTGTCTCAAAAAAAAAAAAAAAAAAAAAAAAAAAAAAAAAAAAAGAAAGAAAATCCTACAGTTTTATTTATTTTTATTAAGATGGGGTCTTGCTATATTGCCCAGGCTGGTCTTGAACTCCTAGACTCAAGGAATCCTTCTCCCTTAGCCTTCCAGAGTGCTGGGGATTACAGATGTGAACCACTACACCTGGCCTATACTGTTCTAAATGATCATACACGTATACAATTCCAGGAATTTAAACACATGTATGGATTTTTGTGACTTTCCTTATAATAAAGATTCAGAAGTGTTTTGTAACCCCCTAAAACTCCCTCATGCTATCCCTTTATAGTCACTCCTTTGCCTGCCCGTAATCCCTGGCAACCCCTGATCTGCGGTCCATTCCTGTAGTTTTTTCTTTTGAAGAATGTCACTTAACTTAATAAATTGGGATGTTATATAAATGGAACCATACAGTATATAATCTTCCAAGACTAGCTACTTTGACTAAGCTTGCCTTTGAGATTCATCCAAGCTGTTGCATGTATCAGTATTTCCTTTTTATTGCAGGATATTCCATTGTGTGGATATACCAATTTGCTTATACAATCACCTGTTGAAGGACACTTGAGTTGTTTCCAGTTTTGAGTGATTGTGAATAGAGCTGCTATAAACATTTGTGTCCAGATTTTTCTGTTAATGTAAGCTTTCCTTTCTCTAGGATAGATGCCCAGGTGTGTGATTTCTGAGTCATAGGGTAAGTGCTTTATGAGAAACTGCCAAACCACTTTCAAGAGTGACCGTATCATTTTTTGTTCCCACCAGCAGTGTTGGAGAGTTCCCATTTCCCATTCTTGCCACCACATAGTATTGCCAGTATTTTAAATTTTGGCCATTTTAATAGGTGTGAGCAGGATCTTCTTATGACTTTAATTTTCATCTCGCTAATGGCTAATGGTGGTTTCACACATCTTTCATGTATTTGTCATCTTTATACCTCTTTAGTAGAGTTTCCTCTTTAAGCTTGAAATTTTCTATGTTAACCTTTTCTGAGAAATCTTATTTTAGGTACACTTAAAAATACAATCTTTTCTTGATAACAAAGTCATTGTATGAACTGTAATTTTCATATGGGTTTGGAATTACAGGGAAGCTAGCAATGACTATTGAGTGGTGTAAGGCTGCTTATGTCTCTTTCAGGCATTCCGTTTCTGCTGTTAGCATGCCGGATTCTGGCAGTGGTTCCACTTCCATTCCCTTTTTGGTTTACTGCTTTTGTGAAATGATCATGAATAAGGCTGTAAGAATCATGTTTGAAAAAATATAGTGAAGTGCTTCTCAGTAAATTCCCCAAGAGCTCTTCTCTAAGGAAAGTACATAAACTCTGTAACATCTGTTTTAGTGCTCCTCCAAACTGGGGGCCCTGAAATTCATCTGAGGAGTCTATAAGTGTGAATCTGTGTGTGCAGTGAGCATTGTCTACGAGCTGAATAAACAGTATTCTGTGCAATACATATTCTACTATTTTCAGAATTATATGGATGCTGTTGAACAATCTTGCGTTTGGGTAGTTTTTGTTTTTTCTTTATGTAATTTGCCTACCAACTCTTTTGCTGCTTTTTCTAGTCCATGATGTGGTGAGTAGAATTTTTCAGATGGAGCTTTCTTGATAAGTGAGGTGTTGCTGTTTGTGACTAGTCAGGACAGGATGAAGTAGGCTTTTTGTTTGTGCTGTTTAACCATAGGTTATCAAATGTTCTTTAAAAGGCTTATATTAATATATTAATTTTTGATGATGCAGTATTGCATACTTTTGCTGAAAAGCATTTTGGGAAAATTGGGATACTTCAGATTCTTCAAATGATAGGGTTTATATGATTTGTCATTAACACTAACCTAACAAGTGACAAGAAAAAGTGTATTCCTCAAGTTGTTATTGCATTAAAAGAAACATTTAACATGGTTTGCAGGGTCAATTCTTTCCCACATTCATCAAGTCATTTTGATGCTTTTATTATAAATAAAACTTGATTAGTAGATTATTGGTTTAATCAAGATTATAAAAATAGAAAAGGAGGTGGCGCATGCTTGTAGCTAGCTACCTGGTAGGTTGAGGTGGGAGGATCACCTGAGCTTGGGGAGGTTGAGACTGTAGTAGGCTGTGATCGTGTCACTGCATTCCAGCCTGGTTTGACACAGTGAGACCCTGTCTCAAAAAAATATTTATCTATACAGAGAGAGAAAAGGAAACTGTTCCTATGTATGTAATTTATATAAGCACAACATCTGCTTGTGTATTGTTGACCAGACTTTTTCTGAAGTTTTTAAAGTACTCTTCTGCTTTGCATGCCTCATCCTGTCAAGCAAGTTCTCATTTAAGGAATATATAATTGTATCATAATATGGTAATTTGTTATGCAAATATCATATGTTAAATTATCAATCTAACAGCTTTATTTTCTTCGGTTATTTTTGGTTCTCATTTCAGGATGTGAAATAGGGTAGCAATAGAAATTAGCAAAAGGAAAAAAAAGGTAATTGATGTGCTAAATAATCATTGCCCTAATTTTAGTT
Source organism: Colobus angolensis palliatus (assembly GCF_000951035.1). NCBI lineage: Eukaryota > Metazoa > Chordata > Mammalia > Primates > Cercopithecidae > Colobus > Colobus angolensis. The sequence continues at coordinate 22,748,017 of NW_012116265.1, read as the reverse complement.
ATGAGATATTCAGGGCTGTAATTTGTTTTGGGGGCCTTTTTTGGTTTGTTTTGTATCACATTTACTTAGATTCTCAATTTCTTCATGATGTGTCCCATCAGAAATCAGGGATTCAGTTCCTAACCATTTCTCATTAAAATAAGCCCTAAGGTTCTTTTATATTGAAGAATTATACCAAATTTGTTAGAAATTAAAATCTTTGCATAAACTTTAAAATATCATAAACTTGCTAATATTAGTTGAATTAGTCTAAATATTCCTTTTTTTGACATTTGGAGGTAGTGTTTGAGTGTCATTGAGGTTAACTAGAAAAAGGAAGACATTGATAAGTTGAACATTAAAATTAAGAATTTCTCTTCAACAGAATAAAAATTAAGAGAAAAAAGGCAAGCTACAGAGTGGGAGGAAATATTTGCAGCACATACATCCAACAGAACACTCATAACCACAATACTTAAAGAGCTACAAATCAATAAAAGCCTGACACTCCCTCCCTCTTGCCTTCCCCCAGCCAAAGATCTAAGACTTGAAGAAGCAATTCACAAAAGAAGATGCTCATTTGGACAATAAAATAAGCCTCTTTTTTTTTTTTTTTTGAGACAGAGTCTCGCTCTGTCGCCCAGGCTGGAGTGCAGTGGCCAGATCTCAGCTCACTGCAAGCTCCGCCTCCCGGGTTTACGCCATTCTCCTGCCTCAGCCTCCCGAGTAGCTGGGACTACAGGCGCCCGCCACCTTGCCTGGCTAGTTTTTTGTATTTTTTAGTAGAGACGGGGTTTCACCATGTTAGCCAGGATGGTCTCGATCTCCTGACCTCGTGATCCGCCCGTCTCGGCCTCCCAAAGTGCTGGGATTACAGGCTTGAGCCACCGCGCCCGGCCAAAATAAGCCTCTTAAAAGGCTCTCGAAATCATATGGTGGAAGTGCAAATTAAAGCCACAGTTGTATTATTACATTCTTACTGGCAGAACGAATGAAAAAGATAACCCCAAGTCTAGAGCAACTGGACAACTCTGCTAGTGGAAGTATAAATTGCAACTTATACACCCTGCTAGTGGGAATAAAATTGCTAGAACTTTTGACCCAGCAGTTCCACTACCAGGTGTACAGATCCAACGGAAACACACACATCTGTGCCCCAAAGAATATGCCAAAAGTGTTTACAGCAGCATTATTTGTGCTTGCATCAAACTAGAATAAAACAAAATGTTCATCAGAAGTTAGAAGGGGGCAGGGTGCGGTGGCTCACTCCTGTAATCCCATCACTTTGGGAGGCCAAGGTGGGCGGGTCACCTGAGGTCGGGAGTTTGAAACCAGCCTGACCAACATGAAGAAACCCCATCTCTACTAAAAATACAGTATTAGCTGGGTGTGGTGGCACATGCTTATAATCTCAGCTACTCAGGAGGCTGAGGTAGGATAATTGCTTAAACCTGGGAGGTGGAGGTTGTGGTGAGCCAAGATCGCAGCATTGCACTCCATCCTGGGCAACAAGAGTGAAACTCCATCTCCAAAAACAAAACAAAACAAAAACATTAAAAGGGGCCGAGTGCAGTGGCTCAGGCCTGTAATCCCAGCACTTTGGGAGGCCAAGGTGAGAGGATTGCTTCAGCTCAGGAGTTTGAACCAGCCTGGGGAACATAGTTAGATGTCATCTCTACAAAAAATTTTAAAAATTAGCTGGGTGCAGTGGTGTGCACCTGTGGTCCCAGCTACTTGGGGGACTGAGGTGGGAGGATCGCTTGAGCCCAGGAGGTCGAGGCTACAGTGAGCCATGTTCAAGCCACTGCACTCCAGCCTGGGTGACAGAGCGAGATCCTATCTCAAAAATAAACCGATAAAAATAAATATATACAAAGAGAAAAGATAAATGGAGAAATTCTGTGTGGTATTTTGCTTTCTATAGCAACAAAGATGAAGTTCACAATGTGAAACCAAAGAAGACGTAAGAAAGTGTACATATTCTATGACCTCATTTAAATAAATTGCTTTTCCCATGTTGTAAAGTGACCATACAGAAACAGGCAGAACTAATCTGTGGTGCTAGAAGTCATAATGGTTGTTAGCATTGGAGGTTACTGAGGACTTATGAGGGTGGCTTCTGAAATGTTGGTAATGTTCTCTTTCCTGATGAAGTAGTAGTTACAGTGGTAGGTTCAGTTTCTGAAAGTTCTAAAAGGTGTATGTGTAGAATTTATATATTTCAAGTTTTATAAAAGCTTAATTAAAAAATTAATTGAAGGCTGGGCACAGTGGCTTCATGCCTGTAATCCTAGCACATTGGCAGGCCAAGGCGGGAGGATTGCTTGATTTCCAGGAGTTTGAGACCAGCCTGGGTCTCAAAACATAGTGAAACGCTGTCTCTGCAAAATGAATGAATGAATGAATGAATGAACATATGAATGATACAAAAATTAGCTGAGCATGTTGGCATGTGCCTATAGTCCCAACTGTTTGGGAGGCCAAGGTGGGAGGGTCGCTTGAATCTGGGAGGTAGAGGCTGCAGTGAACTGCCAGTACACTCTACCCTGGGTGACAGAGTAAGACCCTGTTTCCAAAAACACCAAAAACAAAAACAAAAAACAAAAAAAACCACTTCATCGAACGTAGCTTTTTTTTTTTCTTCTGTGTGTCATATTGTAGCCTAGTATGCTAACAAGTAATAGAATTCTTCAGTTTTAGCCATGATTGTTCTTAAAAATCATTTTACCTTCATGGACTGATGCATTTATTTGGCTATTTTGGTTTTACTATTATGAGAGCCTTTGAGATACTTGAAAAAAAAATATATATATATATATATTTGAGACAATGTGTTGCTGTGTTGCCAGGCTGGAGTGCAACCTCTGTCTCCAGGGTTTAAGTGATACTCATGCCTCAGCCTCCCGAGTAGCTGGGACTACAGGCACATGCCACCATGCCTGGCAATTTTCTTTTTTGTATTTTTAGTAGAGACAGGGTCTCACTATGTTGGCCAGGCTGGTTTCAAACTCCTGGCCTCAAGTAATCCACCTGGCTCGGCCTCCCAAAGAGTTGGGATTACAGGCATGAGCCACCATGCCCAGCCTAGAATCTTGAGTATTTTAAAGGCCCTTTAATGAAGGATCACTTTTGTAGACAGACAAAAATTTTTGGCTATTAGGGTAGAGTATATTAAATATGAAAACTTGTCAACATTTAAAACATGTTACAGATAACTAAAATAAAATACTCTTATTCCTAGTGACCCATTTAATCCAGAGAGACTATTTTTCACTTACATTAGTGCAAATGTAGTTATGGTTTAATATACCTTTCAGTTTTATCATCCTTGTATTCTCATAAGACTCCTCTAACACTGTGTTCTGCCACATGTTAATGAAGTTCTTTGTTTCTTTCCCCATTATACTATGGTTTTCTTGAGGAAAGGAGCTGCTTTTTAAAAATTCTCCTAGCATAGTGCATTGCTTATATTAAATAATCAGAAAACATCATCTCCATATTTGATACAAGAAGACTTAGTAATAAAATTCCAGAAGTTTTGAATTCTTATGCATGTCCCCTTGCTGTAGGACAAAGTTAGTTGCAATTCTTGCATGATGTGACGTGAAATTTTGTAGTCATCATGTCCCTGACCTCTATCGAAAAAATGTGCTTGATATTGTTAGCATGATAAACTTTTATGTCTAAGTTTAGCTTCAAATGGTGTAGGTAGTATTATTTAAAAAGGGGAAGATCTAGAGTTCTTTTATCTAATAGTATAGCTCGTTTTATCCTACGAACAGTGCGCATGAAAGTCAATTACAAAGTTATACATCTAGAAGGTCATGGAATTTTCTGGCATGGTACCTGTTTTGGTTTTGATGCTGAACCCATGTATATATTCAGTCATTTTTAAATGTTCTCTGAGTAAATTGGTGTCCTCATTAAGCTGATTATGCTGAAGAAACATTTTAAGATGCTGATTCATTGACTTGATTATCCTTTACATTTCCAACAGTATTGGCAGAAGTAGAATACATTTATTGGTTGGCAAATTCAGTTTCCTTATTTGTAAAACATTTAAAAATTTGTAGTACATCCAGTTCAGAGTGGCTAATTGTGATTATGGTAATTGCCAAAGATGCTTGATGCTGTAAATGTTTCACATATTTTTCTTTAATGTTTCTGGACAACCCATTTGTTGAGATTAAAACACCAAAAAAATTGTCACTGAAATTGTTAATATGTATGTATATGTTTATTTACTTTTGTAAACTATGTTGGAGTAATTTTATATTTACAGAAAAGTTGCAAATGTGTTAGTATGTATTGAATTGCCCTGAGTGATAGTTACTTATCTAGTATTTCTCTTGAAAGTTTAATATTTTTATTTTTTTTGAGATAGGGTCTCGCGCTTGTTGCCAGGCTGGAGTGCAGTGCTGCAATATTGGCTGACTGTAACCTGTGCTGGGTTCAAGCAATTCTCATGCCTCAGCCTCCCAAGTAGCTGGGATTACAGGCATGAGCCATCGCACCCAGTCCTAAAAGTTTAATAATTTAAAAAAAAAATATTCTTGCCTCTGATCTTTGTTCAATAGACAAATATTTTAAAGTTTTTGTGTTTAAATGAAAGTATGCTGTTTTCGTTATCCTTTTACCTTGAACGTCACTTTTCCGGTGCGGTAACATGACCGTTACTCACGTGGAGCGCTGTGAAGTGTGTATATGTAAGATTTATGTTCTGCATTTATGAGTATGAATAAACGTTACTGAATCAGGACCATGGGGATCATTTAGTTGTAGAATCAGAAATCTGATGAAATGTTCACAGTTTCCTATTTTTATAAAACGGAGTGGTTTAAAACTGCATATGCCAGCTTTCCTTTCTCTATTCCCTACCTCCTTTTCTGTTGTAGTTATATAGTAATACATGAGGGCAGTTTGTAAGGACAAAAAGATACCATATTTTTAAAAATAAAAGATACCTTCCGTTGTAAGGCACACCATTTTCTTAAGTAGTATTAAGGAAAAAAATGCTCTGTGAGGAATTGAGTTGAATCTGGGAAAATTTTTAAAAAAGAAAAAAATGCAGCCTTCTAAACTGTGGTACATTGCTAAGATGCCAGGAAATATAAGATGCGTACTGATTTCAGTGATGTTGAAGTGAAGAAAAATGTGAGTTTTAGATCCATTCCAAACATTCTCTGCTCTAACAAAATTATTTTATTTGGGGTTTAACTTGGGAGTTCTACCTTTTTTAGAATTCAGTAGAGAATCATTCATTTGAGCTCTGGCTTGCTTTTGGCTAAAATACTGTTGGAGACATGTTCTAATCAGTATGTCTGATTTTAAGAAGATATGAAAATTTTTAGTGAAGGATCACTTTTGTAGACAAATTTGAGTGCTTTTTGGGAGCAATGAAAAGCCACGTTGTGCTTCATATAACCTGAGTTCTTATGTTAAACGTGGCCTCCAAGAACCATTTCGTAGTTTTCATTTTCCTTTGCATTTTCAGTGTTTCTCTTTACTGACCATTCACTTTACTTAATATTTTGTAGTTTAAAAGACTTTTCTCAACCTTGATTCTTTTTCAAACTATCACCGTTCTTTCATTCCTCGCCCAGGTGATCACCAGTTTATTTCCCCGTGTTGCCTAGGTCACTCAGATACTTCCCCACCTCATTTATTTATTAAGCAGTTCTCTGTGTAAGATCTGTGTCTCTACCATTTTGCTGAAATGCTTCTCTCTTAGTTCCTTAGTAGTTTTCTAAGTTTCTGAAGCTGGTGACCTCTTTTTAGCTCATTTGTCAAAATTTATCGTTACTGCTGTGTAACACTGGTATCTCATAGCTCTCTCTTTCCTCTTTTTTTAGCGCTGTCGCTATAGTTTTTCATCTCTGTGCCAATCTTGTTATCCCATGATGCCTAGATTTTATTTTTTTATCTACTCTATTATTAAAATAATATTGAAATATAAAATGCTCCATAAATGTATCACTCCAATGTAATACTTATTTGAACTTTGAGTTTTTCTGTCTTTGTCTTGGCCTAGCTTTTCATTCTTTACTTCCTGTACTTTTAATCTTGGTAGGTATATTACAAGTTGAACATCTCTAATCCCAAAATCGGAAATTTGAAGTGCTTTAAAATTTAAAACTTTCTGAGCACCAACATGACGCCACAAGTGGAAATTTCCACACCTGACCTGATGTGACAGTTTGCGCTTCATTGATGTTTCAGTGTACACAAACTTTGTTTTGTGCACAAAATTATTGAAAATGTTGTATGAAATTACCTTCAGGCTATGTGTATAAAGTGTATATGAAACACAAATGAATTTTCATGTTTAAACTTGCGTCCCATCCTTAAGCTATCTCATTATGGATATGCAGGTATACCCCCTTCCCCCACAAAAACATAAATTCTGAAATGCTTCTGGTCCCAAGCATTTTAGATAAGGGATACATCTTGTATTCTATTTTCCACCTTAACGTGGTATCAGTTATTTTTCCAGGTTTGCACATGTTGTCCCATTATTCTCACATGAAAGAACAAAAAATTATTGGTTATAGTTTTGTTGCACCATAATTTTCTACATATGTCTGTTGTTGGATAATTGACTTGTTTCCAGATTATTTGTGTTTTGCTTCAAAAACATTGTAGTAGGATGTATATTTGTTCCTATAACCTTTTGCTTCTGTTGTATTATTTACATAAGATCCTTTTCTAGGAGTGCTATTAATTACTTGTCCAAGCAAATACACACACACACACATATATATATATATATTTTTTTTGAGACAGAGTTTTGCTCTTTTTGCCTAGGCTGGAGTGCAGTGGCACGATCTCGACTCACTGCAACCTCTGCCTCACGAGTTCAAGTGATTCTCGTGCCTCAGCCTCCCAGATAGCTGGGATTATAGGTGCATGCCACCATGCCTGGCTAATTTTTGTATTTTTGGTAGAGACGGGGTTTCACCATGTTGGCCAGGCAGGTCTCGAACTCTTGACCTTAGGCGATCCACCAGCCTCGACCTCCCAGAGTGCTGGGATTCCAGGTGTGAGCCACCGTGCCCGGTCAAATGTACGAAATATTACTTTGCTAATTAAGTAGTTGTACAGTGATGGTACTTCATTTTTGCTTTAATGTTTGTTTTTTTGATTAATAAGGGTATTTTTAAGTTTAATATTGAATTTATATTCCCCTATGAATTCTCTCCATATTATATCTCACATTTATCTATCTTGTAATCTATTTTTTTTTTTCCTTTTTTTCTTCTTTGACACAGGGTCTCATCATGTTGCCCAGGGTGGTCTGGAACTCCTGAGCTCAAGCGTTCCACCCGGCTCAATCTCCCAAAGGGCTGGGATTACAGGCGTGAGCCACCTTGCCTGGCCTGTTTTATAGTCTAATACAAAAGCCATAGCAGAGATACCTATTTTATATTGTAGAATTTCTAAATTATGTTGTTTTTAAGCCAAATGTGCAGAGAGATTATGCTTATTCACAGTGATGACTTTTGCAGTGTAATGCCTTAAATTCTTATCTTCGAGGTTAAATGGGCCTTTTGCTTTCCTCATGACATAAAAATTTAGAGGAAAACTTGGTAACTTTTTCACTTTATTAACTGACTGTTTTTGTTATTATGGCAGCACAATGTACTGTCACACAGTGATGCAGTTGGAGGGAAATTTTGTTGTTGATTTGTGCCTAATTTGTTTTTCCTGCCTGTTTGTTTCATTTGAAAGTGCTTTTAACATGTAAGATAAAACTTGTCGTATGTTAATTCTGGTCAATGAAAAATGTCTTCCAAGACCTTGATACAACATTTACATTGACAGTAATTAAGACACTCATCTTTCTGTGTTAACCTTAATCAATTGATATGTAGTTCAGTTTCGTGGGTAGTTTAGACTTGAATTTGGTTGTTAAGTAGATTACTTTACAGTGGACCACGATCTCTTTCTACGGCTGGAGTGTCACAACTGAATTAATTTTTGCTGTAATCTATGCACCATCAATTTAACTCATTTTGAAATCTGTCTTGACCATCTCACTCCTTGTACTTCCTTTTCCTTACTGTTACTTACTTACCTTCCAGTTTCTCGTACTGACTTGAATTATGGTTATTTCCTAAAGTTCCTTCATTATTGCCATTTCCTTTTAATATATTCTTTTTTGTGAGCTCAGTCTTCTTTCATTTTAACATATATCAAGCTCCCCTAAAGCCATAACTCTAGCCCTGTCAGACTTCTCTTACCAACCAGAGGTCTGTGTTTTCAGCTCCTCTCTTGACTCCATCATTCTGCAGCAGACTCACAAACTTAAGTGCCTGCAGGAGCCTGGCCGACAATGGCAATGAGTAAAAGCAGGCCTTGGGGTAAGAGAAAATATTTTTCTACTGTAAGAAGAAAAGAGGGCAAGTGGGACGATAGATGGTAGCCAGCATAAGCTCGAGGTGAGGAAGACAGTCTTGGGAACCTTGGAGAGAGAGGAGGAGAATGCAGGTTTCATGCTGGCTGTTTGGCTCCAGCCACCAGTGCTATTTGGGAATGTGGCCTCAAAGCTATCAGATCTACCAGTTTTTCAAGAGAAGCTGTTAATCTGTATTTTCATTTTAAATACATGATTTTAAAAAGTGGGATTGAATTTCTGTAAAACATTCCATGGGCCAAGGAAAATATACCCATGGACAAAGTTCTATATACAGGCTCTTAATTTGTGATCTCCTCCAGTAAAGGTGATACTTTAAGTTTGGTATGTTATTAACTACCCCTCCCCATTTTTCTCTTGTTTCTTTGTTCATGTAATAGTGAAACCATCCATTCAGCTTTTTAACACCTCCTCACCTCATTACTTTTTTGTTTGGAAAAGGAATCAGGGTCATGGGAAAGGCTTTTTCTAATTTAAAGGAAGTTTGTACATGTTTATAAGCCAAAGAGTAAGCCGAAGAAGTGATTTTAGAAAGAGAGAAGATATTGGAACACAGTATGTCCACTGGGGATGGCGTCCAGCGTAGAGAAGCCAGCCACGGACTTCTAGGAGCTGATGCTGATTCACCCTGCACACTTTTATTTCTCAATAATTATGTTTTAACCAAAAAGTTTTCTTTTTTCTTTTTATGCATATCATGTTTCCTTGAATTTCATGAATTTCCATAAATTTCTTTCCTTGAATTTATTATACTTTAAAAAACATAGTCTTTGTTTGTATGGCTTTTTTTTTTTTTTTAGGTATTCTTGAGTTCAGTACTCCTTTCCATGTTGCTGATTTTCATGGAATGAGTAGCGATTGTCATAGATTTATTTGTAGTAAGTGTTAGAACTAAAAAGTTGAATTCAGCTTTACCGTAAAGACTCTTCTTCACCTGGTAGTGCATGTAGGCTCTTATTACAGAAGCCATGGTGAGTGTACCCTGTTGGGTAGGGTAGATTTTCCCGTAAGATGTGGGCGTTTTAATTCCCTGGCTCACCATCCAAGGCCTGCTGCTTCTCCCAGAATCGGCTGACATTGTTAGTTATTCCTGGATTCTGCTAGGAAAATTTGTCTGAAGGTCCATCTTGTAAGGAGTTACAGTTCTCTTGGCCCTATGGAGTTTGTCCTCGTGCTGTTTCCATATGCTTTCTGTTTCTCAGAATTTCTCACTGGTCTGGTCTGCTGATATCACCTGTATTGGGATTTCCTGTACTTCATGAATTTGTGTTTTTATTTTCCTATTAAGTTGAGATAGGATGGAAAAAAGGTAAATTTGTAGGTTGTATTTAAAAACAAAATCTTTCAACAGATTTGAACATGTAATTGGTTTTTATTCATTATTCATGAACTGGGAAGCATTATGTCTACAAATTTGGAGCTCCATTGTGCATGGCAGAACAGTGGTTTTTTTGTAAGGTAGCTTGAGCAAGATCAAGGAAACAAGCTGGGCACGGTGGCTCACGCCTGTAATCCCAGCACTTTGGGAGGCTAAGGCCGGTGGATTGCCTGAGGTCAGGAGTTCTAGACCAGCCTGGCCAACAGTGAAACCCTGTCTCTACTAAAAATACAAAAAATTAGCTGGGCGTGGTGGTGGGCACCTGTAATCCCAGCTACTGGGGAG
>NW_012116265.1:22719382-22737902 GCF_000951035.1 Colobus angolensis palliatus | reverse complement strand
CCTGGGAGGCGGAGGTTGCGGTGAGCCAAGATCGCGCCATTGCACTCTAGCCTGGGCAACAAGAGCAAAACTCCGTCTCAAAAAAAAAAAAAAAAGAAAGAAAGCTCAAGCAAACAGTACAATATAAGAGAGCAGATTTGTTAACATCAGGTTATTTCAGGTTACTCTTCTTGTAAGGGTTAAAGCAGAAGAGACAGGAACTTCTGTATCATGCTGGTTCTGGGCTCTTTCGAATTGGTTTCTGTGAATCTCCTGGGTTTTTTTGGAAACACTGGCCTGTTTGGGATTTATCTGTTCTTAAAGTTTCAACTTGACACAAGTGCCTCCACTTTGATTTGGCCTGCTGGAGCCTAATGCAGAAGCTCAGTTCAAAACAGTGGCCTCCCATAAATTGTATTTAACAGTTCTTGGCAAGTTTGAACCAAAAATTTTTTCTCCTTATACAGGTCGCTTTTCTATTTCTGCTGTTTATGCTAGTTCCCCTTAATCCCCTTTCCTTTTCTTTTCTTTTTTCTTTTTTTCTTTTTGGAGTTTCACTCTTGTTGCCCAGGTTGGAGTGCAGTGGCACGATCTTGGCTCACGGCAACCTCCGCCTCCCAGGTTCAAGCAATTCTCCTGCCTCAGCCTCCTCCCAAGTAGCTGGGATTACAGGTGCCCACCACCACGCCCAGCTAATTTTTTGTATTTTTAGCAGAGATGGAGTTTCATTATATTGGCTGGGCTGGTCTCAAACTCATGACCTCAGGTGACCCACCCAGCTCGGCCTCCCAAAATGCTGGGATTACAGGTGTGAGCCACTGCGCCTGGCCTAATCACCTTTTTTAATGTACAAATCTCAAACATAATATACCATTTACTTTTACTGTGTCTGTGACATTGCTCAGAAGATTATCTGGCATAGAATGTTTTTGCCCTATTGTTTTGCCTGGGAATTATTGCCAGGGGTGCATATAGCTCAGTAACTCAAATCAAGGCCCAGTACCACTTCATAGCTGTGTCACCTTGTGTGAATTATGTCTTTAGCTCCTCCATCCCTCCTGAGAATTATGGATAATGATAGTATGTGCCAGTTAATGTCGGTATGAACTAATCAGATGAGACAAAGTAAAACACCTGGGACATAGTCAGTCCTGAAATATTATTCGCTTAAAATGACTGGTTGAATAAGTACGGGCCTTGGCAGCTCAGCTCAGGTGTGGCATTCCGTTTCAGTTTGCCTGATTTTCTGCCAGCCCTCCTCCCCTTTCCCCAGATCCCACATCAGAACGGATGTTCCCCTGTCTTCTCCTGAAATGTTTTTCATACAGAGAGTGTAGTACACTTACCATTGATCTACTTTTCTTTTAGTTAGTTGGGGATTATTTCAGTCATGTATGGTCTTTTAGTAAACAGCGGATGCCTTTATTCCCCAGGTGAATTGAATTGAAGTGCCTTTTTCCTTGTATGACTTGAAAAACCTTTAAAACTCCGTGTTTCCCATGTTGCCTAGTGTGACATAAGAAGTATATATTTAGTCTCTGACCCGGGGGTTCCTGGCACAGATCTAAAACCTCCAAAACTTCTAAAACCTCTTGACTGATAGGAAATGATAGGAGCATTTTTTCCCCCTTTCCTTTTCAGACAGGGTCTCACTGTTGCCCAGGCTGTAGTAGAGCGGTGTGAACTTGGCTCACTGCTGCCTCTACCTTCTGGACTCAAAATTCTCCTGCCTCAGCCTCCCTAGTAGTTGAGACTATAGGTGTGGGCCACCATGCCTGGCTAAATTTTTGATTTTTTTTGCAGAGATGGGGGTCTCACTTTGTTGCCCAGGCTGATCCCGAACTCCTGGGCTCAAGCAGTCTGCCCGCTTTTGCGTCCCAAAGTGTTGGGATTACAGGCGTGAGCCATTGCTCCTGGCAGGAGCATCTTTTGTTACAGCATTTGGTCTTAGTCCCTGGTTCCTGACACAAGAGCTTCGAAGACCCTTGACCTCTCAGGAGTGATAAGAGTGTCTTTTTGTATATTAATATGATGACCAGTGGTTGAAAGCCCCTGAACCGCTTTAGAATGGGGACTGGTTTCCCAGGTAATCAATCATGTGAGTAGAGGTTTGGAACTTTCAATTCCCATCCCATGAGCTCCATGGAGGAAAGATAGCCTCAGAGAGCTTCCGGGTTGGTGAACACATGTAGGTGCTGTGCCCTGAAAAGGCTTGCCTCCTCCCTTACCCCACGCTATGCATCTTCCATTTGGTTGTTCCTCACTTGTATCTTTGTAACAAACTGGTGAACGGAAGTACCTGTTTTCTGGAGTTTTGTGAATCCTTCTAGGAAATTCTCAAACTCAAGGAGGGGGTCATGGGAAACTCCCTTACCACCTCCCATGCAATTTATTTTCTGTAGGTAAGAAATACCTGAGGCCTGGACTTGGTGGTTAGCATCTGAAGTAGAAACAGTCTTGCGGGATCTAAGCTATGAGGACTAAACTCTGAACTTTTTGTCTCTTGCCCAAATTCCTACAGGGGTCTGGGGAGTCACTCTCTATAAACCATAAAATCTCATCAGTTGGGTTTTACTTAACCAGCCTGACTCTGGCATAACATCACATGACAGATAAAGGAGGAAATGGAAATATTTTACGTTAAAATATGTTCTTTCACGAGGTCAGGAGATCGAGACCATCCTGGCTAACACGGTGAAACCCCGTCTCTACTAAAAATACAAAAATTAGCCAGGCGTGGTTGCGCGTGCCTGTAATCCCAGCTACTGGGGAGGCTGAGGCAGGAGAATGGCGTAAACCCGGGAGGCAGAGCTTGCAGTGATTTGAGATTGCGCCACTGCACTCCAGCCTGGCAGCAGAGTGAGACTCTGTCTTAAAAAAAAAAAAAAAGTTCTTTGCCATATTTTGACATGGCTCTGCAATGCCATCTTGTGTGTGTTTGGGGAAGGGGTGGGGAGGGTGCGAATATGCATCTATAAAGAGTCTCTGTTAACTAGATCTTTCCCCTTCCAGGCCCTCCCAATCCTGAAGACATTAGCTGAGAGTCTAGCACCTTTTAAAGGTCTGATCATCAATTGTCTCTCTGGGCGGCCACCTATGAGACTTCATCTGTGTGATAAGAACCTTTGTCTCCATAACCCCTTATCTTAACTCAGACATTCCTTTCTGTTTATTCCAGGTCTTTAGATAATAATTCCTTCAACCAATTGCCAATCAGACTTTAAATCCACCTGAGACTCACTTCCTCCAACCCCCTCACGTTGTCCCACCTTTCCAGATCGAACCAATGTATACCTTACATGTATCGACTGATGTTTCATGTCTCCCTGAAACTAAGCTGAAGCCCAACCACCTTGGGCACATATTCTCAAGACCTCCTGAGACTGTGCCTCAGGCCATGGTCACTCATATTTGGTTCAGAATAAATCTTTTCAAGTATTTTACAGAGTTTGGCATTCTTCATCAATAGCCAACTCCAGGTAGACAGTGTCACCATAGAATTGAACTGTAAGACATCTGGTTGGTGTCTTGGTGTCTGCCAAGAATTGGACACTTGGTTGTTGTGGAAATCCCCATTCCCTATTTGATGATTTGATGTTGAAATTTGTTGGTGTATGTAGAAGAAACATAGTGTTTCTTTTTACCTAGTGTATCAGTCAAGGTTCTCCAGAATGTGTGTTTATCAATACCAATATATGTGTAAAGAGAGAGACAGACAGACATTGAAATAAATAGACTGATTTTTGTTTTGTTTTTTTTAGAGGCAAGGTCTTGCTCTGTTGCCCAGCCTTGCGTGCAGTGGTACAGTGTTAGCTCACTGTAACCTCAAATTCCTAGGCTCAAGGGATTCATTCTCCTACCGCAGCCTCCCAAGTAGCTGGGACTAAAGGCACGTGCCACCGTGCCTAGCTAATTTTTAAATTTTTCTATAGAAATGGGGTCTTGCTATGTTGCCTAGGCTGGTCTCAAACACCCGAGTTCTAGTGATCCACCTAGGCTTCCCAAAGGACAGGGGTTACAGGAGTAGGCTACTGAGAGTGGCCTGACTGACTGATTTCAAGAAAGAAATTGGCTAGTAAGCCATTTAGGGATGCCAGTTAGGGATGGCAAGTTAGAAAGCTGTAGGGCAGGTTAGAAACTCGCAGATGTTAATGCTGCAGTTGTGACACACAACTTCTTCCTTAGGAGTCCTCCGCTGTTGCTCTAAAGGCCTTTCATTACCAGCGGCGAATCTATATGGGTCTGCAGCAACCTCGATTTTTGCCTCCTCAGAAGAAAGAATTTGACTGAGGGGTGTAAGGCAGAAGAAGAGACTGAGGCAAGTTTTAGAGCAGGAGTGAAAGTTTATTAAAAAGCTTTAGAGCGGGAACAAAAGGAAGGAAAGTGCACTTGGAAGCAGCCCAGTATCACTTGGAGTGGAGCGTGTGCAATGTGTTTACTGGAGTTGTACATTCGCTTGCCTGAGGCGTTCTTCCTTTACCGCAGAATGTCCCTAGAAGTTCATACTCTGCCATTTTGCCTTGTAGTGCGCATGCTTGAGGTTATTCGCCCACCCCTTGAGAACTTATTAGGAAGCGGCTGACCACCACTTTCAGGTGTTTCATATCTATAGGGAGACTGTCTTTTCCTGGTGCTGGCTGCGGCCTATTATTTTAGTGAGGCAGTGTGACAACTGCCTGTCCACCACCTGATGGCTGCCTAACTTTTCCGATGCGGTGTGGAGGGCCCAGTCCTGCCCTATTTGTGTCTGACTAGCTGCCGTCTCTGACACTGTGATGAGGCGTACTCACATTGTGGAGGATAATCATCTTCTCTTAAAGCAACTGGTGGTAGATGTTAGTCCCCTCTACAGAATACCTTCACAGCAACACCTAGATTAGTGTTCTAGTAAGTAACTGAGTGCTATAGACTCTCCACATTAACAGATAAAACTAACCATCACACCTAATGTGCTCTCAGCCAGTGTAAAAGACACCGTGTGCTAAGGATTATATCAATAGATTTTAGACTATAGATGCTGATGTCATCAAACATCCAAATGAATGTTTGTGCTTCAAGTTCTCAAAAACATTTCTATTTTTAGTGACAGGAGAGCATGTATGGTGATGGGGAGTTCTGTGGATGTTTATCCTATTTGTCTGAGGAGGCTGTCCTCCCCCATTTTGAGTAGTTAAATATGAAAGTTATGATTTGAGCCTCTTTCCTTCATGCTTATGTTTAGTGAAAAGATCTGTATGTTGGCTAAATTCCAAAAATTTCATAAATAACCTGATTATTTAGAATTCAGGCCAAATACACAGTCGTTACTATAGAGAGGAAAGCAAACATTGCTTTCTGATTTATTCAGAGTGCTATGAAGGAGAGAATGGAGAATTCGTG
Organism: Colobus angolensis palliatus; assembly: GCF_000951035.1. Classification (NCBI taxonomy): domain Eukaryota; kingdom Metazoa; phylum Chordata; class Mammalia; order Primates; family Cercopithecidae; genus Colobus; species Colobus angolensis. Next base: position 22,732,544 of record NW_012116265.1, on the reverse strand, counting down.
TAGCAAAATTACAGCTTAATAAATTCAGTGACTGCTAAGCTGATACACTTAGTACATACCCTTGAGAATGAAAACTAATGGTTTGCTGAAACATATCTCTAGTGTATTCTGTAGCAATTCACTTCTTCTGTTAACCTGTATAATTGCTTCTTACATAAGTAAAGATGTCACCTCTACTTAAAATGAAAATCTCTTCTATGGGCTATGGAATTGCTCATTTTGAAATAGTGCTGTTAGAAAGCAAACAGTGAATTAGAGCTGAATCAGCTAGAACTGTCACTTGATGTCTCTATGTAACTTACCATCTGTTTTAAAGATTTTGTACATACTGGCGTCCATATAACATGGTCCATAATATTCTAAATTCTGAGCATTATTATGTGACATTTCTTTTTTTTGAGACATAGTCTTACTCTGTCGCCCAGGCTCTAGTGCAGTGGCACGATCTCAGCAACTTAAACCTGTTGGGTTCAAGCCATTCTCCTGTCTCAGCCTCCCAAGTAGCTGGTACTACACGCACATGTCACCATGCCCAACTAATTTTTTTTTGATGTTGTTTAGTAGAGATGGAGTTTTGCCATGTTGGCCAGGCTGGTCTTGAGCTCCTGATGGCCAGGCTGGTCTTGAGCTCCTGACCTTAAGTGATATGCCCGCCTCAGCCTCCCAAAGTGCTGCGATTATAGGCATGAGCCACTGTGCCCGGCCTATTATATAGCATTTAAACCCAAGAGAAGTAGATAGTTATCGTTGATGCCACATTTAACTGTGTACTTTATGATGTTTTCAAACTGTTAAAATGTGTTGACTTTAAGTGGTATAAAGAACCCTTTGCTTTAAGGGTGGTTACTAGGCCTCTAAGTGCACCTCACTCTAACTTGGATCAGGTCAGCTTGGCAATGATGACACCAGGGCTGACTGAAATCGGAGGCATCATGGATAGAACTCTAAGCATTCTGCTCATGTGAGGTTGTTTTTGGTTTTGTTTTAAAATCCAGTTATATTGATTTGAAGAGTTCAATTATTTTGGTTGAAATTATGCTGTTCTTAAATACATATATATTTAATGAATTGATAGTCTACTTGATCTGAGCCTAAGAGAAACAATCTCACCTGTCCCTGTAGCTGACTAATAAAATAGCAGAATTTTTTATTAACCTTTTTTTTTTTTGAGACAGGGTCTTGCTTTGCTGCCCAGGCTGGAGTGCAGTGACACAATCATAGCTCACTGCAGCCTTGATCTTCTGGGCTCAAGTAATCCTCCCACCTCAGCCTCCTGAGTAACTGGGACTACAGGCATATGCCATCATGCTTGGCTAATTTTTAAATTTTTTGTAGAGATGAGATCTCCCTGTATTGCCCAGGCTGGACTCAAGCAGTCCTCCTGCCTCAACCTCCCAAATTGTTGGGATTATAAGTGTGAGACTTACTTTTTTTTTAAATACCTTTTTTTTGGCTGGATGTGGTGGCTCACTCACACCTGTAATCCCAGCACTTTGGGAGGCTGAGGCAGGCGGATCGCTTGAGGTGAGGAGTTTGAGACCAGCCTGGACAACATGGCAAAACCCCATCTCTACTAAAAATAAAAAAATTTAGCCCAGTATGGTGGCGGGCGCCTGTAATCCCAACTACTCGGGAGGCTGAGGCGGGAGAATTGCTTGAACCCGAGAGGTGGAGGTTGCAGTGAGCCGAGGTCTCATCATTGCACTCCAGCCGGGGCAACAGAACGAGACTTCTCTCAAAACAAACAAACAAACAAACACTTTTTTTTTCTTTTAAAAAAGGTGCTTTCTCAAGAGTTTTAATTGAACTTTGGGGATGTAAGTACTTTCTATAAATAAAAATGACATCTATGGTTTTGTTTTATTTTGTTTAGTGTGTACCATGGACTCACTATCGTTTTCAAAACTGGGGGATCATGTTATTATATCTTGGACATAATTGTATATGTCTTGGAAACATCTAGAATACCTAGTACGAAACTTTTGGGAAGCTTTTAATGACTATTAAGTGATACTGACCCAGCCTTCAGTAAGCTTGTAAAGTAATTTAAAAATTTTTTTTGGTTTATTACAGATTTGTTTCGGCATAGATGCTGAGGGACATTGTCCCTTTGAGTTTATTCACTTGATGCGCTTAACATTGTGGTTCACTGATTTTCCTGCAAACAAAACCACATTCTGTTTTCTTATTTTACTGTTGGAATTTGAGTTGTTTGCAGTTTTCTGTGGTTATAAACAATTGCATGTCTCTGGGCAACACGTCTCTCAGTGAACATAAATTTAAGAGTGAAATTGCTGGATGGTAGGATATGCCATACCATCTGTCTACCTAACATCTTGACTGTCTTTCAAAGTGATTGTACCAATGCACATTCCCACCAGAGCATCTAAATGTTTCCATTGCCCCACATCTTTGCCACATTCTTGACATTGTTTGACTTTTTAAATTTAGTCAAGCTAGTAGTGTGAAAGGTGCTTTTCATTTATATTTTCCTAATTACTAAGGAAGGAAACTGAACATCATTTTTTGTATTGAAGGACTTTTTGTATTTTCTAACTTTTATATATTTTTCTCTTGGATTGTTTATCTTATACATTTATAAGAGTTACTCACTGTGGATACTTATATTTTGTTGATGATATTATTTTTAATTTGTGGCTTGTCTTTTTATTTTCTTCACGGTATCCTTTAATGAACAGAAGTTTTTTATTTTAACATGGAACAAGGCCAGCTGCAGTGGCTGAATGAACACAGTGGCTCACTCCTGTAATCCCTGCTCTTCGGGAGGCTGAGGCAGGTGAATCACTTGAGCTCAGGAGTTAGAGAACAGCCTGGGCAACATGGGAAAACTTCATCTTTACAAAAAATACAAAATTTAGGTTTGATAGCTCACACCTGTAGTTTCAGTTACTTGGGAAGCTGAGGTGGGAGGATTGCTTGAGCCTGGGAGGCGGAGGTTGCAGTGAGCCAAGATCACACCACTGCACCCCAGCCTGGGCAACAAAGGGAGACCATCTCAAAAAAAAAATTTTTTTTTTTGCATTTTAGTTTTTACATGCAAGTCTTTAGTTAAGTTGGGATTTATTTTTATATAGAGAGTAGAACAGGAATCCAGTTTAATTTCCCTCCACATGCTAAACACATTTACAAGTACCATTGTTAAAAATTCATCCTTTCTCCATTAACCTGGAAGTCTTACTGTGTTATAATTAATAGTTGGTATGGCAGATCCTCTCATTACTGTTGTCTTCATGTGTAGTATCTTGATTTTTCTTGGGCTTTTTGATTTTTCATGTGAACTTCACATATAGTCAGCTTGTCAAGTTTTTTTCTTTTTCTTTACTTTTTGTTACTAGTATTGGCACCATTGATTGGAATTTGTCGAGTTTTTAAAATGTCCCGTTGGATGTAATGGTTCACGCCTGTAATCCCAGCACTTTGGGAGGCTGACGCTGGCAGATCGCTTGAGCTCAGGAGTTCGGCACCAGTCTGGGCAACGTGGCAAAACACTGTGTATTAGTCCGCTTTCATACTGCTAATAAAGACATACCTAGGACTGGGAATAAAAAGAGGTTTAATTGGACTTACAGTTTTACATGGCTGGGGAGGCCTCAGAATCATGGCGGGAGGGAAAAAGCACTTCTTACATGGTGGCAGCAAGAGAAAATGAGGAAGAAGCAAAAGTGGAAACTCCTGATAAACTCATCAGATCTCTTGAGACTTATTCACTATCATGATAATAGCATGGGAAAGACCAGCCCCCATGATTCAATTAGCTTCCCCTGGGTCCCTCCGACAACATGTGGAATTCTGGGAGATAAAATTCAAGTTGAGATTTTGGTGGGGACACAGTCAAACCATATCACCCCATCCCTACAAGAAACTAGAAATACTACCTGGTTGTGGTGGCACGTGCCTATAGTCCCAGCTACTTGGGAGGCTGTGGTGGGAGGATCACTTGAGCCCAGGAGGTTGATGCTGCAGTAGTGAGCTGTGATTGCACCACTGCACTTCAGCCTGGGCAACAGAGTGAGACCCTGCCTCAAACAAAAACAAAAACCCTCTTAATAAAATCCTATGAATGTAGATATCTGTGTAGATGTATAACACATATGCATTTCTATTCCCTAGCACTGCCCATTGACAGTGCCTGGAAATGTCCCCCAATCACAATGAACATATCTGGCACCCGAATCTTGATTTTTTTTTTTTTTTTTTTGAGACGGAGTCTCGCTCTGTCACCCAGGCTGGAGTGCAATGGCGCAATCTCGGCTCACTGCAAGCTCCACCTTCTGGGTTCATGTCATTCTCCTGCCTCAGCCACCTGAGTAGCTGGGACTGCAGGCGCCCACCACTATGCCCGGATCCTTTTTATATTTTTAGTAGAGATGGGGTTTCACAGTGTTGGCCAGGATGGTCTCGATCTCTTGACCTTGTGATCTGCCCGCCTCTGCCTTCCAAAGTGCTGGGATTACAGGCGGGAGCCACCGCAGCCGGCCTGAATCTTGATTTCTAAATACAATTCTCTAATAAAAGGAACCAGTACTCCTTGGAGAAATGAGACCAAAACATGTGATTTCAGAAAATGAGGAAATGATTGCCAGATACAGCGGCTCACACTTGTAATCCCAGCTACTTGGGAGGCTAAGGCTGGAAAATTGTTTTAGGCTAGGAGTTTGAGACCAGCCTGGGCAACATAGCAAAACCCTACCTCTAAACAAATAAATTAAAAAAAAAAAAGTAGCCAGACATGGTGTCACACACATGTAGTCCTAGCTACTCAGGAGACTGAGGCAGGATTATCGCTTGAGGCCAGGAGTTTGAGTGAGTTATGATCATACCACTGCACTCCAGCCTGGGTGACAGAGCAAGACCTAGTCTCTTATGGAAAAAAATGATTGATTGATTGATGGATGGATGGATTGTAGTAGTGATTAATTATAGTAAACAATAATAGTAATGGATTATAACCCACTGAATAAATTAATGAATAACATAAATGTAAGAATGAATAAATGATTAGCTGGGTGTGGTGGCAGCACACACCTATAGTCTTAGCGGCTGAGGACGGGAGGATTGCTTGAGCCCAGGAGATCGAGGCTGCAGTGAACTGTGGTTGCACCACTGCACTCAAGCCTGGGTGACAGAGCAAGACCCTGTCTCAAAAAAATTAAAAAACGCATTTTTTAAAAAATAATGAAATGTGTTAATTGAAAGCTTGATGAGGTACTAGATATTTATATAGTTTCAGATTACCTCCCTATGAAATACTAATTACAAAGGGGGAAAGAATAAATTACAGTGGTGGAAGCCTGGCAGATACCACCTTAATCAGTTCATCAAAGTGAACATCACTGGTAAGAATACAAATCAAAATTGTTTGTCACTGACAGGATGCCATGAGAATACAGTATTCCTTTCTGTGATATTCTTGCTAGTGTTTTTGCTTCTTTATTTTTAAATAAATGTTATTTTGAAGTATGATATACACACAGAGCACAGATTATAAGTGGATAGGTCAATGAATTTCAAAAATTGGACTCATCTATGAAACCAGTCCCGAGATCAAGAAAATGAAGTGTCACTCTAGAAGCTCCTGATGGGACTCCTGTGAGTTATAGCAGTGACTAGTTTTGTCTGGTGCTGAACTTTCTGTAAATGGAATTAGGTAGTATATACTTTTGTATATGGCTTTTTTCTTTCAGCATTATATTCATGATAATTCATGTTATAGGTAGCAATATTTCATTACTTTCATTGTTACAGTATTCTGTTATATGGAACTCCTCAATTATTATTTTTCTTTCTTTACTATTACTTATTTTATATTTTGTATAAGTATCTATACTATTACTTATTTTACTATTACTTATTTATATACTCTGTCACCCAGGCTGGAGTGCAGTGGTGTGATCTCAGCTCACTGCAGCCTCCATCTCCCAGGCTCAGGTGATCCTCCCACCTCAGCCCCCCGAGTAGCTGGGACTACAGGAATGCATCACCATGTTTTGCTACTTTTTAAATTTTTTTGTATGGACGGGGTTTTGCCGTGTTGCCCATTCTGGTCTCGAACTCCTGGACTCATGCAGTCTGCCTGCCTCAGCCTCCCAAGGTGCTGGGATTACAGGTGTGAGCCACTGTGCCCAGCGTATCTTTTCTTTCTGCTGTGGATGTACACTGCAGTTGTTTTCAGTTTTGGGCTATTAGGAATTGCACTGCTATGAACATCCTTGTTTATGTTGTGTAGGGAAGAAAGACTTCTTTTTCTTCCCAATGGCTAGGTACATGGCTGACATCCTGTCACAAAAGACAGATTAACAAAAGAGAAGCATACGAATTTATTAATATGTTTTATGTGACACAGGAGTCTTCAGGAATTAAGACCCAAAGAAAAAGTGACACCTCTGTATTTTTATACTAAATTTGATGATGAGTGGACAGTATGATTGGGCAAAGGGAGTATGAGGCAGTGGTAATAAACTAGGCCTATTTGTTCAGCTGCTCCGTGCCCCTGTGTCTTCAGAGATAAGGGCATTCCTTTCCCATAGGTATAGGGAAGGTATCTTTGGAATGAAGGTCTTACAACCTACTTCAGAGGAAGGCTAGAGAATTCTTTTATGGCCTACTTTATAGAAGGACAGGAGAAGGTTGCTTCTGTGGTTTTCTCAAATGCTAAGATGCCATATTTTGAATTGGCATGTGCTGAACCCCATTAGTGTCTTTTGCTACAAATATGTGTTCATTTATGCTGGCTGTCTACCTAGGTGTGAAATTGCTAAATTACAGCATATTCCTATGTCCAACTTCAATAGATGCTGCCAGTTTTCCAAAGGAGCCGTATTAGTTAACACTGCTACCAAAGGTGTAGGAGAGTCCCATTTACTCCTCATTCTTAGTGACATGGTTTTAATTTCAGCCATTCCAATGGGTATGTAGTGGTACCACATTGTGGTTTATTTATCATGATGAATGGGGTCAGTCATCTTTCATTTGACTGTTAACCCTTTATTTGGTTGTCATCTTTTGTGTGGTATCACCATTCACCTTTTTAAGTCTGTCATCTGGGATCATTTTCCTGCTGTGCAAAAGTCATATAATTTAGTGTGTGTTTATTGATGGTAAAATCTTGGTTTTGTTTGCCTGAAAATGTTTATTGTTCTAGAAGGAATTATCTCTAGCTATATAATTCTGGGTTGATAGTTCTCTCTCTTAGTTTATTGAAAATAATAGTTCTCTGTCTTGTGGCTTCCATTGTTGCTTTTGAGAAATAAGCCATCATCTTAATTGGTGTACACTTGTAGGTGATTTTCTTTGCTGCTTTTAAGATTGCTTTTTTTTAGTGGTCGGTAGTTTTATGTCTCTTGGTATTGATTTTTCACTTGCTTCTTATTTGCTGGCCTTTCTGGATTCAAGGATTGGTGTCATTTATACCAGAGAATCTCTCCATTATCTTCTTCTAGTACAGTATGAGTATTCCTGATCTGAAATGCTTGGAACCGGAAGTGTTTTGGATTTCAGGTTTTTTCAGATTTTGGAATATTTGTAGTATACTTTCTAGTTGGGTATCCCTATCTGAAAATATAAAAACCTGAGCTCCAGTGAGCATTTCCTTTGAGCATCATGGCAGCACTCAGAAAGTTTCAAGTTTTGAACCGTTTCGGATTTCAGATTTTCTGATTTGGAATGCTCAAGTTGCACTCCTTTTAGGCAGATTTTAGGTCTATTCACTCTATCATCTAAGCTTTTTAATCTCTCTCTCTTTTCTTTCTTTCTTTTTTTTTTTGAGATGGAGTCTCCCTTTGTTGCCCAGGCTGGAGTGCAGTGACACGATCTCGGCTCCCTGCAACCTCTACCTCTCAGGTTCAAGCGATTCTCCTGCCTCAGCCTCCCGAGTAGTTGGGATTACAGGCTCCGCCACCATGCCCAGCTAATTTTTGTATTTTTAGTTGAGACGAGATTTCACCACATTGGCCAGGCTAGGTGATCCACCTGCCTTGGCCTCCCAAAGTGCTGCAATTACAGGTGTGAGCCATTGCACCCGGCCTTAATCTCTCTTTTAAGGTTTGCATTTTTTTATTTGGGAAACATTCTGGGTAATTTTTCAAGGTCAGTCTTTCAGTTCACTGATTCACTGTTCATCTGTGTCCATTCTGTAATTTATCCACCTAATGAATTTTTTTAAAGTTTAGTTATCACATTTAAAATTTCTCTATGGTTTGGTTCTCTTTCCATTCTGTTTGGTTATTTACAGTCCCTTATTTGCTCATATTTTCAAACTTCTCATTTATACATATATGCATATATGTTTTTTTTTTTTTAGATATCACACTTTGTCAGCTTTAATATTTGGCATTGAGAGAAAAAGGCCTGAAACTAGATTTTAGATGAAGGTTATGACTCAGAATCTCTTGTCTGTCCATATTTTTGTTTTTTTCGCTTTTTATTTTGACATAATCTCGGAATTTTTTTTTAAAAGTTAAATATGTCAAACAACTTCCATCTACCCTTCACCCACGTTTCCCAAATCTTACTATCTTATGTAACTGTAGTAAAATTATCTAAATCAGGTAATTAACCTTGATAGAATACTATTAACTAATCTCTACACTGCATTTGTTTTCTGTCAGCTGTTCCAATAATGTATTTTGTTTGGATCATGGTCCAATCCAGGATCAAACATTGCATTTAATTATGTTTCTTTATTTCCTTTTATCTGTGGTGTTTGTCAAATGGTGGTTTTTCTGCTTCCATTATCCTCTTTGCATGTATTCATTAAAATTTTCCTATAAGAAAGAGCTTGGCCTTCTCTTCCATGTACTTACACATCCAGTTATTTATTTTTTATCACTATGGACTTGTGGATGTTTGTTTTATCCTATGGGTTATAATCCTTTAAATTATTCCAGATATGGCCTCTTCAGTTTGGTTCCACTTTCCTTTTAAGAAGTCTCCAGCTTTTTTGAGCACTTCCTTACATTTTGGCACCGGAGGATATTTCAGGCTTACCTAGTATTTTCCCTGTCCCAGTTTTGCAACCAGACATCTCTCCAAGTAGTCCTGGTTCTTTCTGTTGAAGGATGGTGTTTAGAAACCGTCTGGGTGCTAATTGTACTATTAAGATGTAATTATCCTTAGGCTCTCTAAGAGAACAGAGCTGGGAAATGAATATATGTATGCATACACATATCTACATTTATCTGTTCCTGTTTGTCTATTGAAACACATGTTAAAAACTATGATTTTATAGTGATACCGCTAATTCAAATCTAATACCGTGGAATTCATTCTAGCCTTTTCTCCTTTCTGTATTTGTTTTGTCTCTAGCTTCAATGTCTATTATAGTCAAGATACTGGTTTCCATAGTGGTTAGTTCTTCTGCATTTCCTTCAAGATAGTCATGTGGTTATGTTATGTATTCCTAATGCAGTTTAGTTGTTACTGTTGATGTTTCACTTTCATTAATCCTTATATACTGGTTAATGTTAAGTGTTTGCTTTTTTTATTTTGTCAAACATTACCATGATTCTAAATGTCAAAACTATGTAAAAAGATATATTTTGAGACATGCCACTTCCCCCTCTATGCCTTGTATTCCATTCTCATTCCCCAATTCCCACCCCAATTGTTCCATAATGCTTATAAGATAAAATTCAAACTTCATTGTGGTTGACAAGTCCCTTCATCATCTCAGTTTTATTTATTTATTTGTTTATTTTTAAATAGAGATGAGGTCTCACTATGTTGCCGAGGCTGGTCTCAAACTCCTAGGCTCAAGTATCCTTCTGCCTTGGCCTCCCAAAGTGCTGGGATTATAAGCGTGTTCAACCACACCTGGCCACATCTCAGTTTTAGCTTATCCTTGTACATCACATTCTGGTTGTCTCAGATTTCTCATTATACCTCAGATATGACTGACTCATTCATGTCTCCATGCATACATTCTCTTCCTCTGCCTGGAGTGATACTTCTCTTATCCTAACCTCACCTATCTGTAATCATTCAAAACTTATTTCCATTCTTACTTCTATGGGAAGACTTCCTTTCCTTGTTTTCTTTTCACTTGCCTTTTACTCTCCCTACATTTAATAATCTTGCTCTGTCACCCAGTCTGGAGTGAAGTGGCATGATCATGGCTCACTGCAGCCTCAACCTCCCGGGCTCAAGTGATCCTCTTGAGTAGCTGGGACTACAGGCTCACACCACCACGCCTGGTTAATTTTTGTATTTTTTCTAGAGATGGGGTTTCGCCATGTAGCCCAGCTGACTTTTTTTTTGATATGGAGTCTCACTCTGTCACCCAGGCTGGAGTACAATGGTGCGATCTCGGCTCACCGCAAGCCCTACCTCCTGGGTTCATGCCATTCTCCTGCCTCAGCCTCTTGAGTAGCTGGGACTACAGGTGCCTGCCACCATGCCCGGCTAATTTTTTTTTATTTTTAGTAGAGACAGGTTTCACCGTGTCAGCCAGGATGGTCTCGATCTCCTGACCTCATGATCTGCCTGCCTCGGTCTCCCAAAGTGCTGGGATTACAGGCATGAGCCACTGCGCCCGGCCTATAGTGACTAGATTTCAATTATTTTCACCTTCTTTTCTTTATTTCTTCTCTCTTCATTTCACTAATGACATAAGCCCATACAATAGAACGTAAATCCTTATAATGTGAAAACATGTAGGCTTAGAAAGTCAAGATTGTATCATTGGCACATTTGCTACTTCAGTTGAAAAGTTGAAACTTCCTGCCTGTTTAATCTGTTAGTTTGGAAGAAATTGTTGTACCAGAAATAAATCCCTTCATCAGTCTTTTAAGAGCTTTAGTAAGCTTTGAAATTGTCATTATTTTTAATGTCCAAAAGGCAAGTTCAGTGACCTTCCAAATTGTGTTTCTAAGCTGTTTATGTTACTTTTTAAATTCTGTATTGCTTACTTAGCAGATTGTGTTAAAATGTAGGGCCTTATTTCTACCAGTCTCTTCACCCATCTGTTACTTTCCTTCCTCCCTCTGTATTGCGTTTACCTCCTGCCACTCCTGTGTATGCTATCTAATCATAGCCTGTTCTCAAGTCCTGCATGAAACTTGGAACATCTTGCAATGTAGACATCACACTGTAGATGTGAAGGGAGAGCTTCAGGAACTTGCTTTGTGAGGGCACAAGGCTTGCATTGTGTCAGTGTTTGAATCCGGGTATAGCACGCTATGAGAAAGCATCCACTTAATAATGTGTCCTGTATTCTTTATTTATAATAATTACTGAAATGTTTTACTTTTTTTATTCAGATTGAAGACAAGTACATTAAAAAATTATACCTTAATGAATTTTTCCAAATTGAACATAGTTGTGAAACTACCACTCAAATCAGGGAATCTAATATTATTAGCCCACCAAATTTCCCCCCTTTTCCTTCTCCCAGTCTCTATTTTCCCCGACATCCTACACTCAGTGGAAACTATTATTCTGACTTACATAGTTTAACCTATTACTGAACTTTATAAAACAGAAACATATAGTATATTCTCTCATGTGTCTGGCTTCTTTGTCTCAACATTATGTTTGTGAGATTTATCAGTGTTCTAGTATTAGTTATGGTTCATTTATATTCATTGCTGTGTAGCAGGCAAAACTAAGGCTGGTGGACTGGCTGTTTTTGTAAATAAAGTTTTATTGGAACACAGCCAAGCCCATATTGTCTGTGGCTGCTTTTGTACTCCAAAGGCAGATTTGAGCAGATGTGATAGGGACAGAAACTTTATGGCCTGCAAAGCCTGAAATATTTACTATTTGGCCCTTTACAGGTTAAAAAAAAAAAAAAAAAAAAAAGGCCTGATTCCTGCGCTATAGTATTCCATTGTATGAATATTCCACAATTTGTTACTAGGTTTTGGCTATTACAACTAACAGTTATTGGAAAATTATTGTGTGGGATCTATGTATGCATATTCCCAGGAGGCATTTACCTCGGCATGGAATTGCTGGGTTGCAGGGTATGTTTATATTCTGCTTTATTGGATACTGCCAAACAGCCTTACAGTTTATATTCCCATCAGCATTGTGTGAGAATTGAATTGCTGCACATCCTAAGGCTTGGTGTTGTCAGATTTTAACATTTCAACCATTTTCATCATTATGTAATTTTATTTCATTATAGTTTTAATTTGTATTTCCATGGTGATGCATGAAGTTGAACACCTTTTTATATGCTTATTAGCCATTTTTATATTCTGTTTGGGTGGCTTGTCTTTTTCGTCTTTGTTTTCTCTCCCCAGAGACAGAGTCTTGCTCTGGCTGGGATGTGGTGATGCAATTAGAGCTCACTGCACCCTCGGACTCCTGGGGTCAAGTGATCCACCTGCTTAAGCCTCCCAAATAGCTGGGACTATAGGTGCATGCCACCATGCCTGGCTAATTTTTTATTTTTATTTATTTTTATTTTTTAAACTGAAGAAGATGTTGAATTTTTTTTTTATTTTTTAATTTTTTTTGTAGTGACAGAGTCTTGCTATGTTGCCCAGGCTGTTCTCAAACTCCTGGGCTCAAGCGATCCTCCTGCCTCAGCCTCCAAAAGTGCTGGGATTACAGATATGAGCTACTGTGCACAGCCCTGTTATTAATTTGTAAGGAGTTCTTTATATTAATTTGTAAGGAGTCCTTTGGTAGATAATATGTATTGCAAATATTTCCTTCTGTTTTGAGGCTTCCACTTTTCTTCTTTTAATGCTTTAAAAATTTTTTTTGAAAAGCTTATTAACTATAGTGAATACAGCAACATGGCTGAATCTCACACACACTAAGGCAAGTGATGTTAGGCACTGTATTTGTGGATACATGGACAGTGATCCTCAGCCTGTCATAATACTACCTGAAAACCTCATTGTCTTAAAACTTAGTTAGACTTTCATGTTTTTCAGTCCCTCTTAATTGAAAGTGTGGTTTGTTATATAGTTATGTGGCCTGAGGTTTGGATAAGGACAGAGTTCTTATCTTTCCCTTTTTTTTTTTTTTTTTTTTTTAGACTGAGTCTCACGCTATCGTCCAGGCTGGAGGGGTGTAGCCGCACAACATCAGTCCACTCTCTGGGTTGCACAAGCTCACTGCAACCTCTGCCTCCCAGGTTCAAGTGATTTTCATGCCTGGGCCCCCAGGGTAGCTGGGATTACAGGCATTA
>NW_012116265.1:22677390-22719332 GCF_000951035.1 Colobus angolensis palliatus | reverse complement strand
TTTTTTTTTTTTTTTTTTTTTTGAGACTGAGTCTCACGCTATCATCCAGGCTGGAGGAGTGCAGCAGCACAATCTCAGTGCAATCTCTGGGTTGCACAAGCTCACTGCAACCTCTGCCTCCCAGGTTCAAGTGATTTTCATGCCTGGGCCCCCAGGGTAGCTGGGATTACAGGCATTAGCCATTGTACTGGCTATTTTCTTTCCCTTTTGAATATTAAAAGCAATTTCAGGGTCTTAAGAATCTCAGGTTATGTGGGTGTGTTTGTTCAGCACTCCATGGTGTGCTGAATATTCATAGATTTTTACTAAGTAAGATGATGCAGTGTCAAATATTGGAATCATATTTTTGCAATTTTTTATCCTGAGAACTGTCTCCTCAGATCTTCAAGTTAAGGAATTTAGAAATCGAAGCTGATTTATCTAGCTTTAAATTGCATTGGATTGAATGAGTTAGTTGTGTCTTATAGTGAGTAGACTGCGTGATTTTTGAAGTCTGTTTTTCAGCCAGGCACAGTTTTCAGCCAGTCTCACGTCTTTAATCCCAGCACTTTGGGAGGCCGAGACAGGTGGATTACCTGAGGTCAGGGGTTGGAGACCTACCTGGGCAATATGATGAAACCCTGTCTCTACTAAAAATACAAAAATTAGCTGGACGTGATGGTGCGCACCTCTAGTTCCAGCTACTCGAGAGGCTGAGCAGGAGAATTGCTTGAACCTGGGAGGCAGAGGTTGTAGTGAGCCAAGATTATGCCACTGCACTCTAGCCTGGGTGACAGAACGATACTCCATTTCAAAAAAAGAAAAATAGTAATTCTATTTTTCCCCCTTTTTATTTCAGCTTTATAAATAGCAGTCCAGGTCAATAGTACTTGATAAAAAGGTATTTTGTTTGTTTTGGTTGGTTATGGTCAGCTCTATAAAGATGCATGTGACCTTAAAAATATTTAGAAATATTATAATACTACAGACATTTTTCTCTAATGTCTGACTTAAAAGCAACTGTTTACCTTAGAAAGGCTGGTTTGCCTCTTCTAGAACAAAGACTTGCGAAAGTTATGCAGCTGTTGTATTTTAGTGAAATTTATTGTGCATTTAAACAGGTTTTTTTTTTTTCTAATTTTATTTCAGGTTATACCTTATTGGTGTGGATGCTGTTGTCTAAATTTCAGTAGCTATGGCACAAGAATATAGTAAGTACTATGCTGTACTTCCTATGACCTACCTGCTTTACAAAGTGTTGATTTTCTGTGTTTAAATTTCTGATTAGAGAAATGAAAATATAGAAACAATTTTTAAAAATCTGCTTTTCTTAAAGAGATGAATTCATTTGTTATCTGCTTTTTGAATCTATAGCTTTATATACAAATATAGTGTAATAGTGATTTATTTCGTAATCTGATACAGTATTGCTCAGGCTATTCCCTGTAAATAGTACTGAGTGAACATTAGGGTTGGATCCATATTATGCATCCCATCTATTCCTCATGTTACGGGGTTGAAGAACTGACTGCAGCTCGCCCTGATTAGGAGCAGTCTCGTTTCTGCCTTGTCCATGATTGACTCATGAACTCTGGCTACCTCAGTGAGTGCTGAGTGTCACCTGGCCAGGGGGATAGTTTCAGAGATGGTCCTGTAATCCTGTTCTACCCAGTGTGGCTCCAATATGGGTTTTCCTGGAGCTTCTGGCAGAAGGCTTCTCATGGTTAGGACAGAGCTGCCTCTTTCTTCTGGATGTTGTTGTGTGCTGGTGTGAGGTCTGGTGTAGCTGCAGGCTTCTAGCTTCCGGACTGAGTGAGAAGCCACACAGGGTGGAGGAGAGTCCAGAATCACAAGGAAACCAGCCCTGAAGCTTGCCCTTTCTCTGATGTCCAAGCATTTGAACCAATACATTTCCTTTTTATTTAAGCCAGTTTGAGTTAGGAGCCAAAACAGCCTAAGTGATTCACTTAATCTCCATTTTATTTTTAGTAATCCATTAGTTTCTCCCTGGGGAAATGTGGGAGTAATTGCAAAGCAAGGCAAAATAATACCATTAAATTAAACTGGCAGAGTGTGTTGGTGTTGACTGGCATACTCTTCACTGTTAACAGTTAGCAGGTAGTGATTTAGTATTCAAAGACATGAGAATAAAATATATCACTTTCAGATTCTTCCCCACCCCCAACTCCCCCAGAAGGTTTTGCCTCCTAATCAACCACCTTGGGCTGTGAATGCTAAAAAGGGTCTTGGATACTGGCAAAAATCATCCCTTTGTATAGGTAGGTGCATATTTGGCAGTGCAGACTTGTTCTTTGTGTTTTCTTAGGACAGTCCTATACCCTTCTAATTCCTTGTTTGTTTTCGTTCTTGAAAAATTAGTAGGAATATTTCAAATATAAAAAGCATATCAGGCATAACACAAATATCCTTACTCCCAGCTCCTTTTTGATTAGCAGAAAAACAAAATCCATGTTACCTCTCCTCAGCACCTCTATAGAGAAATTGAATGTTTACCAATTCCATTGAACATTTAAAAACCCAGGATATTTCTCCCTAACAGCAGTTCCCTTTCTCTATCCCCAAGAAACCCCTCTCCTGGTTTTGGTCTTTATTATTCCCATGCATTTGTTTGTGCTCTTCCCACGTATGTACTATATGATTTTTGGGTGCTCTTTAACTTTGTAATGTAGTTACTTTTGTAAGTACATTACAGACTACATTGCATTACAAACTGCATTACTTTGTAATGTAGTAACTTTGTAAATGTAGATGCTATGTGCATTTATTACTCGAAATCATAAGGGAGTTCAGAATAAATTGAGGCTGAATTTATTCTAAACTCTGAAAGAGGCTATAAATCTGTTCTTAGGCACTTGTGAAAAGATCTGTTATTAGATACCCTAGTGATCTGTGATAGAATGTTTTTGATTTTGAATGGTCGATGAGTTTGAACCAACATGCTGATAGCTTTCTGTCTTATCTACTAATACAAAGCACTTTTCTCTGGTAATTGGCCTGCCATTGAGTTCACTCTCTGTAGCTACTTCTACGCTCCTGTGCAGGTGTGGAATGTGCAGGACACTTACAGATCAACTGAGCTTTTCAGAGTGTGTTGGTTGCTGTTTCATTTAAATAGCTCTATTCATTCGGTAGTCCAAATGCTGCTTCTGGCATCATTTTTCTGCATTGTGAGAATTCTCCATTATGCCTACAAAATTTGCTTCTGGTTTTTTTTTTCCTTTTCTTTTTTTTTTCTAAATTTGTCAGTTTGTCACTATGTTACTTTGTACTGACAGTGGTAGTATGGAAGAGGGATCTACTCCTAAGAACTGGCTGTCAGGTTCCACCCTGAAACAGTACTGTACCTCAGTCATCTGGGAGCCTCCTTGGAAATCTTTGTTGTGCCCTTATGTCCTTTGTGACCCAATTTTGGGTCTTAGGGATCATTTTGTATCTTGTTCTTGTGTGAAATGTATCTTTTTTTTGTTTGGTTTTGCTTTTGTTTTTGTTGTTTTGTTTTTTGAGACAGGGTCTCACTCTGTTGCCCAGGCAGGAGTACAGTGGTGCAATCTCAGTTCATTGCAGCCTCAACCTCCCGGGCTCAAGTGATCCTCCCACCTCAGCCTCCCAGTTAGCTGGGAATACAGATGTGATGAACCACCAAGTTTGGGTAATCTTTTGTCCGCCTCAGCCTGCAAGAGTGCTAGAATTACAAAGATGAGCCACCATGCCTGGCCTGAAATGAATCCTAAGTCATTTAATTTTTGCATTCAAAAAACTAATTCCCTTACTATTGGGGGAGTCATATTACCCTTTGTTCTTGTTTACAATGTTGCCCCCATGAAACTGAGTCAGTTCCATTCAAAAATCATTAATCCTTTCAACTTGGGAACCTAATTACTGATAAAGTATCAGAGAAAAATTTACAACAATATGGTAAAATTTTTTTCTGTGTGCCATTTTTACGGAAATGTTTAACATTTGGAAAAAAGTGAACTCAAAAGATTTTTTCCCCTTTATACATATTATATCCATGTTACAGGAAGGAAACAGCATCTTTTGTTGAAACTGTTTGAAGATCTTATACTTTGTGAATGCATTTGTTGTTGTATAATGTTTTGTGTGCATTTTCTTTTTTAAAAAAACCTGAGTGCTGTAGTTGGGTTTTAAGGGGAAAAGCCTATTGAAAATTTTCTTTGAAAAATCAATTCAGTGAACTGATACTACTCTTTTTTGTTTGTTTCTTGTGGAATGGAGCCTTCTTCTTTCTTATATATGAAAGGACTTGTATATATATTAAAGGCATACAAAAGGACTTGCTTAAATGTGAAAAGCAGTACAAAAACTTGGCTTGTTTTTATACCGCCAGATGAAATGCTGCCTTTGTGGGGAAGGGCCCCCTGGGCTGAGGGAGCTTCTAGACACTGACTCAGATCTGTAATTAGGTCTTGCTCTCCGCACCCTTGTTGACTTGAAAGCACTAGCCATAGACCATTTAGTCTGGAAAAGCAATACTACATGAATCATCTAAATTGGCACAAATTATCCAGAATGCTGCTAAACGTTTTTTACTCTTCTGTGATTGAGAGAATTAGAAAAGGATACTTGTTCTTTAAAAGTATTATAGAAGGTACATATACATTCATGAAAGTAAGTGTTTTCCCTGGATAGAATGAAAAGCAGTGGAATATTTGACATTTGTAAGCAGTTCAGATCTCATGGGTCAGTTTTAGGAGATTCCTCCATGCTTCCCATACTATTTTCCTCTGTGAGAAGGTAGGAAGTGTGGCCTGTCTTCCAGCTCCGGTTTATTTCTCCACTCAGACCTTTCAGACCTCTCTTGCCATCTGCAGCCTCTGCAGGGCGGTGGAGGCAGGGGAAATCCTGGAAATGTGTATTGTATCTGTTTTGCTTCCTTCTAACTAGTCTCACAATCAGTATCTCAGTATTTAGAATGGAAATTTGATACTCCTCTCTTCCCTTTCTCAAAATGTTGGGTCAGTAGACTTACTGAGACCTGTTAGGGTACCTGGCAATGAAGTGGGTGAAAGTCATTTTTTGTGTGTGTTTGCTAAGTAGTAAGTTGACAGTGTTTCAATTTATTTTTAAAAAATCAAAAGTTTTCTTACATTGTCTCAATTTATTTATAACAAAACTTTAAAATAATTATATTCTAAAGTTGCAGGCATTTATAAGTCACTTAGGAATAGACATACAATGCAGACTTTTCCTAGATAGACTACCCTTTTTCATTTTTTTCTCATAGTTTATTAGGAGTCTTTACCAGCACTTCTCTCCCAGCACTGTGTTTGCTCTAAAGAGAAAAAGGACAAGCAAATGTATTCATTCAGCAGCAAAAAAAGGCCAGATTTTCAACTTGTAATGTGAGTTGGCTTTTTAATATGTGAATAAACCCTTATTTTCATGTTGGAATATATGTGAGCAGGCGTCTCAGAGGAATGCGTCTTTGGCAGTAAGTAGAAGAAAGCCACAGCTCACTGTGTAATTTTGTGTTGTGAAGGCATAACAGCTATTTTGTGTCTGTGGTTGTATGTGCACATGCTTGTGATTCAGGTTGTCTTTGTTAGTATAGGGCATTGCTATTTGTCAGACCTTGCCACTTTCATTTTGGAGTTGTCGAAAATCACATATTCAAATTATAAAATTGTTAGAACGTATGCTGAGTTAAATTGAAAGACTTTAGAGTGAGTTTCTAAAAAACTGACTAGTAAAATATTTCATCAGTCAGTACCCCTGATAAAATTCCTCATTAGGTGGGTAGGTGAATATCTTTTCCCTAATATAAATTACAAAAACCTTCATGTTATGGATTTAGGCTGTATTTACAAAGAGTGCCAGTTTGGCTGAGTGCTGTGACTTATGCCTGTAATCCCAGTACTTTGGGAGGCCAAGGTGGGAGGATTGCCTGGAGGCCAGGAGTTTGAGACCAGCCTGGGCAATATAGTGAGACCCCATCTCTACAAAAAATAAAAATAAGAAAAGAGTACTAGTTCACTAAGAACTGTGATCCTGTTTGTCCCAGAACTTGCTTAGTACCCAGTTAACCTTTCACTTAATCTCTTTTGGTTGCAAGCTGAGAGATCATGCCTTAGTACCAAAAACAAATCACCCAACCTCATTACTCTTGGTTTGCATTTGTATAAATAATTGGGTCATTAGCTGATATGTAAATGGAGGGACATGAAAGGTTGACCTTAGTGGGAATTTAACAAGAGTTTATGACTTCTAGATTAACTCTGGTATCATGGCAGCAAGTATCTTTTGTTTGTGGGTGCAGTGCTGTAAGACCTCAATCAAGAATTCTAGAGTTCTTAATGGGTAGGAAAATATCTAAAGGAGTTTTATGCATGATTATATCTTATTCCATCTAGTAACAGATGCTTTCCCAATTTTGTGAATGAATGGTAATCCCTGATGAAAGCTTCCCACTCTCATTTTTAAAAAAAATTTCCTTCTCAAACCAATTGAATAAAATTAGTCTGGCCTATGGAGTTAGGTGTCCCCTTTGTAAAATGGAAAGCGTTTCTAAACAGTGTGTGCAGAGAGACCATCTGTCACTATTTCTATCTGAATATTTGGCTCCTTCCCTAAATTTGATGGTATCCCCATTGTATTACTGTGCAGTGGTCTCAATTTAAAGATGGAGAAGCCAATGTGCATTCCTCTGTTCTGCATGTGTATAGAGTCTGTTGATCGTAAAGATTTAGGCCAAGATCCAGCATTCATTGTTACTGTAATCTGATCCTTTAGATGTATTGTGACAATCACTTGGAATAACATTCAGTTGTATTCGTTCAAAGCATCAAGGAAAATCTCATTTAATACGCTATTCTCAACAAATATTAAAAATAACTGTTACAAAAATAATACATACTAGTAAAACAAGTAGAAAATGCAGATAAACATAAAGACAAAAATGAAAACCATCTATCATTTTACCATCCAGAAGTGGCCATTACTAACATTGGCTAATAATAACTTCTCATAGAACACAGAGCACACCATTGAGAAGGGGTCGGGGTACCCAATGCCAGTGATTAATAAGGGACTGGCTGGAGATGATGGCAGCCAGAAACTCTTAAATACCTGTGTATGGTGTGTGTTAGACTTAATGTCTTCTAAACTGGAAGTATTTATTAGCTGTGTTCATTTTATTATAAGATGAAAGAAAGCGAAGCGCCTCTTGAAGGAGTAACTGCCCTATTCTGGAAACTTCTGTTTCCATTGATTTTTTTTTAGGAAGTGTTTTTCTTATGCAGGGCATGTTTCTCTACGTAAGCATGAATTTTCCTCTTGATTCTTAAGTGAAGGGATAATATAAAATGAGCTGCTATATAGAAAGAGTAGAATAATAACATACTTTTAAAAGGAATGACTTCTGCTCCTCTGATGGAAAGATAGGAAAGTTAAGTCATCAGAAACTGCATGTAGTTATTATCAAGGGATAACTGAATGTCAGAATCCCTCCTAGGTTTTGTTTTGTTTTGTGTTTTCTTCTTTTTCTTTTCTTTTGAGACAGAGTCTCGTTCTGTCACCCAGGCTGGTGTGTAGTGGCACAGTCTCAGCTCACTGTAACCTCCACCTCCCAGGTTCGAGCAGTTCTGCCTCAGCCTCCTGAGTAACTGGGATGACAGGCATGCACCACCACACCCAGCTAATTTTTTTTTTTTTTTTGTATTTTTAGTAGACAAGGGATTTCACCATGTTGACCAGGCTGTTTTCGAACTCCAGGCCTCAAGTGACCTGCCCATCTCAGCCTCACAAAATGCTGGGATTACAGGCGTGGGCCACTGTACCTGGTCCCTCCTAGATTTTTTTTTTTTTAGACGGAGTCTCACTCTGTCACCCAGGCTGGAGTGCAGTGGCCGGATCTCAGCTCACTGCAAGCTCCGCCTCCTGGGTTCATGCCATTCTCCTGCCTCAGCCTCCTGAGTAGCTGGGACTACAGGCACCCGCCACCTCGCCTGGCTAGTTATTTGTATATTTTTTTTAGTAGAGACGGAGTTTCACCATGTTAGCCAGGATGGTCTCGATCTCCTGACCTTGTGATCCGCCCGTCTCGGCCTCCCAAAGTGCTGGGATTACAGGCTTCCTCCTAGATTTTTAAAAATGGTTTTTAACATAGTATATATGTCCCCTGCTACATCGTATCTGATGTCCCTCCTCTTCTGTCTGTTGCCTCCCCATCGTATGGCAACTTCACGTAATTTAACAAGGCTACATTGTAAAATTTAAGGAATTCTGTGCTAAGGTCTCTGATTATTCCACTAACATTCTCTCATCCTTCAACTTACAATAACTTTCAAAAAAAAAAAGAGTCTGGCTTTCAAATCATTACACTACAAAGGTTTATGTAAGCAACAGTCATCTCCCTGGATCTGAAAGTAGTTGTCCTTTGTGCGATTTTGATGGCTTCCGAGCACTTGTTTGCTGGTTTCCTTCTCTGATGCTCAGGATAACTTAGTATGCCACAGCCCTCTTAACTTCCAGTGGGCTTCTTTTAAGTGTCTGTGCTTAAAAGAAGCTTACTCTATGAGCAGTGATGCACTTCAACCAGTTGGTCAGTGATGATCCCCACAGTTTGCTCTCTTGAAGCCATTGTGGTATACACAGAGTAAATGATGAGAGCTTTGTCCTCTGCCTTCTCTTCCAAGTAAAGAGTGTAAAAGTTGTTTTAAAGGAAGTCTGCATTTTGTGGTATCATTCAGTTTTGGAACAGTGTCTATTTAGATTTTTGCCTGGAATTCTTTTGGAAACTCCACCCCTGGAAGAAAATGATTTTTAAAAGAATGTGTTTCAGCAGCTGTTAATGTTAGCAAAAATATAGCACTGTGTTGGAAGATCTTTTGGTTATACAACAGTAGCTTGCTGGATTTCACTTCTGCAGTTGCAGTACCTTCCATTGAGAGACTGATTTAAATTAGGCAGATATTGCCAAGTTTTAAATTATAATGTTGTATTGTTGGAAAATGCTCAAATTTTGATTCTCTGGTATTGTAATGTGTTTTTAATTTTAAGCATCACATTGAGATTTTAGCATTTAAATACCTGAAGGAAGCAATAGGCAAATTTTTACTTGTTAAAAAATATTAATAAGTAGCAGTTGTTTCTTTCTTGCCTCTTTTTCTTTATGGGATATTTAGATTTTGTACGATCATATGCAGTAGTTCTGAACTCTTTTAAAAATTCACAGTGTTAGGGTTGTGCATGGGTTGGTTTTCTTGCACAGCTCTCATTAGATTTATTTCAGTTACTTATTCTCAGCCCTAATGGTAGTGACATCCCTGTTTATTTACTTCTTGGATTCTTACCAAGTTACAACATGATCTCTTTATCCTTGTGCTACTAATTCTAATAAGTTTACTATTTCTTTTATTTATTTACTTATTTTTTTGAGACAGAGTCTTGCTCTGTTGCTCAGGCTGGAGTGCAGTGGCATGATCTTGGCTCACTGTAACCTCCACTTCCTGGGTTCAAACGGTTCTCCCACCTCCGCCTCTCAAGTAGCTGGGATTACAGGCGTGTGCCACCAGGCCCGGCTAATTTTTGGTGTTTTTTTAGTACAGAGTCTTGCTCTGTTGCTCAGGCTGGAGTGCAGTGGCATGATCTTGGCTCACTGTAACCTCCACTTCCTGGGTTCAAACGGTTCTCCCACGTCCGCCTCTCAAGTAGCTGGGATTACAGGCGTGTGCCACCAGGCCCGGCTAATTTTTGGTGTTTTTTTAGTAGAGACTAAAAACAATAGTAGGGTTTCACCATATTGGCCAGGCTGGTCTGGGACTCCTGACCTCAGGTGATCCACCCGCCTCAGCCTCCCAAAGTGCTGGGATCACAGGTGTAAGCCACCAAGCCTGGCTAAGTTTACTGCTTCTACACAGACAGATTGATAGGTTTTTGTTTTAGATGAGTAATTCCGGTGTAATCTCTTATCAGAGGATTTAGATAAAGTATTTCCAGTTGGTCTCCCATTCCTCCTCCTCATTGCTTCAGAGTGGGCTTTTTTCCCCTGCATCTTCATTTCTTTCTCTCTCTCTTTTTTTTTTTTTTCCTTGAGAGAGAAGTTTTACTTTCTTCTAAGTGGAGAATGGTAGTAAAAATCAAGTTCAGGTAAAGAATGAAGTGGTGGGCCAGATTTGGGAAGAAAATGAGAGAGTTTTAAAAAGTAAAATCTGCTCCTGCTCCTGTAGCTGTTTTTGTGTGACCCTGAATTAGACCAGGTAACTGCCATTTTTTTCATCAGGGTCTGAGGATGGCATTTGAGCAACAGCTAGCTTGTCAGTGTTTGTTTTTATAATGTATAGTCAATTAAGAGTTTGACTGACTTGCTGATTTGTTAACTGCAGGGGGAAAAAAAGGCTTACTCTCTCCTTTCTAATTTCCTACCAGATGAATTCCTCCTTCATCAGTTCTGTGAAGAGGCTATGAAATAATTTGAACAGTTTTTATTTTTAATAATTGAACCTTCTTCCCTACTGTTATGAACTAAGATCTCCCTTTTTCTTAAAAGCAGTGAGAAGTTATTTTCCCTTCAGGTTTTAAGGTAAGAATTGGTCCCAGTGAGCTGATATCTAACTATTCTTACATTTTTTTTTCTTCAGTCTTCCATAAATTAGCTGAAATAAAATTTTGTTCTGAAATTTTACCAAATTCCTTGAGATTCTTGGAGTCCTCTAGAGGTGGTATGGAGCCACAGCTTGGAATAATTGCTTTAGGAATAATCCTTCCACCTGGTACACAGGGACATCATCCTTTGCAAGGAAGGCAGTTAAATGTGTGTAATCTGGCAGATTGGGATCTGGACTCCTGAGTGTGTGTCTCTTCTGCCCTCTTTAGTTTACTATTTCACATCTCTCTGTCCTTATTGCCAAGTCTGGTGTCTAAGCTTCACTGTCAAGTTCACCATCTTCCTAAGGTTGTAATAGAGGCAGGGTCATGGTGCTTTTTGGAGTTTGTGTCTGTTTTCTGGTGTTTCTGGATACAAGATGGCAAAATAGTCCCATTTCTGTTTCAGTGCTTGATAAATGACTGAAGAAAAGAAAAAGGAGAGAAAGAAACAAAGAAAATCTGATTCCTTAAGTAGTTGCAGTCTGTTCTTCAGACTTTTTTGTTTGTTTGTTTTGATGGTGTTTATTAAATGTGCACATCATTAACTGTAGTCATGCAGGGTTGCTTTCAAATCTGGGAGAACACAAAGTAGCTTCTTGGTATTTCTCAACTGTTTTTCAGCACAAGGGAAGATGCACTCATTTTAATTTCCTTAGTTTTTTCCTCTGAGAGCAGAGAGCTGCATTGTTTTTCCTGTGACCTTTATAAAGCCATGTGTTCTGTTTGGAGGACAGTCAGTGCACACCCCATTCAAGGATGCTCTCTCTCTACAGTCCTTCCTGATCCTTGGCCAGTTTTCCAAAATGAGATAAGGAATACAAAAACACTGTCTCATGAGCTGTAGAAGTGTCAGAAATGGAGGAGAGTATTGTCTTTACTATATTATTCGTTGCTTGTGTGGCCTAGTGTAAATATTCTCCATTCAGTACGTGATCTCCGTTGGTGAAATGGCTGCTTTTGACAATACTGTTTCCAGAGAATAGCTATTTCTCAATTAGGCCAGCTTGGAACTTTTCCAATGGAGAAATATTTGCACGTTGAACAAATATGACATATATTGCATTAAAATGAGTTGCTGGTATTTCATAATATTTACAAGTTGAAGAATCACTGCCCTTTATATATGGCAATAAATTTCTTTTGGCAGTGACCATGAAGTTTTTGGCCACATGAAAAATAACTGACCAGAGAGTCTGAATCTAACTTCTTATTCAGAGAGGACTATTTCTCTGACGGATGGATTTTGTAGCCTTTGTCGTGCTGTTATATAGAATAATGCTTTTTGTTTTGTGATTTAACTCATTGCCCTCAGGCATTTCAATTTGTGTGTGTTGATCTGAAAAGCTCTTCTCATGGAGAGATGTGTGACCTGGACTACAGGAAATATAATTTGCAGGAAGAGTTGGAGAGGGAGGCCTTTCCTTCCTCCGTCTCTCAGAATAGCCAAGTAATTAAATCTATTACTGTAGCTAGAAAGCAAACTATTGTCTGTATTGTCAGCAACACCCTAAGGGTGAAGAGAAGCTGCTTCTGTACAAGACATTATCTGAGCAGGCGCCTCATCCAGTGGGACGATGCCATCCACATTTGGAAGCAGCTGAGAAATGCTTCGGCATTGGCAGCAATTCCTCATCAGAAATGCTCTCTCGCGTTTTATAGTAAACCTGTGTTGACTTTGGTGGGGAGCTCTAAAAATATCTTATCATGGAGATCTGACATTTCTTATAGCAGCCGATAGTTTACATTGACAAGCCCCTTGGAATTGTTTCAGAACACTAATCGCTTGCTGTCAGCAGCTAGCTCCTCTGAGGGGATGAGCTGGGCTGATCCTGCCTCTGTTGTAAGACTGCCTGATTAGAGGGACATTTCTGAGTTCATGTCCATTCCTTCATTTCCAGTATATACTGCAATCAAAATACCATGAAAGGCTGATAGAACTGATTCACAGAATTTGTTTTTAGGAATTTTGGATTTTTTAAAGTACAGTTAGGCCTGGTGGTAGCTCATGTCTATAATCCCAGCACTTTGGGAGGCTGAGGTGGGAGGATTGTTTGAGGCCAGGAGCTCAAGAGCAGCCTGGGCAATATAGCAAGACCACATCTCTATGAAAAATAAAATTTAAAAAACTAAATAAAAAGGGCTATATTATAGTTATGTGCTATAGGACTAACAAAAAAAAGGTTGTGTCATTTGTTTTGGAAGTGATGTCTTTGCTGAATGAGAAAAAGAATATAGTGACAAGGGAAATACTTGTTTCACTCTGCTGAAAACATTCTGACTCTTAGAACAGAATTTTCCTCCTTCAAGAGAGACGGTTATTTAGACATTACATTACATTGTTTGAAATTAGGGCAAAATCATGTAGTGTTTTTAAAAGTACTCAAATATACAGTAGAAAGAAAGCCAAGCTGTAACGTATTAATCAGAATGTATTCATGCTGGCTGGGCGGGTTGGCTCAGGCCTATAATCCCAGCACTTTGGGAGGTCCGAGCGGCCAGATTGCCTGAGGTCAGGAGTTTGAGATCAGCCTGGCCAACATGGTGAAACCCCAACTCTACTTTAAAAAAAAAAAAAAATTAGCCAGGTGTGGTGGCACACGCTTGTAGTCTCAGCTACTTGGGAGACTGAGGCAGGAGAATTACTTGAACCCAGGAGGTGGAGGCTGCAGTGAGCCAAGATTCTCCAGCCTGGGCAACAGAGTGAGACTCCATCTTTAAAAAAAAAAAAGAAAAGAACTTATTTATGCTATATGGAAGATAATTTTTTCTCTGTCCTTCTGGTGAGAATAATTTGCTGCTCCATGTGAGGTGAGTTAGCTCCTTTATGTATCATTTATTAAATGTTAAGTTCTGCCTATAATGAGTACATTAACCAAGAGGGCATGTTTCGTTTTTAGAATAATTGACTAATGTAAGGATTCTAATGTTTATTATATCTATAACAATTCCATTTTAAGGATAAGTAAATAAAGACCCAAATGTGTAGTTACTTGTTAAAAGTAGCAAAACAAGTCATTCAAAGAGCAGGAAACAGATGGGCCAGTGCATGTTTCTTTCTATAAAAGTTAATCTTAGCCGGATGTGGCAGCTCATGCCTGTAATCCCAGCACTTTGGGAGGCCAAGATGAGAGGATTGCTTGAACCCAGGAGTTTGAGACCACCCTGGGTAACATAGTGAGACCCTATCACTACATAAATAATAATTAAAAAATAAAAATTAGCTGGGCATGTTGCCACACACCTGTAGTCCTAGCTGCTTGGGAGGCTGAAGCAGGAAGATTGCTTGAGTCTAGAAGGTCAAGGCTGCAGTGAGCTATAATTATGCTACTGCATTCCAGCCTTGGTGAAAGAGTGAAACTCTGTCTCTGACAACAGCAGCAGAAACATTAAGGTATGTTGACATAATGCATATATCATTCAAAACAGAGATTCTAGTGCCAGTTATTCTCTCATTATTTTTAGATAAGTATTGTAGCCATTGCACAGTAATAGCTCAAGGCTCCCCATTCCATATATTTGCCACTGGATGGCACAAAGGAATTGTAAAACACCTACGGATCAGTGATAACTTACTGACTTTGGGGGTTAAGGGACAGGAAGAAATCAATGGCATGACCATGGATCCAATCTGCTAGAGAGTGAACTTACTTCCCAGTCCCCCGACTCCTTCATTTCTGTATTCTTATGTTTTTACAAATAGTGTCTTACTATATCACCCAGCCTGGAGTATAGTGCACAGTCGTAGCTCACTGGCAGCCTTGAACTCCTGGGCTCCAGCTCAAGCCATCCTCTCCACTCAGCCTCCCGAGTAGTTAGGCGTGCACCACTATGCCTGGCTTTTTTTTCCTCCCCTCCCCTCCTCTCCCCTTCTGTTTTTGTCTTGCTATGTTGCCCAGGCTGGTGTGGAATTCCTAGGATCAAGCCTTGGCCCAAAGTGCTGGGATTACAGGCATGATCCACTGTGTCCCTTCATTTCTTCTGTGTTCCATTCTTAACTTTATATGTTTCTCAACTTTTATGAAGTCCTACTCTTTTCTGTAGCCAACCTCTTTGTTCTGTCTCTGCCAGTCCCTCTCATCTTCTCTGGGATGCAAATTGTCTAATTGTGTCATTCCACTCACTCCTCCTTCCTCATCTCTTCATGCTTTTTCTTTGTAAATCTTAGGTTCTCTCCTGTCCTCTCCAGCACCCACTGCCCTACCCACTCTCAGATCTTTTCCATTCTCTCTCTTCTTGCTTCTAGTATGTCACAAAAAGTGAAGGAGTGGGAGAATTACCCCATCACTCTTTTATATCTTTATTCTTAATTCTTAAAGTTCTTTTTAAATTTAGGTATTATATATATCCAATAAAATGCAAAGATCTTAGTTGTCCTTTAAGATTTGGGTTTCTGATTATTGGCTGTTAGGAATAAAATTGCCATCAACATTCTTGTACAAGTCATTTTGTGGACATGAAATTTCATTTCTCTTGGGTAATACCTAGGAATAGAATAATTGGGTCATAGGATAGATGCATATTTTACTATATAAGAAACTGCCAAGCTGTTTTTCTGAAATGATTGTGCCATATTATAGTTGCACCAGCAGTTCATGAGGGTTCCAGTTGCTCCACATTTCTTACCAGTATTTGGTATTGTCAGTTTTTAAACAAACTTTTAGCTCTTCTGCTGGGTGTTTGATAGTATCTCATCATGATTTTAATTAGCTCTTTCCTGATGACTGATTTTGATCGTCTTTTTATGTGCTGATTGGCCATTCATGTGGTCGGTACCTATTTTTTTTTGCAGAGTGTCTTTTGCAAGTCTTGACTGTTTTTCTAAATGACGTTGTTGTCTTTTAATTGCTGATTTGTAAGATCATATATGTATTCTAGATATGATTTCTTTGTCAGATATGTATTTTATGAATACTTTTCCTTGTCTGTAGCTTGCCTATTCGTTTTCTTAACAATGTCTCTTGATGAATAAAAAGTTTAATAAGTCCAATTTCTTGAGTTTTTTTTCATGGTTAATGGTGTACCATGTGTTACCTAAGAAGTCTTTGCTTAGCCAATATTGGGAAGATATTGTCCCATGTTTACTCTGAGAAGCTTTAGGGTTTTGTCTTTTACTTTTAGGGTGATAGAACATCTCTGTTTTTTTTTTTTTTTTTTTTTGAGATGAACAGAAATAACTGTTACGGTTTACTTGCATTATTTTCCTTTTTCTATCTAGTACCAATTGTTGATAATTCTGTTCTTTTCCCATTGAGCTGGGTTAGTTCTTAATTGAAAATCAGTCAACTATGTATGTGTGAGCCTCATCTGTTCCACTGGTCTATTTGTTCTTAAGTCAGTTATACACCGTCTTGAATACTGTAGCTTTGTAAAGGCTTCGACTCAGGTAATTAAGTTCTCTAACTTTATATATTTTTTAATTTTTAATTTTAGAGATGTGCAGTGGCATGATCATAGCTCACTGCAGCCTTGAATCCTTGAATCCCTGGGATCGAGTGATCTGCCTGCCTCACCCTCCCAAGTGGCTAGGACTACAAATACACACCACCATGCCCACCCAGTTAATTTTTATTTTTGTAGAGGTGCAGTCTCACTATGTTGCCCAGGCTGGTCTCAAACTTCTGGACTCCAGTCCTCCTGCCTTGGCTCACCAAAATGCTAGGATTATAGGCATGAGACACTGCACCCAGCCTCATTCTTGCCTTTTAATTGCTTTGTATATTATAGATCCTTTGAATATCCCTATAAATTTTAGAATCATTTGTCATTAAAAAAATAATAATAAAAGCCAATTAGATTTTGACTGGGATTTCGTTGAGTCTGTTTTTCAGTCTGTGGAGAATAGACATTTTAATAATACTGAATATCCCATTCATGAACCTCTTCACTTAACTTCTCAGCAGTGTTGTATAGTTTTCAACATAGATGTTTCATACATCTTTCATTAGATATAGATTTTCATTAGATATACTGGATTTTTTGTGATCCTCTAAGTATTGTATTTCAAATTCCATTTTGTTGTTCACTTGCTAGTATACATACAATTGCTGTTTGTGTATTGACCTGATATCCTGCAAACCTCCTAAATTCAATTGCTAGTTCTAATTGTGTGTGCGTGTGTGTGTGTATGTGTGTGTAGGTAATTGTCGTATGTGATCGTGATTGATTCTGTTAATAATGACAGTTTTATTTGTTCCTTTTCTGTCTTTATACATTTTAAAACTCCTTTTTCTGGCCCATCGGACTAGCTAGAACTTGCAGTGGAGTGCTAAGTAGGATAGTGAAAATGGACATCTTGCATTATTCCTGGTCTTAAGAAAAAAATATTCAGTGTTTCACTGTTAAGTCTCATATTTGACTGGGTATGGTGCTGCATGCCTATCTATAATCCTAGCACTTTTGGAGGCTGAGGTGGGAGAATTGGCTGAGTCCAGAAGTTTGAGACCAGCCTGGGCAACACAGTGAGAACCCGTCTCTACAAAAAATAAAAAATTAGCCAAGATTGGTAGCACATGGCTGTAGTTCCAGGCTGTCGCAAAAGGTGAGCCCAGGAGTTCGAGAGGCTGCAGTGAGCTGGGATTGTGCCACTGCACTCCAGCCTGGGAAACAGAACGAGACCCTGTCTCAGGAAAAAAAAAAAAAGAGAGAGAGAGAGAGATTGGGTTTTTTTACACTGGCTTCTGCTCTTAAAGCCCTATAATTTTGTGAGCTCCTATTTTTTAAGTTCACAGTGTTCAATCTACATATTAAGCTTTCCTGTGCTTGTGACGTTACTGCATTACTCCCATTTTTCTGTTTGTTTTCTACCTCTTTTCCCAAGCAGTTACCTGTTGCTTTTTCCCTTTGGCTCTTCTACCTTTGCGAACATAGCTTCTTCTCTTTTACTCTCTTCTTTCTGCATTTTTTTTTCTTTTTCTTTTCTTTTCTTTTTTTTTTTAGATGGAGTCTCGCACTGTCTCCCAGGCTGGAGTACAGGTGCAGTGGCACAATCTCGGCTCACTGCAACGTCCGCCTTCCAGGTTCAGGCGATTCTCCTGCCTCAGCCTCCTAAGCAGCTGAGATTATAGGTGCATGCCATCACGCCCAGCTAATTTTTGTATTTTTAGTAGAGATAGGGTTTCATCATGTTGGCCAGATTGGTCTCGAACTCCTGACATCAAGTTATCTACCGTGCTCGGCCTGCATTAATTTGGTTTTAATGAATTCCTTTTTAAGTGAATTCTTATTTATCAAATATTTATTGAGCAGGTACAATATGACTAACTATGTTGGTATCTGAAGCTATACAAGTTGATGAGACATGGTCTCTGTCCTAAAAGAGGTCACTGTAAAGCATGGAAAGTCCTTTGAATGGATGCTTCCTTGGACCTCTTTGGAAGGAATGGACATCTCACTCGATCTGGTGAGGGTCAGTGAAAAGGCCTACTGAAGGAGTTGATTGTCCCACTTCTTTTTGCTCCTTTTGTGTAGTCACCCAAGATTGAGGATTGGTTTTCTTTTTTTCCTCCACATGTGATTACACCTCTTCTCAGTTGTTTTCATGCCATGATTTCCAAACCCAGCCAGAAGCATAGTTGTCAGAACTATATTATGATGCTTATTGCCTTGTACCATATGTAATTTTTGTGTAAAGAGCTCCCCTAATAGCTCTTTAGCTCTTGATGGTAGTAACTTGTTTGTCCTGATTTTTAGAAATTCTATAGAATGTTATATATGTTAAAATCTCAAAAAATGTTTTTGAATGAATGAACTAATTGAATAATTTTCACTTTTTGTTCATATGTGTCTTATATTTCATTATTGGATAGATTTGTAACTTAATATGAAAATAATTTTTTTTTTTGAGATGGAGTCTTGCTCTGTCAAGGCTGGAGTGCAGTGGCACAATCTCGGCTTACTGCAACCTCTACCTCCCAGGTTCAAGCGATTCCCCTGCCTCAGCCTCCCAAGTAGCTGGGATTACAAGTGTGTGCCACTACACCTGGCTAATTTTTATATTTTTAGTAGAGACAGGGTTTCACTGTGTTGGCCAGGCTGGTCTCAAAATCCTTACCTCAGGTGATTCGCCCACCTTGGCCTCCCACAGTGCTGGCATGAGCCACTGTGCCTGACCTGAAAATAATTTTGGATTGTATTAATTTTCTAGAATAATTTTTTTTTTTCAAATATTCCTTTGGGGGGGCTTCTTTCCTTCTACAATGCTGGACAGTAGGATGACTCTCTAACTTGCTACTCTACCCAGAGCAGACCCTTTCCTTAAATAACAGATGCTGGTGAGCTGCACTTCAAGATTCCTGTCTTGGATTTTTCATTCCATTTCTTCACCCAAACCAACGTCTGTTATCCCATCTTTGCTTGCCACGGTGAAACCCCGTGTCTAGTAAAAATAAACCAGCTGAGTGCAGGTGGCACATGCCAGTAGTCCCAACTACTTGGGAGGCTGAGGCACAAGAGTCGCTTGCCTCTCTTATTCAGTAGCTCTGCTTATTCTTGTAAAGCTGTAATGGCATCACAGAACGCATTTTATTTTTGGGCAGGAACCAACTAGTGATTATTTTCAGAAAATTAAATTATGAAACTATGAACAATGCCTTATTGCAAACGTAATGGTTATGTGAGGCATTGTTTAGTGATTTCATTGGAGTGAAGGTGAACCAAGGCATTTAAATGTTTTTTCAAATTGAATTATGTATTTCTTTCAGGCAAACATGAGCTACTTTGTATCCATTAAATAGGGGGCGATATAGCTTAATTTTGCTTAAGTGTAAGGTCAGAAGTCTTTAAACTCAACTGTGTAATGAAGTCCGCTGTCAGCGTTTTATTTACTAAATTTTTATCATTTACAAAATTTGAAATAACTTTGAAAGATAAATTGTCTTTTATCACCAATATATTTTTTATTTATATCCTTGTGGGGAGGAATGTGGTGATAATAGCAGGTATTTAGATACCAGATAAAATCAGTGCATATGAATATGTTACATGTGCCTTAAAATGTAGTTACCAACTTTGAATCAACAGGAAAATAGGTGTTTTGAGTGTAATTTACATTAGGATGTTTACATTTCTAATATTCTTACGAAAGTAAATGTGGTATTTAGTCTAAAAATGAAATGAGGCCAGATGTGGTGACTCACACCTGTAATCTCAGCACTTTGGGAGGCCAAGGCGGGCGGATCGCTTGAGGCCAGGAGTTCCAGACCAGCTTGGGCAACGTGATGAAACCCTGTCTCTAGTAAAAATACAACAACCAGCTGAGCGCAGGTGGCACACGCCAGTAGTCCCAACTGCTTGGGAGGCTGAGGCACAAGAATCACTTGAACCTGAGAGGCAGTGAGCTGGGATGGCTCCACTGTACTCCAACCTAGAGGCTGTCTCCAAAAAAAAAAAAAAGTGAAATGAGAAGTCATGCTTATATAGTGAGATATAGCTTAAAGTTTATTTGACCATGAGCAATTAAGCCTTATCAATTCAGAGGTTACTATTATTGTTTATAATTCTAAACCCAAGTCTGCTTTTTCTATTTTCCTTACATATGATAAAAATGCTTCACTTTTATTAAACTTAATAAGAGTTTAAAATAATTCAGCATTTAAGTGGTTTTAAGTGCTGGAGAAAGATTTGGAATGCATTTTTCAAGGGTGACCTTAGTGGCTCCCTTGGCCTTCCAGGGGGCCCACAGTGACAGGTCCATCTATCAATAGATCGGGATTAGTAGGTGTAATTTATTCCGTTAATTACCTGTCTCTGGAATTCTGCCTTTTCATCCACCTTATCATCTAGGGAAGAGACTACCTTTTTTTTTTTCTTTTTTCAGTGCCGAGATTTCTTGTTCTCCCTAGCCATGATGCTTGCCCTCACAGAGAGGAGCTATCCCATATGTGAACCAAGTAATTCTACTGACAGCAGAGGATCCAAGTCCCAGGATCTCTTTTGATTATTTCTGATGTTTTATTTGTTCTCTTATTGTTTCTGCCTAGATTGGCCAGAAAGAGTTAGATTTGAAGGTCAGCTGCAAACATTTCGTGTTTTTAATCACAAGTTGGCCAATTGGGAGGTTTCTATCCAATTCCTTGAAATAGGTCACCAGACACATTGTACGAATCCCTGAGTTTAATGGGCCATCTGTTGGGTCACTCTGGTAATTGTTCCTTTTTATAAATTCCAATGTACCCAGTTAAGTTGAAGCAAAGGGTGTTAGACTGTGAATGTGCTGACCAATGGGACCCTCTCAACTGAAACTTGCCCTCAGAGAGTTTTTGTTGACTCCATTTCTTCTGTATTTCTTCCTCAATAGTGAGAGTTTGGTTTTTTTAATTGTGGGAGTTGACGGTCATCCTTGCTGAAGATAATTAGAAATGGGGGGAAGTAGTACTGCTTGGGAATAGGAAAAATGAGGCCAGTCATTTGGCTGTAGCAATAGTGGGATTTCTTTACAAAGAAACTTTGGACAAGGTGAAGGGAGCTAGGTGTGGTGGCTCACACCTATGATCCCAACACTTCAGGAGGCTGAGACAGGAGGATCACTTGAAGCCAAGACTTGGAAACCACAGCGAGATCCTGTATCTACAAAAAAATTTTCAAAAAAATTAGCCAGGTGTGTTGGTGTGTGTACTTGTAGTCCCAGGTACTTGGGAGGTTAAGGTGGAAGGATCACTTGAGCCCAGGAGTTTGTTGCAGTGAGTTGTGACCACCTCACTGCTCTCCAGCCTGAGTGACAGAGTGAGACATTGTCTCAAAAAAATAATTTTTTTTTAAGTTTAAAAAAGCCAAAAGGAAATGATGGACAATAAACTTGTTCCATGCAGCTGGGTTTCTCTGTGACTCTCAGGAGAGGAGCTCAGAAAGGGTATAGTGTGGAGTAGTCAGAGCTGAAGTTTTAAGCAAAGCGGTTTGTTAGCTCACTGAAAACACCTGAAATGTGCATTTTACTTTGTGTTTCTGATTTTCTGGTAAGATCTGGAAAATGAGAGTCAAAACATGGAGTCTCAAGTCTGAAGGGCAGTGAGTGTGTTAATGAAGAACCAGACTGAGGCAGATATCTTTCAGTATATTATCTGTGAAAAAGAAAGTTCTGTTCTGGGCTGGTTTCTCTTCCCTCTCGAAGCAATGTTATCTAGTTGCATGACTTGAAATAGCCTCTGTATGCCTCTCTTGTTCCTAACTCTTCATCCAGCTCCTTAGACTTATATTTCCAATTGCTTTTCTGATATATCCACATTTATGTCCAATTAGGCATTGCTAATTTAATATGGTCAGCGAAGAACTGTGATCAATCCCAGCACTTAGGGAGGCTGAAGCAGAAGGATTGCTTGAGCCCAGGAGTTTGAGACCAGCCTGAGAAACAAAGCGAGATTCGGTCTCTACAAAAAATAAAGATTAGCTGGGCATGATGGCATGTACCTATAGTCCCAGCTACAGCTAGTTCCAGCTAGTCCCAGAGTCATTTCCCTTTCCTCTCCAGCCACACTGGCACTTTTTACCTTAGACACACTGTTTGTTCATATCCTAGGGTCTTTCCACTTGCTCTTCCTTCTGCCTGGAACATTCATGCTTTGTGTAGCTGATTCCTCCATGACATTTAGTCATTTAGTCTTATTATCTTAAATGGCTTCTTTGCAAAGAGGCCTTCCTTGACCAAATCAGTTGAGGCTGATGTGGGAGGATCGTTTGATCCCAGGAATTCGAGGCTATAGTGAGCTGAAAAACAACAAAAACCTTGATGTGTGCCTAGGGTAATCAGCTCATCCTTGTTTCCTGGGACTTTCTTGGTTTTGACAGTGAAGTCTCACATTCTAGGAAACCCTTTCTTCCTGGGCAAACCAGGATGGCTACTCTCCCTATTTATAGTCCTTAAACCTGTTTCTGTCTCACTTGGAATTCCTTGGGAGAATCATCTGTCCAGTTGCTCAAGTTAAGCATTCAGGAGTTATCACCGATTCATCTCTTTCTAAATCCATCAGTAACATATTTCTTAATCACATCGAATCCATCGGTATGCTTTGTTGACTCTACCACCAAAAGTGTCCAACTCTGTCTGCTTCTCTGCATCTCTGCTGATCCCACCTTAATGTAAGCTGGTTTGATGTTGAGCTGGGTTATGTCATGAGACAGGGATGTGGAACCTGCAACCTTTCACGTTGCTCTTAAAGTCCAACCCCATACCAGGCCCTCCAAGCTTCTTCACAGCCCCACACCATCTATCTTTTCTTTTCTGGGTCATTTCCCTTTCCCCTCAAGCCACACTGGCACTCTTTACCTTGGACATGCTGTTTGCTCCTATCCCAGAGTCTTTCTACTTGCTCTTCCCTCTGCCTGGAACATTCATGCTTTATGTTGCTGATTCCTTCATGACATTTAGTCATCTTATTTTAAATGACTTC
Organism: Colobus angolensis palliatus; assembly: GCF_000951035.1. Classification (NCBI taxonomy): domain Eukaryota; kingdom Metazoa; phylum Chordata; class Mammalia; order Primates; family Cercopithecidae; genus Colobus; species Colobus angolensis. Next base: position 22,696,347 of record NW_012116265.1, on the reverse strand, counting down.
TTCACAAAGAAGCCTTCCTTGACCAAATCAGTTGAAAGTAGCCAGCCAGACAGCCAGCCACTCTTGATCATATTACTATATTTTAATTTTCTGGATGGCACTTCCAGCCATTTGACCTTTATCTTGTTTATTGATTTGTTTGTTCTCACTCTCCCCTACTAGACCGTAAGCCCCTCAAGAGTGATGGTTTTGATTGCTGTACCTGCCATCCTTTCCCCAGGCTTTAGGACCGTTCACATAACAGGGGCTAGAAAATATTATTAATCGTAGTAAAGAATAAATGTATCCTAAGGCATTTAGTTAAAACTTTGAGATCTTGAAAGTTTTAGCAAGCAAGAACCAGTAAGTGGAAATTAATTGTACCATAGCTATTATTACTACCACAAAAGGTACAGAATATCATTGATATTATCTTTATTTAATAGGTTATCATACTGATTTTATGTTAGCTAAAAGTTTAAGTTTATTTATAAATGTATTTTCCCATGCCCTGTTTCTTTTTAAGCTTGTAAGTTACTGAATGGTTGAACTTTTCTCCTGCAGCAGCTGTTGAGTTTGTATCCTTAGTATGAAAGTTCAATCAGGCCGGGCGCGGTGGCTCAAGCCTGTAATCCCAGCACTTTGGGAGGCCGAGACGGGCAGATCACGAGGTCAGGAGATTGAGACCATCCTGGCTAACGCGGTGAAACCCCGTCTCTACTAAAAACTACAAAAAACTAGCCGGGCGAGGTGGCGGCGCCTGTAGTCCCAGCTACCCCAGAGGCTGAGGCAGGAGAATGGCATGAACCCCGGAGGCGGAGCTTGCAGTGAGCTGAGATCCGGCCACTGCACTCCAGCCTGGGCAACAGAGCGAGACTCCGTCTCAAAAAAAAAAAAAAAAAAAAAAAAAAAAGAAAGTTCAATCATTCCATACATCAGTCTGTGGGGACTGCAGAGTGCCTTGGAGCCTTCCTTCCTTCCTTTGACCTAAGGGACTGTGTTTTGGAACTTGGGTGATTATAAATCTGCACATTTCAGTGTTGAAAGTATTTCTAAACGAGGATCTCAACCTTAGGACTCTGGCATTTGGGGTCAGGTAATTTTGTTGTGAAGGGCTGTGGAATTACATGTTTTCAGCTGCATCCCCGGCCTCTACCCACGAGATACCAATAACGCCTCCTCAGTTTAGACTGCCGATATATCCAAATACTGCTCAGTGTCACTCTGGAGGGCAGAGTCTCCCCTGTTGAAATCCACCCTTCTAAACAATGAATATGTTTTCGTCTATTTTCTTTATACTGGGAGATAATAATTTTTAAAAAATCAAATCGAAATCTGGCTCAGCTTTTTTGGTGGGGTGAATGTAGCAGATTTTTGAAAGCTATTATAAGGAAAGATTGTTCATCTTCCACCATTACTAAGTTATAAGAATCTATTTTCAACTTGTATGTTTCTATAATTCCACAGTACGCTTTGCGTTAGGAACCCTGATACATTCTGGGGGAATTTGTTCTTTCAGTGTTTCTATATTTTTCGCCTGCTCCCATCACCATGGAGCTAAACACTTTGAGACATGTTAAGTTAAAAACAGTAATGACAGAAGAGGAAAAAACATTTTGCTTCTGCATTCTTTTTTCCTCTCTTCTCTTCCTCCTTACCTCAGTCAACCAAATAGGGTATTAGTTTGAATGTTTTCATTGGATGTCAAGATAGGAAAGGCATGTTTTTCAGAGCTTATTTTTTTCTTAGGAAATGCTAACAGTATAATTTGAACAGACCTATGAATTGATATTCTGAAATAAAGGAAAATATGCCAGGAATGTATAGGGAAGGAGACTTTTTCCTTGGCCTGCACCCATTTTATAGATCTGTGTGCTTCAAAGATCCCATTGTATTGTTTAGGTAGGGCTCCTCTACATCATATTCAATTCTTTTTTTTTTTTATATAGAGAACAAATATCAGAATATATGTAACCTAGTTGTTAGTGTAGAACTAACTGATTGATTCATTGAATAAATGTAATTCTTGCCAGCTTTTTAAAATTGAGACCTAGCACAGTGTTTTACATAAAGTAACTAGAGACAGACTATTTTTCAGCTTGTGGTTTGTGTTTGAAATTCATACCCTCATCCAGTTACAGATTTTGAGTTTTAGCCTATCTGAATGGAATATTCCATTCAGTCCTTTCAAATGTACCAAGGATTAATATAAAATGAGAGAAAAAAGTTTTATTTCCTAATATTTATGACCTGCAGCATCTTCTGTTAGTCTGTAGGAACATGGTACTGATAACGTTATTTCTGTTCAGCAAAGGTAGTTTAGAGATTTTTTTTCTGTTTAAGATACTGTATTTTTTTTTCCTGAACAAATTAATGTCTTGGTATTGAACCTTGGCTTCACTGTGCTCAAACCTTCAATTGTCAATTTAAGGAAGTTTAGATGCCTTGTTTATTTTTAAACAGTATTATTGCTTTCTTTGCACCCATGAAGCCATGATACTGAATTTAAAAGCAGATGACCTTAAAGAAAAGTGTGTAACTTAAACACCACAGACTTAAAAATAAAAAATAAAAGAAAGTTAAAAAAATGTATCTGCTTTTCTGATGTAGGCTGGTGAGAAAAGATGTTCTTTTTCTGTTGCTTTCAGTCTTAGCTCCCTGTCAGTTCTGCCCCACTGTGAAACCAAAGATGTTCTCAACATTCTTGAGTAACACTTCCCACAGGTGACCTTCTGTATAAAGAGGGCTGGTTGGTGTTGTTGTTGTTGACTTCTATATTGATAGAAAAAGATAACAGTTCACAAACTACAACATCCTGTTATTTCATTCTTTATAAAATGTTTTGGTGAAGTTTTGGGAATTTCATTCTTGTTCCCCTGATCTGCTGCACTCGGGCTGCCACGCTTTTTACAATATTTATTGCTATAAGCATAGTTTGGGAGCATTTAGGTTGTTTATAGCTCCTTGCTATCCTGAATAATGCTATGATGAACATTTTTTTGCACAGCATTTTGTCTTTTGAATTGTTTCCTTAAAAAATACTGAGGAATAAAATAACTGGGGGAAAAAAAGTAAGTAAGCATTTTAAAGGCTCTCGATACATATTCCTAATTAAAAAAAAATTCACTCTTCCAGTAATTAATGAGCACATTTTGTAAAAATTAATACTTATTTTTCTTAAAGCATGCTTAAGGACCCTAGGATTTTCAGATTGTAAATGAGCATTGGCTTCAACTTTAAATCTCCAGCTGCATTAGCCCCTAATAAGAGAGTCAGCCTGTTCTTTGAACCTTTGAAGCCAGGCATTGACTTCTCCTCTGTGGCTATGAAAGTCCTGGATGACATTTTCTTCCAAGAGAAGGCTGTTTCATCTATACTGAAAATCTGTTGTTTAGTGTAGTCACCTTTATCAATCATTTTAGCTAAATCTTCTGGATAACTTGCTGGTGAGCCTGCACTTTCATGTTGTGGAGACAGCTTCCTTCCTGAAACCTGATGAACCAATGTCTGCTGGCTTCTAACTCTTCTTCTGAGTTTCTTCACCTCTCTCAGCCTTCGTAGAATTGAAGAGAGTTAGGGCCTTGCTCTGGATTAGGCTTTGGTTTAAGGGAATGTTGTGGCTAGTTTGATATTCTTTCTCTCCAGAACACTAAAACTTTCCATCTCAGCAGTTAAGTCTGTTTTGCTTTCTTACCATTTATGTGTTCACTGTAGTAGTACTTTTAATTTTCTTCAAAAACCTTTCCTTTGCATTCACAACTTGGCTAACTGGTACCATCCTAGCTTCTGGCCTCTCTTAACTTTGAACATGTCTTCCTCACTAAGCTTAATCATTTCTAGCTTTTGATTTTAAATGAGACACCTGTGACTCTTCCTTTCACTTTCAAGTTTCACTTGAACTTAGAAGCCATCTAATTTCAATATTGTGGTCTCAGAGTCTAGAGAGCCCGAAGAGAGGGAGGCAGACAGGGAATGGCTGGCGGGTGGAGCAGTCAGAACTTGAACAACATTTATTGATTGTTTGCCATCTTCTGTGAGTGTGGTTTGTGGCATCCCCCAAAAGATTAGTAGTAACATCAAAGATCACTGATCACAAATCACCAAAACAGATGTAATAATATGACAAAGTTTGACTTACTGCAAGAATTACCAAAATGTGGCACAGAGACAGGAAGTGAGCACATGCTATTGGAGAAATGGCACTGACAGACTTGCTCAATGCAGGGTTGCCTCACACCTTCAATTTGTAAAAAATATCTGCAAAGTGCAATAAAGTGAAGTGCCATAAAATGAGGTATGCCTGTATTGTATTTATTGAACAGAAACATTTTTCAGATGTTTAACCAATTTTTTCTTTTGTGAATTGCCTACTGTTTCAGAAAAACTCTCTCAAACCATGTCTTTCCTCTGCCTTCATACCACCATGACAATCATCAACACAGAAGACAACTTCTGTGACAAAAGGTGTGGTTTTTTTTCCTCACATGCCAAGCAGCATACACTGGCTGGATGTCCTCAATTCAGTTCCAACACTATCCACCCTAAGATAGTGTCAGATTTCACATGTTGGGGGCTCAGTCCCCAAGGCTGCCCCCTGCACCTTAGGACATCATTGGTAAATCTGGGCCTCCAGACTTCTGACTGACAACTTTAAGTTGGGGTTCCCACAACCCCCATCTTTGAGTTCAATTAATTTGCTGGAGCAGCTCACAGAACTCAGGGAAACATGTTTACTGATTTATATAAAAGGATATTACAAAAGATTCATATGAAGTATTGTGTAGGGCGAGGTATCAGGGAAGGAGCGCGGAGCTTCCATGCCCTCCTTGGGCATGCCACTTTCAAAGAACCTCTATGTGTTCACCTCTCCAGAAGCTCTTTCAAACCTAGTCCTTTTGGGTTTTTAAACAAAGAGGCTTTATTACATGGCCTGGTTGACAACCGTGTAGAAATGTGATTGGACAAAAAGCACATTATCTAAACCCAGCAAGGCCTCTCTAGCCTCTCTATTCAGACTTTTCTTGGCCTTTCTGTGTAGCTTTCCTTCCCGTAGGATATGAAGCAGGACTCTCTGGAATGAGGGTCTTTTGATCCACAATCAGATTAGAGTCCTGCCTTGGGCAGGTGAAAGGACAGGAGGTCAGAGAGAGAGAGAGAGATTCTGTTTCCTGAGGCCTGAAGTACCCCAGCATTTTAACAAGGACTGTGGGAGTTAGGAGCTAGGAACTGTGGACAAAAACCAATATAGCTGTCATAATACCACACTCATTAATACTTCTTTTCCCATTTTTCTTTTGAAGTCTTAGTATTTTATCTTGCTTTACAACTCTTTGCATATATTCAGTGTATTCAGTCTGTATTGTATTTATTGTATTTTTTTAAACTAGTATTTGGTTTGCCTTTTAATGTACAGATGTTTAAAAGTTTCATGTAACCAAATCTGTCAATGTTTTCTTTTGTGATTTCTGTCATTAGTTTTACTTATGGAAAATGTTTCCCCATTCAATATCACATTTTTTCCCTGACATTTTATTAATTTCAATCTAAGTCCTTACCACCCATTAATTTCATAAGAAAAGACATTCACTATTTGAGAATTCGGAGCACTTTGCTACTGATCATGGTTACTACAGGCTGTATTTTTGTAATGTTCTGCACAGAGGGGCTACTTGCGCTTATTGTTAACTTCTGGCTTTGATGTGGTACTTGATACGTGAATGCCTGTTTAATTCTGTGTTAATCTGTGGTTCTGTTACATTGGATTATTGTGAAAGTAACTTATTGAATACAAATATGAAAATGAACAAAGTAAAATAAAATTAAACTAGTCATGATTGACTCCTGTGTGAGTTCATACTTTAAGAGGCCCAGAAATTAAGACTTTTTTCAGATGTAACTGATGTAAAGAAACCTACCTCACGTTCCTGTGATAGTTGTGGATTGTAGCATTAGGCTCAAGTTGACTGCCAACAAAATGTAAAATACTATCTTTTGCATAGTTTATGGTGATAACTGCTATTTTTCTAATTTGTACAAGTTCAGTTTTTTAGAAATATATAAATCAATTGAAATGAAAATGCTTCCAATTTGCTGGAAGATGAATATTGCTAGCTTACATTGTAGGTAATTATTAAGTGTTGATTTGTGATATGTAAATCAGTTATCTCATGATTTTTAGACCAAAAACTCACTTTTAGAAGTAATATTCTTGTTGGCATCCTGGGTGACATAGGTAAAAAAATATTTTATTGAATTTAAAGCCTAAGTACATAATGAAATTCTTACATCATATGTTTGTTTATTGTCTGTCTCTCGAAGTAAATATGAACATTTTTAGGGCAGTATTTTCAGCATGTAGAATGATGCCTCAAATACTTATGGAATAATGGATATTTGTTGAGTGAATATCAGGGCACGGACTTAAAAGTATAGAAAAAAGGAATACTTCTGCTTGAGTACCTAGAATTTACCAGCCATTGTATGAGACATTTGCTGATCTCATGACTATATAGAGAGCATTGTTTTTCTAAAGATGAACCTGGTTTTACCTTTGCCGTTAATTTTCTGGATACATCAAGAGTGACAGGTTTTTAGGAGACAGTAGGAAACTACAGACATGTGGAGAGCTCTATCATGTTTCAAGGCAGATTTCTTTTCTGGGGGAAGGTTACTAAAGAGCCTTAGCTAACCACTCTCTGCTTTCACTTGGCTGTAACCAGAACTGTAATCAGAAATGGCGTGGAAGACTGGTGAAAGCTGTGGTTGCTGTTGAACGGGCATATGTGCACTTGTAGGTAGTTTGCTGATGAAGGTTTAGTTTGTGAATCTAGATAATCTGGGGCTCTCTTTTATTTCCTGAACCTTTTTGTTTTTTTAGAGAGAGGATTTGCTCTGTCACCTAGGCTGGAGTACAGTGGCACAGTCATAGCTCACTATATACTCAAACCTCCAGGCTCAACCAAGTCTGAGTCTCCTACCTGAGCCTCCTGAATAGCTGAGACTATAGGTGCACACCACTACACTTGGCTAAGTTTGTTATTTTTTGTAGAGACAGGGTCTCACTGTGTTGCCAAAAAGGCTGGTCTCAAGCTCCTGGCCTCAAGTGGTCCTCTTGCATCGACCTCCCAAAATGTTGGGATTACTGGTGTGAGCCAGAGCACTTGGCCTTGCTGAAGCATTTTGAATGCATGCAAACTAGCAGCAGATGTCAACATTTTCATTTTCTACTCAATCGTAATTTCAGCTTTACTTTTTTTTTTTTTTTTTTTTGAGATGGAGTCTCACTATATCTCCCAGGCTGGAGTGCAGTGGCGTGATCTCAGCTCACTGCAACCTCTGCCTCCCTGGTTCAAGCAATTCTACTACCTCAGCCTCCCGAGTACCTGGGATTACAACAGGTACGCACCACCAGACCCAGCTAATTTTTGTATTTTTAGTAGAGATGGGGTTTCGCCACGTTGGCCAGGCTGGTCTCGAACTCCTGAACTCAGGTGATCTGCCTGCCTCAGCCTCCCAAAGTGCTGAGATTATAGGTGTGAGCCACCGTGCCTGGCCTTAGCTTTACTTTTTGTAGAGAAAGGCATTAAAAGGAAGTTTTTTCAGCTTTTCTTAATAGTATGTACTTTTTATAGATTTCCTCTTGCCCACTGGCATTGGACTCTCCCAGAAAAATTTTATGCCAGGATTGTGTTAAAGCATTGTCAAGTATTCATGATTTTATCATTTTATCATTTATGGTGGTAAGGGTCTCATAGAGATGTTATGTGAAATACTGTAACATTTTCTTTACCTGCTAAATAAGTATAGAGTAATAAAAAGAACAATTGTTTTTAAAGCCAAAAGATTTTGACCTAGTTCCTGATTTATCATGAGTATACTTTTAACCTGATCAATGGTTATGAACAGAATAAAAACTTTACTGCATTTTTTTCTACCAAATTAAAATGTAATTCTTAAAATTTCCAAAAGCATGTTTTCTAACTATTGAAAAAATCAGAAGTTTATTCCCAAAGTAGAATTATATAAACTTTTTTTTTTTTGGTATGAAGTTTCACTTCATGTTACTGAACTGGATTTGATATAGAAAACTTGTCCTTGAATAATCATTGAAAAATAGGCTGGGGGAGTGAGACTTTTTCATTAACACACTAAATTTGTGCTCCATGTATAAGATATTTGTATATTTTTTAGTGGACTCTGATTATTTTAACTGAATTTAGGGATGCATCTTAAAGACCCTACTGTAATCTACCTAACATTAATGTATTCATTTGTTTCTTCATTCTACTTACAAACTCCTGTTTAAACTTCATCTTTGATCCAAATATTGTCTACTTTTGGTGACAATTAAATTGTAAGTATTTGTGAGTAAAATTCTTATTTACTTATTCAGATTTACTTGTGTCAGGAATGCAGTCATCTGCAAGCATTAGAAAACCTCTCTAGTAACATAAGCAAAAGGAAATTAATTCTCCCACATACAAAGCAGCCCCAGAAATCAACAGTCCAGAGCTGTTAAACATGGTCAGTGATGCCACAAGGGATCCTGGATCTTTTTCCTTGATTCTGTTGGTGTCTTTCCTCATGCTAGTCTTGTGAATGGTAAGATGCCTGTTGCTCTTCTAGGTACCATGTACTCCAGGAGGAAGAAGGGGGAATAAGAAGATAGCAGGTAAAGACTAGGTGAATCAGTCCGTTTTTATCAGGAAAACTAAAGAATGCTGCAGACCTCTGTTTACTTTTCATTAGTCCTGGTTTAGGACTAATCTCGTCCTGACTAGTTACCCCAAACCAGTCCATGGCCACAGGGCAAAAGAGTCCGTTAGAAAATTTAGGAGATTCCTGATGTATCTTCTAGGACACTAGGGTGTCCCACACCCACCTGAACAACTTGAGAATCTGTTGTTAGTAAAGAATTGGGAGAATAGGTTATGGGTTAGTTAATGGACTGTGTCATCCTTACCTGCTGGAGTAAAGACAGTACGTATTAGATAAACTTAGAAGCCCTGTGCATTTTGACTTCTTGATTCTTGGTCTTCTGGAATAAATTAGGGATTTTTTTTTTCAGGTTCTGCAGATATTCTTCTGTGGTCATACATATCCTGTCATTGTAGGGGATGATTTAGATACTAGGATAGCAAATACTGTGTTTTAGAGACTTCCTTAATAATTAACTATATGAGCAAATGGGAATTGAGTCATAATACTCTAAAATTGAAATTTGAAAGCTATTTAATGAATTTGTGCTTTCTAAAAGGAGTTCTTTTTAGTAGCTCTCTAGAAGATTAATTTTATTTTATTTGTAATTAAAATGGCTTAAAGATGATTCATTTGCAAAAGACATGGGCAATCATCATCATATATATACATTTATATTCCACTTTTTAGGCTTAACATCATAAAATTTTTCCCATGTAGTATACTATTTTAAAAATTGCTTTGGTGTCACAATGTACTTAATCATTTCCCAGTTATACATTTAGTTCCATTTTGTACTGCTGTTACCAATGCTGTAATTGCATCTTTATATAGATTATTTTTAATGTTGTATATTACTTTCTTTATATTTTTCATATTTTATAATGTCTTTTGAAGCATTTAGCTGATCACAATCCAATAGCATTGTACAATAGCATCGTACAATCCAATAGCATTAATTCGCAGTGCCCACCAGCAAGATATAAAAATAAAAGTTTTTCTGTCAGTTTCCCCAGTATTGATTATTGGCAATTAAAAATTTTTTTTGTTTATTAACAAGTGAAGAATTACTTTGAGTTTCTTTTATGGCAGTAAGGCTAAATATTTTCTTTCTTTCTTTCTTTTTTTTTTTTTTTGAGATGGAATTTCGTTCACTCTTGTTGCCCAGGCTGGAGTGCAATGGCATGGTCTTGGTTTATGGCAACCTCCACCTCCCAGGTTCAAGCCATTCTCCTCCCTCAGCCTCCCGAGTAGCTGGGGTTACAGGCATGTGCCACCATGCCCAGCTAATTTTGTATTTTTAGTAGAGACAGAGTTTCACCATGTTGGCCAGGCTGGTGTCAAATTCCTGACCTCTGGTGATCTGCCTGCCTCAGCCTCCCAAAGTGCTGGGATTACAGGCATGAGCCACCATGCCCAGCCCAGGCTAAATATTTTCTAGTTATTTTTTTTCCTCTTGTAAATGGCATTTTCCTGTTCTTGATTAGTCTGTTACTTTCTTAAGTAACACAGTATATTTTTTCACATTGTAAAATGATACATTCTTGGTGTAGAATATTTGTTAACCATAGATGTCACCTCACAAAGATCTACTATTAATATTTTTTCTGAATAATTTGTGTAAACTTTTTATGTAAGTAATTATATATTTTATTCATAATATATTTACTATATTTGTCTCAATCTATGTGCCTGATAGTGCATTAGACTCTTGGGGATGCTATGGTCAGTATAACAGGTATCATATCTATGACATCAGAAAAAAATGATACTTTTGTTTATTTTTCTCTAATATTTGTATCATTTCATTTTAGGATATAATAAGTTACCCAGTCTTTATAATAATAATCGTTTTTTGTTGTTTAAAATAAGTGTGTTTATCAAAAATAGGCCCCATAACAAACTTCATGTAGAATTTTATTATTAAATGCCTACTTTGTGTCTGTTAAATGATTTTTATACTTTTTTCATGTTTTATTTATGGGGACTATTAACATATTTACTAATGTTGCCTAAAACTTCGTTTGTGTACATCGATAATGTATCCAAAGTTATTAAAGTGTTCAGCACATAAGAAATGCTCAATTAATAGAATAGCTTTTTAAGTATCTTGTGTGTTGAGATTGGAATCCTATTTAACCCAGAATTCATTGGATAACCTGCTAGTTTTTGTTTTATTTCATGTTCTGTTATGTGTATTTTTTTCTATTGGTATGGAACATACAATGTGTGACTTCTTAATTTAATCAGGAAATTAAAATCCCAGCTCACTGCAACCTCCGCCTCATGGGTTCAAGCGATTCTCCTGCCTTAGCCTCCCAAGTATCTGAGATTACAGGCACCTGCCACCATGCCCGGCAATTTTTTGGTATTTTTAGTAGAGAATGGGGTTTTGCCATGTTGGTGAGTCTGGTCTTGAGCTCCTGACCTCAAGTGATCTGCCTGCCTTGGCCTCCCAGAGTGCTGGGATTACAGGCCTGGTCCCCTTTCTTGCTTTATTACTGTTTGTAGCACTTTGTAGCGTGTCAAAAAATATTGTTATTTATTTGTTGTCTGCCTGTTTCCCTAGACTGTAACTCCATGGAAGGCAGGCAGGGACTTTTGTCAGTTCGACCAGTGCTGTAGTCTGGGTACTAAGAATAATACCTGGCATGCAGTAGACATACAATAAATATTTGTCTAATTATTGCTGTTCGTTTCAGTTGATTTCTCTTTTTATATCTCCATTTTTGTCTTGATTTTATTTTTTACTACTTGACATAAAATGTCGTGTTTTAGTAGAAATACTTCTTTTATCATAGCATCTAGCTTGATGTTTTTCTTCTAAACTTGACAATAATAGTACCTACTCGGTTTTTTTTTTTTTAAACACAATTTTGTTAAATATCTTCTTTAAAATTTTTTCCGTCTTCTTTTAGGTTATACATCTTGGATTTTGTATTTTCTTAATACAAACTGAGGTTCTTTTAGTAAGTTAAAGTAATTTGCTTTTGTTTTTACACTTATATTATTAAGGTGTTTTTTAAAACTATGACTCCTTAAAAATTACAGTCAGTGCCTTTTGATTTATTGGACACGACATTTCCTTTTATATCTTCAAATGGTTTTGAGTGTAACATCTGAACTAAGCCACTTCTCATGACCTATTTATCTCATTGCTTCTGTTCTCAATCCTATTATTATTCTGTACTACCTCACAATGCAGTGGATTTTGATTCATTCCTTTCTGCTATAGCACACACAGTCTTCTTTACTGAACTTCTGTCTCCTAGGTTTGTCCTGTTTTACCTCAGAGTTTCAGCTCCACTGTTTTCTCTGTGAAAGTTTTCATAACTCTCCAGCAATCTTAGGCAGTTGTCCTGTGTATTCTTATTGCACTATATGTATATTTCCAGGCATTTTCTTCTTATACTGCAGTGTGCTTTCCACAGTCATTGGCATACAGAAAGTGCTCAATAGATATTAGTTATGTTTTTCTTCTCATTTTCCTTTTTTATTTTTTAAAGACTAGAGGTCTTACTCTGTTACCCAGGCTGTAGTGCAGTGGCACGAACACAGCTCCCTGCAGCCTCCACCTCCTGGCTCAAGGGATCCTCTCTCCTCAAATTCCCAAGTAGTAGGGACTACAGGCATGCACTAGCATGCCTGGCCAATTTTTATTTTATTTTATTTTGAGATGGAGTCTTGCTATGTTTTCTAGATTGATCTTGAACTCCTGGGTTCAATCAATCCTCTTGCCTCAGCCTCCCAATGTGCTTAGATTACAAGCATGAGCTGCAATACCTGGCCTTATTTTCCTTCTTAATACTATTTTCTTTTACAACTTAAAGTTATACTCTCTGTACTTTTCTTGTGTATAATGTGCATAAATGAATTTATTTATATGACTTTTTTCTTCTTATTTTTTTGTTTTTTTTAACATACACAGAGCTCTGCTTTTGTTTCAGCAGGTACTCCACTTAGAAATACGCGCAGTCTTCTTCCTCTTCCTTGATGTCCTGACTTCTTATCCTTGGCATTTTCTTTTTCTTTTTTTTCTCTCAAGACGGAGTCTCACTCTGTTGCCCAGGCTGGAGTGTAGTGGCGTGATCTTGGCTCACTGCAACTTCTGCCTCCCAGGAGTTCAGGCAATTCTCCTGCCTCAGCCTCCCAAGTAGCTGGGATTACAGGCATGCGCCACCATGCCTGGCTAATTTGTTTTTGGTATTTTTAGTAGAAATGGGATTTCACCATGTTAGCCAGGCTGGTCTCCAACTCCTGACCTTGTGATCCGCCCGCCTTGGTCCCCCAACGTGCTGGGATTGTAGGAGTGAGCCGCCGTGCCCGGGTATCCTTGGCATTTTCTTTCCTCTTCTTTACCTCTTTCTCTGCTTAGTGTAGCTGTCCACTTAATAGTAAAATAAGTACTAGTTACTTTCATAGTTTCTTATCAGTACTTTTCCATACTTTAATTCCTCACTTAAAGGTATGTTTTTGGTCTTTTCCCTTGCCTTCTGTTTCTGTCCCTACAAAGAGTACTTAGTTTCACATGATCAGATTGGCAAAAATTTTAAGTTGTTGGTGAGAATGTGGAAAAGTGTGTCCTCTTCTGAGGAATGTTGGCTCTTTTCTATTTGTTAATATTTCCTTCTTTTGGAGTTTGTATTTGGAAATTCTCATTTTTATCCTAGTGTCTTATTTTTAATGTTTATCCTAATGTCTTCCATTCATGTGATCTCTCCAACCATTTTCCCTTCATCCTATTGATCAATTTTTGTCTGTCTTATATAACATAACCTTTTCAGTTGGGTCAGGTGTTGTTTTTGTTTGTTTTCTTCTTAGTAATTTGCTAGGCTTTGGAGACCTTGTCTTACAGGAGACTTTTGAAGTCATTTTCCGTATGTGCTCTTAATTGCAGAGATCCTGAATTTGGTTTTGGGAAGGAGGTTGGTAGGCCTGCTTGGAGATTTTACCAAAGGTTCCACCTTTCATGAATTTCGTAATCAAGCAAGAATTAATTGCATTTCAAGAATGATTTTGAAAGTATAATCTGTCTATTTTCCATACTAAAGTCATGCAGTAAGAAATATCATAATATAATCTGTAACAAACTCCTTGCCATGTGCTTTAGTGAAGGTGGTAGATTATATGTAGTAGTCATTTGGTTTGTCAAATCCTGTATCATTGCATAAATAAATATCCACATATGGATATCCACATATGGATATGGATTTACTCCTCCTTTAAATATTCTGGCCATGTTTTTATTACTTTCTTACTGATCTCTCATTACTTTTAATAAAAATTATGGGGTGTATGTAATTTCCTGTATGTTACTTCCAAAGTAATTATAGTTTTTGGAAAACTCCTTTATAGCAAATATTTATAAAAAGAAAAATCCTTCAAAAAAATTAACTTTTTATTTTTACATATTCCTCTGAAGTCCTTGTGCTTTTGCATGTATAAATATATGTTCACAGAGTAGAATGTAATATATTTATTTTTAAATTTAACATTATATCTTAAATGTCAGCCATGTTAACTACTAGCCAACTCAATAAGACAACAAAAGAAAAACATTATTTTGAAGAGGATACGAGTGTCTAGGGAAATTAAAGAGAATCATCAAAATATTAACTCTAATTAAGACTTCAGTAAGATTACTGGATATGAAGTAAATAAACAAACCCAATAGTTTTGTAGTACACCAGTAACAGTGTATTAGAAAATATGATTACATGAATGATCCTAGTCACAAAATAAAATATTATAATTTACTTTATTATAATCTAGCAGAAGATATGCAATGGTCTTATGAATTAAAAGTTATTAAAGCAGATCTAAATAAATAGGAGCTGTATATGTTACTGAGTGGGAAGTCTCAATATTAAGAATAATTTAAAGTTCCCTAAACTAATTTATAAATTTGTGCAATTCAAAAACGAAACAACAAAACCAAGAGTGTTTGGCATGAAACTTGACAGAGTGATTCTAAAATTAGCCGAGGAAGTAGAATTAATGGGGTTAGCAGGATGTATTATAATACTGTGGCATTTGAATTGGTGTGGCATTGGCACATGGAGAGAGAAATGCCCCATCAAAACAGAAGAGAGACCACAAAAAGAGACCTCCACATGCACAGGAACTTGTTTTTGACACCGTATACAAGTCAGTAATTCAAAAGTATTGATGGCTGTTTAAGAAGTAATGGTGGTGGGACAGTGTGACAAAAATATAAAAATATATTCCTGTAAATTCTAGATGAATTAAAGACATTTAATCCTATTTTAAAGGAACATTTCTAAACTTTTAGAAGAAAATATGGGAATGATATTGGCGATTGGGATGCCTTTAGAGCAAAACACCCAATTATGAATTTTATCATGTTAAAATTTTCAAATACAGATGTATAAAAAATATACTTTAAACAAAAGTCAACACAAGGTACAGACTCTGAGAATAAATTCAGACATATATGTCTAATGAAGGGTTAATATCCATAGTATATAAAGAAGTTCTACCTTATCAGTAACAATGAAGAAAAAGACCTATTAGAAAAATGGACAGAACATAAGTAAGATCAGTAAACAAATTAAAATTCTCTAATTATCAGGGAAAGCGTAGTGAAAGCAACAAGATAATACTTTATATCCTTATATTAGTCATAATTTAAAGGCAAAGCTGTGGCAGCAAGCAGGGCCTCATACATTACTGTGAGTTGTAAAATTGTTACAACTTTGGAGTGAAGTTTGACTTTCTCTAAGGATGTTGAAAGATGCTCCAAATTAAACTTTCGGCAGTTCCCATTCTAGAGCTCTCTAGAGAGACTTTTGCGTGTTTCTAAAGATGTGAAAGGAAGGTTCCTCCTCTCATTGTTTTTAATAGCAAAAAATTGGAAATCTAGACATCAGTCAACCAAATTCTGGTGTGTACAAAAAATGGAAAAACATACAGAAGCCTTTTTATAAAGGATCTGTAACTTTTTGTAGCAACATGGAGAAATCTTGATAATTTTTTTTAAGGGAGAGAAAGTTTATGAAGAAAGTAAAGGAATAAAAGAATAGCTGCTCCATAGGCAGAGCAGCAGCATGGGCTGCTCCGTGGAGCATACTTATCGTTATTTCTTGATTATATACTCAACAAGAGGCAGATTATTCATGAGTTTTCTGGGAATGGGGTGGACAGTTTCCAGAACTGAGGAGTCCTTCCCTTTTTAGACCATATAGGGCAACTTCCAGATGTTGCCATGGCATTTGTAAACTGCCATAGTGCTGGCGGGAATGTCTTTTAGCATGCTAATATATTATAATTAGCATGTAATGAGCAGTGAAGACAACCAGAGGTCACTTTGATCGCCATCTTGGTTTTGGTGGGTTTTGGCCAGCTTCTTTACCACAACCTGTTTTATCAGCGAAGTCCTTAAGACTTGTGTCTTGTGCTGACCTCCCATCTCATCTTGTGACTTAGAATGCCCAGCCTCCTAGGAATGCAGCCCATAGGTATCAGTCTCATTTTACCCAGCCCCTATACAAGACGGAGTCGCTCTGGTTTGAACACCTCTGACATATTTCTGTCCTCCCTTTTACAAGGGAACCCTTAATCCTAAGGGTTGTAGAGGGACAAAAATCCATCTTTTGTAACTTCTTCAGGCCGAATAGGGGTGATGATATTCTTGCCAAACTGTTAGGGTGTCTTGTATCCAGGGAGGAAAGTGTGTCCGGAATTGGTTCCTTCTAGTGGGTTCTTGGTCTCGCTGACTTCAAGAATGAAGCCGTGCACCCTCGCGGTGAGTGTTACAGTTCTTAAAGATGGTGTGTCCGGAGTTTGTTCCTTCAGATGTTCAGATGTGTCTGGAGTTTCTTCCTTCCAGTGGGTTTGTGGGCTCACTGACTTCAGGAATGAAGCTGCAGACCCTCGTGGTGAGTGTTACAGCTCATAAAGGTAGTGCGAACCCAAAGAGTGAGCAGCAGCAAGATTTATTATGAAGAGCGAAAGAACAAAGCTTCCACAGCGTGGAAGGGGACTGGAGCCAATTGCTGCCTCTGGCTTGGGTGGCCAGCTTTTATTCCCTTATTTGGCCCCACCCACATCCTGCTGATTGGTCCATTTTACAGAGTGCTGATTGGTCCATTTTACAGAGTACTGATTGGTCCATTTTACAGAGTGCTGATTGGTCTGTTTTTACAGAGTACTGATTGGTGTGTTTACAATCCTTTAGCTAGACAGAAAAGTTCTCCAAGTCCCCACCCGACCCAGAAGCCCAGCTGACTTCACCTCTCAAGAGGAGCCCAGTTAGAAAGCATAAGTATGGTGAGGGCCATTCACAAGTCTGAGTTCTGACAAAAGGTGATATCCAGAGTCAACCAATTGATGTTGCACTGTTTCCTTTGGGTCAGAGGTCTCCTTAGCATAGTTCCTCCTTAGTTCACCAGGAAGATGTTACTGGAAAGGGGTCCCAATCCAGACCCCAAGAGAGGATTCTTGGATCTTGTGCAAGAAAGAATTTGAGGTGAATCCGTAAAGTGAGAGCAAGTTTGTTAAGTAAGTAAAGGAATGAAAGAGGAGTGGCTACTCCATAGACAGAACAGCCAAATCCTAATAAAAATTTCGTGTGAAAAGAAGTTGCAAAAGGATATATTCCAAATAATACCATCTACATGAATTTCATAAACACACAGTACTATTATGGGTGCATTTCCATTTTGTAAACATTTAACAAAATGTGTGTGGGAAGAATGCATACCGTCCTTAGGAAGAAAGTTCCTCTGGAGAGGCCAGGAGAAGCATGGGATAGGAAGTTGATATTTTAGCTGTATTCGTAATGTTTCATTCCTTTTTGGTATGCAGCAAACTTGACAGATTAATAGTTATTAAGTCTGGATGGTTAGTATGTTTTTGCATGTGTCAAATATTTTACAATCAATAGTTTTCAGTTTTATTGTGTAGCAGTTTCCAGTTAAATATGTTGGATTGAACATGTGCAGTTATTTACTTTCCCTCCTCAAGCCCTATGCCAGTGTTATTCAAGGAATGTAAAAAAATATATACGAAGACAGGTATGGGGGAAAGACATAGGAACAGATTTGAATGATCAACACCATTTTGGTCACCAGACAGAGGGGCATGAATTTTAATTTAACTAATTTAGTGATGTGAAAAAAGTGGCTTCAATGGCTTTACTGAGGCATTCTGAAAAATGTTGACCGTATGCAACCCCAGGATTGGAGGGCCCCAAGTATCTGGGAGGATTGCACCAAGGGGTGGAATTAGTTTTAGGTAGATACCTGTGGTCCTTTCCCTAACCATAGTGCAATTATAGAGGCTCTGGAAATAGGAATTATTTGAAACCTTTTTTGCTGAGATTCGTTCCCAGGATGCTGGCAGTCAGATGGGAAATGCAGCCATTCTTCTTCAGAGACACTGAAATGTATCCTAGAAATGAACTACAAATATGGCCTTTGGGGGTCCCCCAGTTTAGAAGGGGAAACCCTCTGTCTGATTGAAGAAGGAATGGAATTTATGGTAATAATATTTAGTGGCTTGTAGAATCACTGGAAAGACTGTAAAACTGAGTTTGAAAAATGGGAAAAACAAGGGAGGCCAGGTAGCCAAGACAACATTCATTCCCACAAGTAGGGTGGTGCGGTGTTGCCCATGAACACTGGATGTCTAGCTTGAGATTGCCACCATCAGTACTTTAGTGAGGGTGCCAGTGTACACCATTGGCACTGCTTCTGCCACCACCTTCCGTGTAAATGAATTAGCTTCTTTCTTGCTTTCTTTAGACACTACTCTTGATTCAGAGTCCAGGACATGCATGCCTCATTGGCTGAGGGGCCGATTGTGTGTCTGCACCCTGTCTGTGAGAAAGGCTGCATTAAGTAACATTGTGCCATTTTTAGCTTCTGCTATGGAAGGCAGATTTTGTATAAGGAAAGGAGAGGTGATTCCCTGGATGTAGATACAAAGTTTAGAGGATAAGCAGATGTTAGGAAGTCATAGTGTTTTCTCCTCTGTCCAGTTTCCCCAGGTAAACCAACTGGATCTCTGCTTAGTCCCTTTCATTAAGTCTACTTTGTAGTCAACAAGTCCTGCCCTACACAGCGCTTCAGTCTGCTATTTTTTTTTTTTTCTGTTTTAAAATCCATTTATCTTTATTTATTTATTTTGAGATGGAGTCTCACTCTGTCACACAAGTTGGAGTGTGGTGGCATGATCTTGGCTCACTGCAAACTCCACCTCCCAGCCTAAAGCAGTCCTCACACCTCAGCCTCTCAGGTAGCTGGGACCACAGGTGCACGC
>NW_012116265.1:22619448-22674455 GCF_000951035.1 Colobus angolensis palliatus | reverse complement strand
AAATTTCTTCAAAATCAAGCCCAAGAATCAATGTGAAAGATTAAATAGTCTGGTTGGAAAATGATGTTTTAAGAAGTCTCTCAAATAACTGAGAGAAAAAGATAAAGAAACGAAGGGTGCAGGAGAAAAAAACAAGAAAGCGTTCAGGAGGCCCAGTATCCAATGAGTAGAACATTTACAGAATGAAAGAACAAAGAATGGGAAGGAAAAGGAATTAATCAAAGAGTAATGAAATAAAATTTTACTCAAGTGAAAGTTGAGAAGGTCCACTGAGTGTCTAATACAAGGACCATAAAAAGAACAACACGAAGACTACTCCAGTATTAAAGAGATGATCCTTAAAAAATCCAGAAAAGAACATATAACATATAAAAAAACTGGAATCAGAATATTTTGGGCTGCTCAGTTCCAACAGTAAAAGCTAGAAGTTAATGAAGTAATACCTTTGTCTTAGTCCATTTTCTGTTGCTTACAACAGAATACCTGGAACTGGATAGTTTATTTTATTTTTATTTTTATTTTGAGATGGAGTCTCGCTTTGTCGCCCAGGCTGGAGTGCAGTGACACAATCTTGGCTCACTGCAAGCTCTGCCTCTCGGGTTCACGCTATTCTTCTGCCTAAGCCTTCTGAGTACCTGGGACTACAGGCGCCCACCACCACACCCAGCTAGTTTTTTTTTTTTTTTTTTGTATTTTTAGTAGAAATGGGATTTCACCATGTTAGCCAGGCTGGTCTCCAACTCCTGACCTTGTGATCCGCCCGCCTTGGTCCCCCAACGTGCTGGGATTGTAGGAGTGAGCCGCCGTGCCCGGGTATCCTTGGCATTTTCTTTCCTCTTCTTTACCTCTTTCTCTGCTTAGTGTAGCTGTCCACTTAATAGTAAAATAAGTACTAGTTACTTTCATAGTTTCTTATCAGTACTTTTCCATACTTTAATTCCTCACTTAAAGGTATGTTTTTGGTCTTTTCCCTTGCCTTCTGTTTCTGTCCCTACAAAGAGTACTTAGTTTCACATGATCAGATTGGCAAAAATTTTAAGTTGTTGGTGAGAATGTGGAAAAGTGTGTCCTCTTCTGAGGAATGTTGGCTCTTTTCTATTTGTTAATATTTCCTTCTTTTGGAGTTTGTATTTGGAAATTCTCATTTTTATCCTAGTGTCTTATTTTTAATGTTTATCCTAATGTCTTCCATTCATGTGATCTCTCCAACCATTTTCCCTTCATCCTATTGATCAATTTTTGTCTGTCTTATATAACATAACCTTTTCAGTTGGGTCAGGTGTTGTTTTTGTTTGTTTTCTTCTTAGTAATTTGCTAGGCTTTGGAGACCTTGTCTTACAGGAGACTTTTGAAGTCATTTTCCGTATGTGCTCTTAATTGCAGAGATCCTGAATTTGGTTTTGGGAAGGAGGTTGGTAGGCCTGCTTGGAGATTTTACCAAAGGTTCCACCTTTCATGAATTTCGTAATCAAGCAAGAATTAATTGCATTTCAAGAATGATTTTGAAAGTATAATCTGTCTATTTTCCATACTAAAGTCATGCAGTAAGAAATATCATAATATAATCTGTAACAAACTCCTTGCCATGTGCTTTAGTGAAGGTGGTAGATTATATGTAGTAGTCATTTGGTTTGTCAAATCCTGTATCATTGCATAAATAAATATCCACATATGGATATCCACATATGGATATGGATTTACTCCTCCTTTAAATATTCTGGCCATGTTTTTATTACTTTCTTACTGATCTCTCATTACTTTTAATAAAAATTATGGGGTGTATGTAATTTCCTGTATGTTACTTCCAAAGTAATTATAGTTTTTGGAAAACTCCTTTATAGCAAATATTTATAAAAAGAAAAATCCTTCAAAAAAATTAACTTTTTATTTTTACATATTCCTCTGAAGTCCTTGTGCTTTTGCATGTATAAATATATGTTCACAGAGTAGAATGTAATATATTTATTTTTAAATTTAACATTATATCTTAAATGTCAGCCATGTTAACTACTAGCCAACTCAATAAGACAACAAAAGAAAAACATTATTTTGAAGAGGATACGAGTGTCTAGGGAAATTAAAGAGAATCATCAAAATATTAACTCTAATTAAGACTTCAGTAAGATTACTGGATATGAAGTAAATAAACAAACCCAATAGTTTTGTAGTACACCAGTAACAGTGTATTAGAAAATATGATTACATGAATGATCCTAGTCACAAAATAAAATATTATAATTTACTTTATTATAATCTAGCAGAAGATATGCAATGGTCTTATGAATTAAAAGTTATTAAAGCAGATCTAAATAAATAGGAGCTGTATATGTTACTGAGTGGGAAGTCTCAATATTAAGAATAATTTAAAGTTCCCTAAACTAATTTATAAATTTGTGCAATTCAAAAACGAAACAACAAAACCAAGAGTGTTTGGCATGAAACTTGACAGAGTGATTCTAAAATTAGCCGAGGAAGTAGAATTAATGGGGTTAGCAGGATGTATTATAATACTGTGGCATTTGAATTGGTGTGGCATTGGCACATGGAGAGAGAAATGCCCCATCAAAACAGAAGAGAGACCACAAAAAGAGACCTCCACATGCACAGGAACTTGTTTTTGACACCGTATACAAGTCAGTAATTCAAAAGTATTGATGGCTGTTTAAGAAGTAATGGTGGTGGGACAGTGTGACAAAAATATAAAAATATATTCCTGTAAATTCTAGATGAATTAAAGACATTTAATCCTATTTTAAAGGAACATTTCTAAACTTTTAGAAGAAAATATGGGAATGATATTGGCGATTGGGATGCCTTTAGAGCAAAACACCCAATTATGAATTTTATCATGTTAAAATTTTCAAATACAGATGTATAAAAAATATACTTTAAACAAAAGTCAACACAAGGTACAGACTCTGAGAATAAATTCAGACATATATGTCTAATGAAGGGTTAATATCCATAGTATATAAAGAAGTTCTACCTTATCAGTAACAATGAAGAAAAAGACCTATTAGAAAAATGGACAGAACATAAGTAAGATCAGTAAACAAATTAAAATTCTCTAATTATCAGGGAAAGCGTAGTGAAAGCAACAAGATAATACTTTATATCCTTATATTAGTCATAATTTAAAGGCAAAGCTGTGGCAGCAAGCAGGGCCTCATACATTACTGTGAGTTGTAAAATTGTTACAACTTTGGAGTGAAGTTTGACTTTCTCTAAGGATGTTGAAAGATGCTCCAAATTAAACTTTCGGCAGTTCCCATTCTAGAGCTCTCTAGAGAGACTTTTGCGTGTTTCTAAAGATGTGAAAGGAAGGTTCCTCCTCTCATTGTTTTTAATAGCAAAAAATTGGAAATCTAGACATCAGTCAACCAAATTCTGGTGTGTACAAAAAATGGAAAAACATACAGAAGCCTTTTTATAAAGGATCTGTAACTTTTTGTAGCAACATGGAGAAATCTTGATAATTTTTTTTAAGGGAGAGAAAGTTTATGAAGAAAGTAAAGGAATAAAAGAATAGCTGCTCCATAGGCAGAGCAGCAGCATGGGCTGCTCCGTGGAGCATACTTATCGTTATTTCTTGATTATATACTCAACAAGAGGCAGATTATTCATGAGTTTTCTGGGAATGGGGTGGACAGTTTCCAGAACTGAGGAGTCCTTCCCTTTTTAGACCATATAGGGCAACTTCCAGATGTTGCCATGGCATTTGTAAACTGCCATAGTGCTGGCGGGAATGTCTTTTAGCATGCTAATATATTATAATTAGCATGTAATGAGCAGTGAAGACAACCAGAGGTCACTTTGATCGCCATCTTGGTTTTGGTGGGTTTTGGCCAGCTTCTTTACCACAACCTGTTTTATCAGCGAAGTCCTTAAGACTTGTGTCTTGTGCTGACCTCCCATCTCATCTTGTGACTTAGAATGCCCAGCCTCCTAGGAATGCAGCCCATAGGTATCAGTCTCATTTTACCCAGCCCCTATACAAGACGGAGTCGCTCTGGTTTGAACACCTCTGACATATTTCTGTCCTCCCTTTTACAAGGGAACCCTTAATCCTAAGGGTTGTAGAGGGACAAAAATCCATCTTTTGTAACTTCTTCAGGCCGAATAGGGGTGATGATATTCTTGCCAAACTGTTAGGGTGTCTTGTATCCAGGGAGGAAAGTGTGTCCGGAATTGGTTCCTTCTAGTGGGTTCTTGGTCTCGCTGACTTCAAGAATGAAGCCGTGCACCCTCGCGGTGAGTGTTACAGTTCTTAAAGATGGTGTGTCCGGAGTTTGTTCCTTCAGATGTTCAGATGTGTCTGGAGTTTCTTCCTTCCAGTGGGTTTGTGGGCTCACTGACTTCAGGAATGAAGCTGCAGACCCTCGTGGTGAGTGTTACAGCTCATAAAGGTAGTGCGAACCCAAAGAGTGAGCAGCAGCAAGATTTATTATGAAGAGCGAAAGAACAAAGCTTCCACAGCGTGGAAGGGGACTGGAGCCAATTGCTGCCTCTGGCTTGGGTGGCCAGCTTTTATTCCCTTATTTGGCCCCACCCACATCCTGCTGATTGGTCCATTTTACAGAGTGCTGATTGGTCCATTTTACAGAGTACTGATTGGTCCATTTTACAGAGTGCTGATTGGTCTGTTTTTACAGAGTACTGATTGGTGTGTTTACAATCCTTTAGCTAGACAGAAAAGTTCTCCAAGTCCCCACCCGACCCAGAAGCCCAGCTGACTTCACCTCTCAAGAGGAGCCCAGTTAGAAAGCATAAGTATGGTGAGGGCCATTCACAAGTCTGAGTTCTGACAAAAGGTGATATCCAGAGTCAACCAATTGATGTTGCACTGTTTCCTTTGGGTCAGAGGTCTCCTTAGCATAGTTCCTCCTTAGTTCACCAGGAAGATGTTACTGGAAAGGGGTCCCAATCCAGACCCCAAGAGAGGATTCTTGGATCTTGTGCAAGAAAGAATTTGAGGTGAATCCGTAAAGTGAGAGCAAGTTTGTTAAGTAAGTAAAGGAATGAAAGAGGAGTGGCTACTCCATAGACAGAACAGCCAAATCCTAATAAAAATTTCGTGTGAAAAGAAGTTGCAAAAGGATATATTCCAAATAATACCATCTACATGAATTTCATAAACACACAGTACTATTATGGGTGCATTTCCATTTTGTAAACATTTAACAAAATGTGTGTGGGAAGAATGCATACCGTCCTTAGGAAGAAAGTTCCTCTGGAGAGGCCAGGAGAAGCATGGGATAGGAAGTTGATATTTTAGCTGTATTCGTAATGTTTCATTCCTTTTTGGTATGCAGCAAACTTGACAGATTAATAGTTATTAAGTCTGGATGGTTAGTATGTTTTTGCATGTGTCAAATATTTTACAATCAATAGTTTTCAGTTTTATTGTGTAGCAGTTTCCAGTTAAATATGTTGGATTGAACATGTGCAGTTATTTACTTTCCCTCCTCAAGCCCTATGCCAGTGTTATTCAAGGAATGTAAAAAAATATATACGAAGACAGGTATGGGGGAAAGACATAGGAACAGATTTGAATGATCAACACCATTTTGGTCACCAGACAGAGGGGCATGAATTTTAATTTAACTAATTTAGTGATGTGAAAAAAGTGGCTTCAATGGCTTTACTGAGGCATTCTGAAAAATGTTGACCGTATGCAACCCCAGGATTGGAGGGCCCCAAGTATCTGGGAGGATTGCACCAAGGGGTGGAATTAGTTTTAGGTAGATACCTGTGGTCCTTTCCCTAACCATAGTGCAATTATAGAGGCTCTGGAAATAGGAATTATTTGAAACCTTTTTTGCTGAGATTCGTTCCCAGGATGCTGGCAGTCAGATGGGAAATGCAGCCATTCTTCTTCAGAGACACTGAAATGTATCCTAGAAATGAACTACAAATATGGCCTTTGGGGGTCCCCCAGTTTAGAAGGGGAAACCCTCTGTCTGATTGAAGAAGGAATGGAATTTATGGTAATAATATTTAGTGGCTTGTAGAATCACTGGAAAGACTGTAAAACTGAGTTTGAAAAATGGGAAAAACAAGGGAGGCCAGGTAGCCAAGACAACATTCATTCCCACAAGTAGGGTGGTGCGGTGTTGCCCATGAACACTGGATGTCTAGCTTGAGATTGCCACCATCAGTACTTTAGTGAGGGTGCCAGTGTACACCATTGGCACTGCTTCTGCCACCACCTTCCGTGTAAATGAATTAGCTTCTTTCTTGCTTTCTTTAGACACTACTCTTGATTCAGAGTCCAGGACATGCATGCCTCATTGGCTGAGGGGCCGATTGTGTGTCTGCACCCTGTCTGTGAGAAAGGCTGCATTAAGTAACATTGTGCCATTTTTAGCTTCTGCTATGGAAGGCAGATTTTGTATAAGGAAAGGAGAGGTGATTCCCTGGATGTAGATACAAAGTTTAGAGGATAAGCAGATGTTAGGAAGTCATAGTGTTTTCTCCTCTGTCCAGTTTCCCCAGGTAAACCAACTGGATCTCTGCTTAGTCCCTTTCATTAAGTCTACTTTGTAGTCAACAAGTCCTGCCCTACACAGCGCTTCAGTCTGCTATTTTTTTTTCTTTTTTCTGTTTTAAAATCCATTTATCTTTATTTATTTATTTTGAGATGGAGTCTCACTCTGTCACACAAGTTGGAGTGTAGTGGCATGATCTTGGCTCACTGCAAACTCCACCTCCCAGCCTAAAGCAGTCCTCACACCTCAGCCTCTCAGGTAGCTGGGACCACAGGTGCACGCCACTACGCCTGGCTGAAGTTTTGTAGGGATAGAGTTCTGCTATGTTGCCTAGACTGGTCTTGAATTCCTGAGCTCAAGAGATTCAGCCACCTCGGCCTCTCAAAGAGCTGGGATTACAGGCGTGAGTCACCGTGCTTGGCCCAGTTTGCTATTTTAATGCCTCAATTTTAAATACAAAAGGATAGCCAGTTATAGCAGGCATATTAGCAAAACTTAGCATGTGAAAGACAGTGATGAAAAGAAAACAGTATGAAAAGAAAAGTAAATTTGGGGAATATATAGATATTGAAGATGAAATGGAAACATAAAAAATTAGTTTATTTGAAGGATGAGAGAAGATACTGCATTCATGAAACAAGAATAGAATGATTATTTTATTTTATTTTATTTTATTGAGATGGAGTCTTGTTCTGTCACCCAGCTGGAGTGCAGTGGCACCATCTCGGCTCACTGTAACCTCTGCCTCATGGGTTCAAGCAGTTCTCCCTGCCTCAGCCACCTCTAATCCCAAGTAGCTGGGATTACAGGTGTGCTCCACCACACCCAGCCAATTTTTGTATTTTTAGTAGAGGCGTGGTTTCACCATGTTGGCCAGACTGGTCTCGAACTCCTGACCTCAGGTGACCCACCTGCCTTGGCCTTCTAAAGTGCTGAGATTATAGGCATGGGCCACCACGCCTGGCCAGAATGATTTTTTTTAATGGAAGAAACAGAGAACACAAAATTTCTTCAAAATCAAGCCCAAGAATCAATGTGAAAGATTAAATAGTCTGGTTGGAAAATGATGTTTTAAGAAGTCTCTCAAATAACTGAGAGAAAAAGATAAAGAAACGAAGGGTGCAGGAGAAAAAAACAAGAAAGCGTTCAGGAGGCCCAGTATCCAATGAGTAGAACATTTACAGAATGAAAGAACAAAGAATGGGAAGGAAAAGGAATTAATCAAAGAGTAATGAAATAAAATTTTACTCAAGTGAAAGTTGAGAAGGTCCACTGAGTGTCCAATACAAGGACCATAAAAAGAACAACACGAAGACTACTCCAGTATTAAAGAGATGATCCTTAAAAAATCCAGAAAAGAACATATAACATATAAAAAAACTGGAATCAGAATATTTTGGGCTGCTCAGTTCCAACAGTAAAAGCTAGAAGTTAATGAAGTAATACCTTTGTCTTAGTCCATTTTCTGTTGCTTACAACAGAATACCTGGAACTGGATAGTTTATTTTATTTTTATTTTTATTTTGAGATGGAGTCTCGCTTTGTCGCCCAGGCTGGAGTGCAGTGACACAATCTTGGCTCACTGCAAGCTCTGCCTCTCGGGTTCACGCTATTCTTCTGCCTAAGCCTTCTGAGTACCTGGGACTACAGGCGCCCACCACCACACCCAGCTAGTTTTTTTTTTTTTTTTTTTTGTATTTTTAGTAGAGACAGGGTTTCATCGTGTTAGCCAGGATGGTCTCGATCTCCTGACCTCATGATCCGCCCGCCTTGGCCTCCCAAAGTGGTGGGATTACAGGCATGAGCGACGGCGCCCAGCCCGGATAGTTTATTTTTAAAATGAATTTATTTCACACAGATGGAGGCTGAGAAGTCCAAGGTCCAGCTGCTGCACCTGGTGAGGGCCTTCTTGCTGGTGGGGACTCTGCAGCATCCTGAGAAGGCAGTGCAGGGCATCACATGCTGAGGGTCTGAGCCTCCTAACGTGCTAGTTCAGGTCTCTCTTCCTCTTCTTATAAAGCTACCAGTTCTACTCCCATGATAGCCCGTTAATCCATTAATCTATGTATGACTGAATTAAGCCATTCACAAGGACAGCTCTCATAATTCACTAACCTCTTAAAGGCCCCTCCTCTCAATACTGCCACACTGGGGATTAAGTTTCAACGTGAGTTTTGCAGGGTACAAATATTGAGACCATAGCAACCTTGAAAATTCTAATAGTAAATGTTTTACTATCTGTCGTTTTATGCCCAGTCAACCATCAGTCAGTTTAAAGCTAGGCATACCAAGACTCAAAGCTTTTACCACCCACACACCCCTTCTTAGGCACACTACTAAATGAAGAAGGTAGTGGTCCATCCAGTGAGGGAGTGAACTAAGAGAAGAAGAAATGAAATCTGGGAGACATGGGATCCATCCAGGAGAGAAAGGAAGGAACGGTCAGGGTGGTGATTGGTGGGATGTTCCCAGGAATGACTCTTCAGGAGACCTGGAGATCAGCAGCTAGATTGGGACATGAGAAGAGCCCTGGGAGAGAGTTCTTCAGGAAAGAGAAATGGAATTGATAAGAACCTGTTGTTTTTGACTGTGTGGAAACAATAAGATTTTTTTGCTTCTTATGTTGTATGTAGGAAAAACTAAGCATAGGTATATAGAAATTAAGCAAATGAAAATAAATGAAACAGTTACTAAGTTCAGGAAAAGTAAAGTAAGCAACTGAGCAAATACAGCCGTAGTAACGTATATCCTGATATATAGCTATGTGATATAACTAATATACACACATGTGAACATAAATACATAAATAGGTACATAGAATGGGGCAAGGAAATAGGAGAGACACTTAATGGAAGTGTGCTAATTTCTTATCTTCCACAACAGGACTTCAACAGTTACTATATAAGATTGACAAATTAAAAAGTAGCAATATGAGCCTGTTATTTAGGAATAAGGAAATAGTGAAGGAAACAGTGCTATGTATTGAAAGTGGCTGTTCCTGGGACTGAAGAAGATGGAGTCAAGCAGTATAGGTTTTCCTCACTTTATATGCCTATAGTACTATTTGCCTTTAACTACTATGTGTATTACTTTGATAAAAACATAAATGAATTAAAAATAAAATAGCATTGCAGTAAGTATCTTTGGATAATTTTTATAGATTGTAAAATCACTTCTCAGTGTTTGTTGTACCACCTGTTTTTCTATTCAAATGTGGTTGACATTTATGATTAAGCCTCTACTAAGGACTAAGTATCCTAAAATCAAATAAGATGCAGTTCCTGGCCTGAAGCACTTACATTTCAGTGGGTGGTGCATCAGAAAACTGAGCATTCAAAATTCACGGTGTGTCCTGTTTGATTGTCTTTTGGGAATCAAGGATGTGGAGAAAGTTTGGGACCTCAAGAGAAAGAGTGGATGTCTACAGCTGCACAAGGAAGGGCAAACCGGCAGAGCTCCTGGGACCTGCTGAAGGAGGAAAGATGCCTGAGAACTGGGCAGAGGAAAATTCCTCCTGCTTTTGAAAACTATGCTTTTCCAAATGTCGAAATAGAGATTGCAGAGCTCAACAACATGAATATTTTCTGGCTTACCCACCAATGGTTTTTTTCTCCCCCTAAAAGGAAACAATGTCCATTATCTCTAGCGACATATCTATTTTAACTTTGCCACTGTTAACAGTGATTACTGGCATTTCAGTACTTTTTCCTAATGGGTATAGTGTTGTTTTGATTTGTATGCCTTTGATGCTTATTATACTCAGAACAGTAGATGGGCCTTTTCTTGTGCTTGTGTTCTGTTAAAGAATTTTTCTTAGTTCAACATATTCTTTCTTTAAAACTTGATTTAACTGCAGTGATGCCAGAAAGTTTCAAAAAGACAGCTCCTCACTTTTTCTTGGCAGCAGATATGGTGTTAGAAGGTAATAACACATAGTGAAATCATGATTTATTTAAAGTAGAAATTTTGATTTCTACAACAAAAATCTTGATTTTTAACCACCATAAATTTCCTGTAGTAATCCCAAGGGATGCTGTAAAAAGAATAAGGTGGGGTAGTGGTGGGAGTGGAAGGGGTGGACAACTTCCTGAAAGAGAACATACCCCAGTGCAATCTTGAAGGAGGAGTAAGAGTTAAAGAGGTGTGAAGGGTAGATAAGAATAAAACAGGAGGAGGAAAGAAGAGAATTATGTCGAGTTGTGTTCCAGCAGAAGTTACCACTTGGCTTCACCTGAGAACCTGGTGCATTCAAGAAATTGTAACTGATTTCCTTTCCCTTTGACTGGAACTCAGGGTTCAGGGAGCATGGTGGGAAGAGTGTGGAAAGATTGGGCTGTTAACTAGGGAGATTTATCTTGCACTTAGTAAATTCTGACATTACAAAAACAGAGAGGTTGTTGTGAGGATTTAAGCAAAAGAGGGTAAGAGTCTTGTGCTCATATGCACCTTATAAACAGTCTTGAATAAGCAAAGTGATCAGTTTTTAAAATGAGCATTATTGCAGACACACAAGACTACATTTTAAGTTCAAACTTACTATTCTAGTTAGAGGATTTATTTTACTTTGTCACAAAAATGAGAAGGTTGGCACAAAAAAAAAAAAAAAGACTTCCACAAGGTTTTATCTTTGAACACTTTATTGGTTTGCATTTTGATTAACCTTTTTTCTAGTTTGTTAAGAGTTTAAATGATCAAGTTAATACATTTGTGAGGAAAATCTCACTTAGAAATCAGAGATTTTTAAGTTTAGGGGACTAGATTAAAAATAATTTTATTTGAAAGTTAGGCATAATATGTATGTATATTTGCATATGTGCATAGTTTTTAAAAAAAAAACCTGGAAGGATGTGGTATGCATTAAAGAAAGATACTTTGTTTGCTCCTGCTTTCATTTCTATTGACAACTTGCCAGAATTATTTGTATAGAGCTTCTATTTTCGGAACCATGATATAAATAAAGGATTCAAAATGTTTCCAATATGAAGCATTTCATCTACCATTTTTACGTCAGCTTGAATGGGAGGAGGTCCTTTGCTGCTTCTGAGCATAAGCAGATTCTGTGGCTCTTCATCATCCACCCCTTTGCCTTTCTTTTTCTGGCTCTGTAAATACTTAAGTTGCTGCGGAAGTGACTGGCCCTTGCGCTGGATCGTTTCTCTCCTCTGCCCTTATCATTCAGTGTCTTACTGTCTGTGCCCCCAGCCCACAGACAGTGCCTGGAAGAATATGTGTACTATAAGGAGTGTCTACCATTGGGCTTGGGATTGGGACATGTTGAAGAAGATGTATACTTTTCACTTTTTCTGTACTATTTCAGTTTTTAAAATTTTCAGTAAGCATATAACCCAGATCAAAAATGACTTTGAAAAAGGGCAAAGGAGAGACTTCTGTGGTGAGAAAAATTATTTGAGGGTGAAAGATAAAAGTTATTTTCACCATCATTAGTTTGATGGTAATTGTTTTAAATTTCTGGTTTCAGTTGTCTCTCCCTTTCATGCTGTATTAACCACACTGCCTTACATTGTCCTGTGAGAATGTGTTTATTTGCTAGGATTTTAAATAGTTGATTCTATTGTGGATTAGTTTTTCTTTTAGTTACTCCATTGTGATAGTGTCTTATCCAGTTCTATGTCACTTGTTAAATCTTTTAAAAGATTTGCTTCTTTTTATGCCTGTTTTTCATGCTGTTTTGATACGTGGATTGGGGGGAGAAGGTCAAATCCACTATTTTTCATTCATTACTGTTGTGAAGGCTTTTTAAGAGAGAAGGATGGCTGAAACCTGTATTAAATTTTGCTAATGTGGACTTATTTTTGGCATTTCTCCTTCAACACAGATAGCTGTGAAATAGCCATGCTTACA
This sequence comes from Colobus angolensis palliatus, assembly GCF_000951035.1. NCBI lineage: Eukaryota > Metazoa > Chordata > Mammalia > Primates > Cercopithecidae > Colobus > Colobus angolensis. Next base: position 22,662,105 of record NW_012116265.1, on the reverse strand, counting down.
TTTTAGATTACAATAGAAGTTCTGATAATTTATCAGTTAATTTCTATTCTATTTTAGCTGAAAGCATATAACTCTTATTTCTAGTGATTACATTTCAAGGGTACTAAGCTTAGGTGCTTTCAGGATAAGGATTGAACAGATCATTTCCTCAAGAAGAGCCTGAAAGTCTCACTGGAGAGAGAAGGCCAAACCACAGGTAGACTGAATCCTGAAATTTCAGTAAGTAGCAGAAAGGGAAGCATTTTTAGAAAGGAGGGTGTCCTGGTACAAGGAACATGGCTTAGGGATCAGACTCTTGAGCAGTGACCCAGTCTCTTCTGAGCTGCTGGGTCTTCATGTACAAACTGCAGTAGATAATAGCTCTTTAAAGATTGCTTTAGGGAGTTGTTGAGATAATGAGCAGTGCCTGATGCATACATAACTGGTTACAACGGATGGAAACAGATTATTGAACAAGCATGCTCTGCACTTGATCTTAGCCAAAAGGCCGAGAAGCGATGAACAAGCATGCTCTGAAAGGTCAGCATGGTACAACAGGCAGGGTAGCACTTGGGGAATGAGGGACTCTGGATGTAAACGTGGGCTTGGCCCTTGCTATTTAACCTTAGGTGGACTTACAGTTTCTGGCTACCACAGGTGGAACATGATGGGCTCAGACAAGGTATTCTTTATAATTTACAGTTTTAAATTTTCAATATTGAATTCTTAATGTGGGCTCAGTCACTTGGTAGAGCTTTATGAAGAGGGCATGGTAGTTTGTCTAGGGCAAGCCTGTTTCCTTCTGTTAATATAAGAAGGAAGCAGTTTGTGAGCAGGTGCCAGTTACTCTTGAATTCCAGGCCTAAATCAGAAAATAATGGCATGGGCCAGGTGCAGTGGTTCATGCCTGTAATCCCAAACTTTGGGAGGCTGAGGCAGGTGGATCATGAGGTCGTGAGATCGAGACCAGCCTGGCCAACATGGGGAAACCCCGTCTCTACTAAAAATATAAAAAGTAGCCAGGTGTGGTAGCGGGTGCCTGTAGTCTCAGCTATTCGGGTGGCTGAGGCAGAAGAATCGCTTGAACCCAGGAGGCAGAGGTTGCAGTGAGCCGAGATCGCAGCATTGTACTCCAGGTACTCTTAGGTGACAGAGCGAGACTCTGTCTCAAAAAAAAAAAGAAAAAAAAATAATGGCATGGCAGTTTAGGAGCCACTGAAGGTTCTCAAAGTGACATGACTACCATAGCATTTTTAAAAAGTTAAAGTTAATTATTAATTAATATTTTTTCTCTCATTGTATCCATTTCCACGGGATGTAGAAATTCATGCCTGGGTTGGACTGGAGAGGTGGAACACAGGCTATAAGGGAAACTTTTTTTCTTTTATATTTTCAAAGCAGTTTTTCTGCCATAAATTTTGTAACCACTAGCCCAGTATTGAGAGAGAACCCACTATATAGTGAGCACTTTTATTTTTTTTGGAAACGGTCTTGCTCTGTCACCCAGGCTGGAGTGCAGTGGTCCGATGGCAGCTGATTCCAGCCTCAAACCCCCGAGCTCAAGCAGCCCTCCTGAATAGCTGGGACCACACCACCACGCCTGGCTAATTTTTTTTATTTTTTATTTCTCCAAGACAGAGTCTTGCTCTGGCGCCCAGGCTGGAGTGCAGTGGTGTGATCTTGCCTCACTGCAGCCTCTGCCTCCCGGATTCAAGCAGTTCTCCTGCCTCAGCCTCCCAAGTAGCTCGGATTACAGGCACACCCTACCATGCCTGGCTAATTTTTGTATTTTTAGTAGAGACGGGGTTTCACCATGTGGGGCAGGCTGGTCTTGAACTCCTGACCTCATGATCTGCCCACCTTGGCCTCCCAAAGTGCTGGGATTACAGGCGTGAGCCACCACTCCCAGACTTTTTTTTTATTTTTTATTTTTTAGTAGAGACAAGGTCTTGCTTTGTTGTCCATGCTGGTCTCAAACTCCTGAGCTGAAATGATCCTCCCTCCTCAGCCTCCCAAAGTGCTGGGATTACAGTTGTGAGCCACTGAACCTGGCCTGACCATTCCTTTACCTCTCTATGCTCTTTCTTCATTCGTAAAATGGAGATACAGTTAACCCTTGAATAATGCAGAGGTTGTGGCACCAAAACTCCCACCCGGCATGCAGTTGAATATTTGAGTATAACTTTTGATTCCCCCAGGACTTGACTAAGAAGAGCCTCGTGTTGACCAGGAGCCTTACTGATAATATGAACAGTGAATGAACACATAGTTTGTATGTTATATGTATTATATAGTGTGTTCTTACAGTAAGTAAGCTAACGAAGAAAAAATGTTATTAAGAAAATCATCAGGAAGATACATTTGCAGTACTTTACGGTATTCGTCAGTACCGTAAATTTACTTCATCTGTCTGATGTGGCAGGCAAGTGCAGCTGCAGACTTCAGTCCATGGTACAGATCAAACTATCGAACTCTTTTTTATAAAATCCTGACTTGCCTTCTTGGGAGCACTTTTAGCATCACTAGTGGCACCTCATATGGGTCCCATGGTGTTATTTGGGGTTAACGTATTTTACTAAGCGTGAAAAATACACCAGAACCACGAGAGGTCACTTTTTACTCTGACATGGAGTTTATCTGGAGAGGATTAGTTTTTAATCGGAGAATTGTAATACTTGAGCTCACCACAATAGCAGCAGGATATGGCTATGAAATTATTTTAGGAGTACAATATGTATTACAATTAATTGTATGCAGTTATGATTGAATATTACATCTTTACATTTGTTTACATTTCTCTCAGCTGCAGACTGCACCATTTATGATCTTTTTGTGCATAAGTTGTGATACATTTTAGTGCCTTAAGTAGATTTATGTATCTTCAATGGTAGTAAATGATAAAATAGACTAATATCTACATGTATTTTATGCATTCATGACATTCCTAACTTTTTATTGATTTTTTCTCTATATTTCTAGGCTATGTGGTTTTTTCAATTTGTCACAATTCTCCAAAATATTTTTTAGTGTATTTGCTGAAAAAAAATCTACAGATAAGTGGCCCTCCCTGTTCAAACCTGTGTTGTTCAAGGGTCGACTGTACTCCTGGGGTGCTGGTGAGGACTGAAGGAAAGGAATGAGCATGTGTGAGAAAATGAAATGGGTGAGAGTCCTGCTGTCTTAGATCCTTTGAGGGAGAGAGGTTATGCTCAGAGATAACGGTACAGTCAGACAGACACAGGAATCGTCTGCAGTCTGTATTTAAGGACATGCTAAGGCAATGGGAAGTGATTTTAATTTTTTTCTTTTACGTTCTGGGTTCTTGGGTGGTATTTCAAAATCTGCTAAGGGAAATGCGCTTACTGTTGATATCAATCATGATTAATAATAGTTTGGATATTATGTTCGTCTATTGTTCTTATGCTCCTTTCTGCTTTTTTCCTGAGCTAAATTTAAACGTGTCTTTTCAAGTGCAGTTTCTTAAATTCTTTTTGGAACATAAATATTCAAATAAGAAAACTGTGATATCCTTAATAAAGCCATTTGTGGTGCTCCTTCCTACTGAGCCCCCTCCCGTTTCCTACACACTTGTCTTCTTTTTCCAGTTAGATAATAGAGACTTAAGGGTAAAGATGATCCCCCTGTGTCACTGACAGTGACTGTCTCAAATCGCCAATGTTAGCAGCCTGAAAATCTGTCTTAGAGATGCAGATTCTCTGCTGCATTTTTTACAGAGTTCATTATATGTGGATCAAAGGCAATTTTCATGGCTTATCTAATGTAAATCTGACTTCATAGCTTTCCCTTCTGCCCTCAGAGAAGAAAATCAGTACTGCCAGATTCTTCTTCCCCAGTATGCAATTCCTTGAGCCATTGATACCATGTAGCACTTTAGTGAAGCTCTCCAGGGTGTTGGTGTGAGTCCACATAGAGACATTCTTCAAATTTAGCTTCAATCCTGCAGAAGGACTGTGAAAAGGACAGAATATACATAGGAAAGTAGATGTTTCCCAGGAAAGGGGAACTAATGATGGCAACCTGTGCTCTGTTTGGGTACCTTCATCTGATGTTCCTAGGTCACTGCAGTCTTGGGAGGGGACAAGGTGAAGGCTGCTGCGCACAGGGGTACTTTTATGTCAATATTAAAGATAAGGAAAGCATCTGTAAATGAGGAAATATAAGCAATTGTGTTAATCATCTATGTGACATAATTATTCAAATCCTATAAATACTGCTAATCTTATAATCTTTAGTACTTTCATTTTAATTAGGGGATTTAGCACAAGAACATCTTACAGGACAGACCTGACATCTGTTGGATTGTTACTTTTTTGGTGATTTGAATGGGGTTGGGGGTTTAACAAAGTATAGTATCTTAGAATTAGTATTTAAACGTGTGGTCATCATACCGCATTCCCAGATCATATTTTATATTTTTAGCAACAGAAAGATGGGTTGTTTTCTCATAAGTTTTGTTTCTGATTATGAAGGTGACACACATTCATTTCAGAAAATAAAAAATATAGACAAATACAAAAAAAACAAATTGCTCATAATCAAAAGACAAACATTGTCAATTATTTGGTGAACTTACTTTGCCCTTTTAATCTGCCTGCCTATCTATCTATCTATCTATCTATCTATCTATCTATCTATCTATCTATCTATCTATAACATATCAAAATTTGTAATGTATATTCAGTTTCTTTTTTATCCTGTATTCTTCTGAAATATGGACCTGCTTGTCCCCAGTTATGTTCAATAGGATGCATGGTATAAAATGTTTGATTTTTTTTTTTTTTTTTAAGTGAGTCCATGGTCAAATCAGTTAAGAAATTTATTAGTTTAACAAAATTGGTGGTGGTGCTGGTGGTATTTTCTGTGTTTTAATAAAAATAATGGGAACTCACTATGTTACTCAGGCTGGTCTCAAACTCCTGGGCTTAAGAAACCCTCCCACCTCAGCCTCCCAAAGTATTGGGATTACAGGCTCAAGCCACTGTGACTGCAGATTTCTTGGAGGCTTTAAAAGACCAACATTTATCGAAATGTTTACAGAATGCTTTTTTGTGGGTTACTTGAATTTGAGCACAGTTTGGGAAAATGGACAAGCACTTACTTCATGTGCTGGTTATTTACTCGTTGTCCCAGGGCATCTCACACTTGTCTTTCCCCAGATATATTTGCTAATAAGTTGTTTAATACCAGATTTGATGTGATAATCAGTTGTTCAATTTATAGTATTGGGTGAATTAGTTTTTTTAATGTATTTTAAACGTATAGTAGTTGTATTTTATCATACAATTATTATGATAAAAACACTCATTTACTTCTTCGGTCTCATGTGGTCTCTTGATATATCCTGATGGCAGGCATGGAAACTCTCAATGCCTGCAATGAGTTAGTGAACTTTTGGTTTGTTTTCCTTTAAAGTATTATTATAATTTATCACACCTCAAGCACTATTTTCCTCTAATAATTCTGTTTCACTTTTACCTTTCTACTTACTACCTTTTAGTCCTTCTGCCCTTCCTACTTTAAGCTCTTCCAGCTTAGGTCTTTGGTATTTTATTATGTGCTTATTGCATGAGATTAGTCATATTTAAATATAAGAGATAAACATTGACAGGTACTTCTGTACTTCATTTTGCCAGCTATTGAAACAATTTACTACTTACCAATTATTCTACCATGGGTTAGGTGCACTGGCTTACTCCTGTAATCTCAGCACTTTGGTAGGATCCCTTGAACCCAGGAGTTAAAGATCAACCTGGGCAACATAGCAATACCCTATTTCTACAAAAAAATTTTAAAATTAACCAAGCAGGCCTGGCGCGGTGGCTCACGCCTGTAATCCCAGCACTTTGGGAGGCCGAGGCGGGTGGATCACGAGGTCAGGAGATTGAGACCATAGTGAAACCGCGTCTCTACTAAAAATACAAAAAAATTAGCCAGGCGTGGTGGTGGGCGCCTGTAGTCCCAGCTACTTGGGAGGCTGAGGCAGGAGAATGGCGTGAACCCGAGAGGCGGAGCTTGCGGTGAGCTGAGATCGCCACTGCACTCCAGCCTGGGTGACAGAGCGAGACTCTGTCTCAAAAAAAAAAAAAAATTAACCAAGCATGGTGAGGCACGCTTATAGTCCTAGCTACCCAAGAGGCCAAGGTGGGAGGATCACTTGAACCTGGGGGTTCAAGGCTGCAGTGAACCGTTATCATACAACTGAACACCAGCCTGGGTGATAGAGCAAGACCCTGTCTCAAATAATAATAATAATTATTATTATATTTATTATTATAATTATTATATATTAAATAAAATTGAATATATTATAATTAATATATAATATACTAATAGCTATTATTATTCTACCATGTAACTTGTTCCAGCATTCTTTATTCTGTCATTCTTTTTCTGCCCTCAAGCTTTCTGCCAAACTTTTGTGTTCTTTCCTTCACCTTCAGCTATACAAACTATATTCAAGCTTAACAAAACCTTTGAAGCATAACCTTCTGAACTTTTTTAGTTAGGAGGGTGAGTGGGAAGAAAATGTGATTTTCCCTTTTGATCCTTCCTCTGTCCAAACAGGCACATTTTAAGTTGTTTTCTTATCTCTAAATTTAAATATGGCTTTATCATGTTACATGTTTTGTATCTATAACTTTTGTATTCACTTTGTTAATTTTGCCACAAGTTTTTTTGACTCTACTTTGTTTCCGTCAGTGTCGTCCCCTTCAGAGAGTGAACATTGGGAGAGCAGGAACTAGATTTATCAACTGTTTTTCTCAACTCTTCCTGCTTTTTGTTGAAGGGAAAATATGGAAATGAAAGGAGGTAGAAATTCCTTTCTAAAAAGTTGCATGCTAATTCATAAATCTTAAATTATCCATGGCTTGCATTAAGATGTGTTTCAGGCTAACTTGAAAGAATGAGCCATCCCTTCTGTCTGAGATGCGACTTTTATGTAATGTGAGTGGAATTCAGGAAAGCCAAGAAGGGATGTAAAGAAAATAGTTTGCTTTATTTGATTATCTTAGCTCATCTAATATTTAAGTACAGTGAAGTTATATTTCTGTTTTTAAATAGTGTTCTATTACATTCTGAAGTAAGAATATTTATAGGCATTCTAAGTCTGTGTGCACAACTTCAAAAACTATTTCTATTGTTTCTTTTTTTTTTTTTAAGAGCCTGGGTATTACCATGTTACCTAGGCTGGTCTCAAATTCCTGGGCTCAAGCCATCCGCCTGCCTTGGCCTTCTAAAATGCTGGGATTACAGGCACAAACCATTGTGCTGGGCCTGGACATTTTCGTAAATACTTCTGTAGTGTATATCTCTGGATTATTGGGACATTTGAATAGTTATTCATCAGCACAGTTCCTTCTGTTGCCCTGAAACATTGAGAACTGGTGTTGTATTTTAGGCTATACCAGTTAAAGAATCTGAGAAGATCTCATTTTGGAATGTGAAAGTATTTGATGAGGAATGCTACATCTTTCTGGTTGCACTGTATTGCACTGTAATTCTTTCACAACAGGAACTGTAGTGTTCCGCCAACCCCACCCCCTTTCCACATCTTCTTGTGTAACCTTTAAGCCGCTCTTTATGCCCTTGGCACGATGTTGTTTCTTTATTCCTTGAATTACTGTGCTCCCTTCCTTACTACTTAATCATTTCTTGAAAAAAATTTTTTTCATTATTCTGCTTGTTGATTAATTCATTATAAGATAGGTAAATAAAGAAGATATCAAATGAGCATCTACCTCTATTTTATCTGGAGTTTAGTGGAGAAGATCATAACCAGAGATTTGGAGGTAACAGCATGGAGATGATATTTAAAGCTGCAGGCACCTACAGTATCACCAGACAGAGTACTGGTTGCCATGCAGATTTCCAGCAGGTAACTTAGTTATTCTGCCTTTGTTCAGCTGCACAGACAAATGTGATCCAACCCAATCAACACTCTGCTTTCCACAGTGATATTATTACTCCAGTGGACCCATGCTTCTGTCTCATCCTAATACACTTAGTGCTCACATGCATCCTGATAGAAATGCCCTTTATACCCCCTTCCAGAAATATGAAAAATGGTAAGAGGAGTAAACCATAGACACCACCCTGCAATCACTAGCTTTTCAGTGGACCGCAACTGAAGACTGAGTAGTGGGCAAAAAGAGGCAAGAGAAAATGAAGAAGCACATGGTTATCACAGAGGTCCAGAAAAGAGAGGTTCAGGGTGGAGGATGGGTTCGGGAGTGCAGATGCTTCACAGAGCCAGAATGACAAGGGCTTTTTAGCAATCAAGAGGTCCCATGAGAGGTTCCACTTTCAGCATTCTCAGGGACTTGATGTTCTAAATGACTGACCTACTGTGGTACAACTAGTCCCACCAGGAGATAGTTCCTGTTATTAAAGAGCTTACAATCAAAATGGAAAGTATATAGGAAGGAGGCATGACCCATGCATCCCCCGTCATCTTCTTGCTTCTCTGTGTCTCCCTGCTACACCTGGAGCTTTCCTTGAAGGAGGGACTGTTGGATGTATGGTCCATGCTCAGAAGACACTACAGAAACATAGGGGGTGATTTAGAAGACAGGAGGAAGCATTTCTTCTGGAAGAATGGTGGGTTAGGTTGTGAGAGATGTTGAGTTGATGAAAAGACTTTCAACTAGTTGAACTGAACTCATTAAACTAAACTATGGGCCCTCTAGATAGAATTAGTGTTCTAGCTACACGGATCTACCATAGACTTAAATAGTATCTAGAGCTGTAAAATTAAACATGTAATAAGAAAAATTTTTATATAGCCTGCTCTTTCAACAGATGGAGGTGACATGCTGTGAATTCGTATTGCTCTTCTGTTTAATTCTATTGCTTTTTGCCATATTGGTACTTAGGTTTGCTGATATTTAAGAGAGTTGCTAATCATTGTCAACATAGGTTTGCTGTTTCAGCCTACCCTGAGGAATAGATGTTAAGGTATTATTTATCTGTCATCATGTGATACACATCAATGGACAGCATTATTTTTGACTGGTGGTTTAATAAGTGCAAAGCATGTATATTTCCATATATACTAGTCAGTGCCCAAAGTTTATATTGTACCCCAAAGGGGTTTGATGCCATAAATAAGAATGAGAAAAGGGAAAGAGGGAGGGAGATGGAAAATGAGAGGGAGGAAAAAATACAAAGAAAATAAGATCCTTCAGACTGAAAAAAAAATCTGTTATTTAACATAATTTCCCATCTTGAACCTTATCAGTTTTTACAGGCCATTAAAACGTGGCTTCTTTCTCTCCCATGTGCTCGTCTATATTTTGAAATGAAGAGAAAACATTGAGTCGTTGTTATATAATGTAATGGGAGTCTTGAAATTTCTTTTGAATTGGTAAGAAATTTTTATATTTAAAAATAAGATTTTATAAACTCATTAAAAATATTGGAAGTATATGAGATGGTTTGGAAGAGAAATACTGATGGTGGAGACTGAGCATTTCCAAGTCAGTTTTATTTCTTGTATTTTACTGCCAGCTTTTAGTTTCCTCCTATAATGGAAATTACTTCACATCTACTAAGAAAGACAGTTCTGCAGTAAAGTATTTTCTAAGGCAAATGAAATGTGGCAAGAGTTTTTATCATGGTGGGATTGGTGTGTTGTCCTTTTAGAGAATGAATGTTTTGGGAATGAAAGATGATTTATTTGGATTTCTGTGAGGTTGTGAGAAATGTTGAAAGCATCTACTTTTTATAAGAATCTACTTAGAATTATTATTTATGCCATATAGAGTATTCATTGAAATAATCAGCTTTTTGGGAGATGAACAGGTGTTTGCATTTTGGTTCAGTTGATTCATTTTCCTTCCATTTTATGAGAATCACTTCTTAAACCTTTGCCGTGGCCATACATGCTGTCCTTTGATATCCTCGGAAGCAACAGTTAGCATGTTTTGTCACTTGAAGGGTTATCATTGAAAGAGGAACATGTAAAGTTCTGGAATGTAAAGGGAATAATAGCAGTCTGACAGTAGAAGTATCTAGAAAGGTCAAAAGCCAGGTTTAATTAGGTAGCAGTGCAAAACTATTATCTCTTTTACAAAAGATGGTGAAGAGGAGTGCTAGTGAAAACAATTGGCATTTATCTGAATGGCTCCACAGACCCAGCCAGCACGAGCCCAGCCAGAGCTTGCCTGGCCCTGCATTCTGCAGGCAGCATGCTTTTTTTTTTTTTTTTTGAAACACCCCTACGTGTTCCAGCCTTTAAATAGCAGTGAGTCTTCTAAAATGATGCTGTGTGCTGCAAGAGAAATGAAAGCGCCTGCCTTGGAGGCAGGAAGCCGACTAGGGAGAGATGCTTAATTATCGTGGAAGTAAGTGCTTGTTACCATTGAGTGGAGAGTGCAGCAAGTGCGGGTCGTCCTCGGGTGTCAGAGCCATGATTTGTAGACAATGCCGCCCTGTCAGCTCAGTGCTGGTTCAGCAGTATCTTTCCAAACATGTATTTGGCAAGAATTTAAAGGCCACCTCTTGTGTAATTTGTGGAGTCTTGGAAAAGAAGCCTCTGCCTTTCTTTTCAGAATGTACGCAACCATGCAGAATTTTGTACTCAGAATCTGTGTCTCCTGCCTCCTGCCTGACGTGCTCATGAGGAAGTTCATTTCCATGCCCGTCACCTGGAAGGATGCTAACAGTTCTCTGTAATCTGTTGGGGATATGGAGAGGGCCACCCAGAGCTGTGTTTTGTTTCTGCCGTCTTCATAAATTAGCACTGATGGGGTGGAGTAGGTTGTACTGCATAAGAAAATGCAGGCATTTTGTTCATTAGTGAGATACTTCTAGCTTTTAAGAGTACAAGAAACTAAGGAGAGCTTGGGAAGAGGTGGTGGTGAATGCTGGATTCATTCTGCAATATCCTCGTCTCGGTAAGTAATAAAGTAGAGGAAAATACAGAAGAGTGCTAATGGATATAATGGCTCCGGGAAAACCCTTTTTATTTATTTTTTTTCTGCTGTATTTGTTTTTGCCAACTATGTTAAGCCTTTGTAAGGAAACAAAAAGCATGTATTGATTTTGGAATAGAGGAGTTAAAAAGTGATTGTTGCAGCATATTCAGTAAAGTCATTTTTCAGTTTTTACTTTCGTCAGAAAACTGTGTTGCTCTAATTGTCTTATTCACTTGGTTACATCTCAAACTTCTGGTTATCACAGTAGCTCATGATGTTCTACATTTTTAGAGGTCATTGGAACAAAAGTCTGTAGTTTGGGTAGGAGCCATGATATCCAGAACAAGACGTACCCCTCCCCCTGCCCCCCATTTTATGAAACAGTTCAATTAAGATGAAGTCTTAGTGGTCTTTTTTTTTAGAATATAAATTATGGATTTTATCAAATGAATTTTACTTTCTTCCTTTCTTTCAAACCTGCTTTACTAAAAATATGGATTTTGGAACTGTGAATCCCAATCCATTATTGAGTCTTTTATTTTCATGTATCTGGTTTTGACAATTGTGTGTTCGTTTTTAGATGTATTTATCTGCTAATTCAAATTATCCTTTTCTGTTTTAGAGAAAGCATGGGATTATGGCAACCACAGAGTCTCAGTAATACAAGTTCCATTCAGTTTTTTCTAAAAGAAAACCCTCTGTTAAAGTGAAGCAAAGAAACTGTTGTGGATTATAACGTTTAGGAGTTCAAATTTCAGTGCTTTACAAATAAAGCATCATTTAATCTTTTAAATGAAAAAGATTAAGATCTCATGCAACTGTTGTATTTTCTGGAAGCCATTCTCCAAAAGGGAAGTGCACATTTAAAACACAGATATGATGGTCCTTGCTGCAGGGATTTAAGTCTACTTGCTTTTACATCATGACCAGCTTGAAACGGTCACAGACAGAGAGGCCCCTTGCCACTGACAGGGCCTCCGTTGTTGGCACAGACGGCACCCCCAAAGTCCACACTGATGATTTCTACATGCGGCGCTTCCGGTCCCAAAATGGCAGCTTAGGATCATCAGTTATGGCTCCTGTAGGACCCCCCCGAAGTGAAGGTTCTCACCATATGACCTCAACCCCCGGAGTCCCAAAGATGGGGGTAAGAGCAAGGATTGCAGATTGGCCCCCAAGAAAGGAAAACATAAAAGAATCTAGCCGTTCAAGCCAGGAAATAGAAACCTCAAGTTGCCTTGATAGCCTGTCCTCCAAAAGCAGTCCTGTGAGTCAGGGAAGTTCTGTTAGCCTCAATTCCAATGACTCAGCCATGCTGAAAAGCATACAGAACACGCTGAAAAACAAGACAAGACCGTCGGAGAACATGGACTCCAGATTTCTCATGCCTGAAGCCTACCCCAGCTCCCCCAGAAAAGCTCTTCGCAGAATACGGCAGCGAAGCAACAGTGATATCACCATAAGTGAACTTGATGTGGATAGCTTTGATGAATGTATCTCACCTACATACAAGACTGGACCATCACTGCACAGGGAATATGGTAGCACATCTTCAATTGATAAACAGGGAACGTCTGGAGAAAGCTTTTTTGATTTGTTAAAGGGCTACAAAGATGACAAATCTGATAGAGGTCCAACTCCAACCAAGCTCAGTGACTTTCTCATTACTGGTGGTAGCAAGGGTTCTGGTTTCTCTTTGGATGTTATAGACGGGCCTATCTCACAGAGAGAGAACCTCAGGCTTTTTAAGGAAAGGGAAAAACCACTCAAGCGACGTTCGAAATCTGAAACTGGAGACTCATCTATTTTTCGTAAATTGCGCAATGCCAAAGGTGAAGAACTTGGGAAGTCATCAGATCTTGAAGATAACCGATCAGAAGACTCTGTCAGGCCCTGGACATGTCCAAAGTGCTTTGCCCACTATGATGTCCAGAGTATATTATTTGATTTGAATGAGGCAATTATGAACAGGCACAATGTTATTAAGAGGAGAAACACCACCACTGGAGCTTCCGCAGCTGCCGTGGCATCCTTGGTCTCTGGACCTCTGTCTCATTCAGCCAGTTTTAGCTCCCCAATGGGCAGCACAGAGGACCTGAATTCCAAAGGAAGCCTCAGCATGGACCAGGGAGATGATAAAAGCAATGAGCTTGTAATGAGCTGTCCATATTTTCGGAATGAGATAGGTGGAGAAGGGGAGAGAAAAATCAGCCTTTCAAAATCAAATTCTGGCTCCTTTAGTGGATGTGAAAGTGCCTCCTTTGAGTCTACCCTTAGTTCCCATTGCACAAATGCAGGAGTGGCAGTACTTGAAGTGCCCAAGGAGAACTTGGTGTTGCACCTAGATAGAGTGAAAAGATACATCGTGGAACACGTGGATCTGGGTGCATACTATTATAGAAAATTTTTCTACCAGAAGGGTAAGTAGAGATCCTTTATTTCTTAAATTTTCTTTTGCCATACTTTCTGAAGAAAAGTACTGTATATTAAGATATTTATTAGCAATGTGGCATAAGATTTGCCTGTCTTCATTATCTTTCTTGATGGTAAAATAGCTCTATAGCCGTTTGCTCAATTTATTTCTTCTTGCATTTTTTTGAGTTACTTTCCCCTTTCAGATATACAAATGTCTTGTATATTAAATAGTACTTTTACAAATAAAAAGCCCCTTTGACTTAGCAGTTGAAATTATAGTCTTTGTTATATAGTAGATTTGCTGTGTCACCTTTAGGGATAAATGTACCAAATTGAAAATATTTATATATAGCTATTTTTTAAGGATTGCAAAAACAGTTTTAATGCTACTTTCATTTTTTAAGACTTTCGCAGTAAGTACAGGAACCATGTCTTTGCTGCTTCAATGTTATCATCAGTAGGTGGGAATTACAATATATTCCTGTCCATTTACAGGAAGTATTGTGAAAACAAATTACATTATTTGACAGAAGTCACAGAGCCAATAGATCTCAGTGCCAAGAATCAAATCTAGGTCTTTGAGTAGAAAAGGCACTGACGAGAGAAGTACCTTTGACATAAGGGCCACTTCCTTTCTAATCTTTTCTTTGACTGGGAGAGTAAAAAAAGAAAAAGAAAAAGAAAAAAAATTTATATATATAGTTGAGATTATACTTTATACACAGTTTTATCTCATACTTTTAAGAAAGACCATTGTGATTTACTGAAAAGTAAGTAGTATAAGTGAACTCTTACAAGCTTTTTGAGCAGCATTAATTTAGGAATGAGTTTAAGTTATCCAGATAGGCAAATGAGGAAACAGGATGACCATCCACGAAGGACATACCTCTGTGTTCCATTAGCTAGATCAGTCATCTCTGCAGCCAAGTGAAGAGGCCTGTGGCGAGAGGCTCCCAGTCTGCAAACTACTCCCGCAGTGTTTTGATTTCCACTGTTTTTGGGTTTTTTAATGGTACTTAAATTTATTCTTCTGAGTGAAGTTTAGTTTCAAATCTAGTACTCATAGCTTTATAACAATTGCTTTAGAATAAAACATCTTAATATTACATGATAGATCCCATTCCAGAAGGCTTTATTGACAGAAACAATCTTGTCTCGTGACTAAATTCCTACATATCTATGGCATGGGTCTTGGAATCAATATTGTTTTGCATACCCCGATGTCATTTTTAAACATTTATCTTCTCAGAATAATTTTCTGAAGTTTATATTTTAGAAATTACATCTCTCTTACACTGTCCTTTAAGGTCCAAGGTTTCTCATTCTTGCCAACTTGGCATTTGGGGGTGAGATGATTCTTTGTTGGGGTGGGGTGGAGACGGGGGCTGTCCTGTGCATTGTAGGATGTAGGATGCTTAGCAGCATCCCTGGTTTCCACACTATCAATGCCAGTAGGTTTTCCTCCTCCCTCTAGTTGTGACAGCCTAAAATGTCTTCAGGCATTGCCAAATGTCTCTTAGGAGGTAAACTAACCCCTAGTTGAGAACCCCTGCTTTACTGTACTTGCGCAAATTTTCTGCAGGTGTTTCTGAGCTGTCAATAGGTGAAGGCAAAATGGCCTCCACCCAAAACTGACACTGAAACATATTAGTTATAATCTAATTTATGTAGCTATGGGTACCTTTTTCCTATTAGGCACTATAATGACATTATTATAATAATGAACATTTTGGGTACTTATTGTGTACCAGGCACTGTACTAGGCATTTGCTATGCCACATTTTCTCATTTCAGTCTCTTAATGCCCAGGAGGGTAGGTACTATTGTTAACCTTATTTTCCAGTTGAGAAAACTGAGGCTTAAGTGATAGGCTCTCATGGAGCTAGTAAATGTTGGAGCCAGGCTGTCTGAACAGTCATGTTCTTAATCACTGTTCTCTGATCTCTGCTAGGTTAAAGAGATGGAGAATCTTTAAGTATTTTATCTTTCAAAAGTCTGCAATAAAAATGTGAATGCTTAGATTCCAGATTAATCCTGTTTGTTCCTAATAACCTCATAAATCTAATAGTCACTAATCCAGTAGTTACTAATTTGAAGCATGGAAAATACCCTCTTACCCAGCATAATTGGAACTAGTGAATTGAAAATATCAACTCAAGCAGGGAATTTTTTAAAAGTATACATTTAAGCTGTTCTATTGTCATTAAAACATGTAAGAATGTGTTTGCCAAACTCTTGTGAGGCCAAAGGCTTTTCTTTGACAATGATTCTACTCTTTCAAATTCTTCATTGTGTTAATAGGCTAAACCATAAGAATAAAAACATAGAGACTAACAACACAATCTGAGTACAAAATCTTAGATTTCATAACTTTTTTCTCATTTTTTCGTAGCTGTCCTGCCCACATTTAATCCAACAGCTTTCTTTTTAATGATTTGTCTTTATTAAGTCTGTAGTAAAGCCTTAGTTTTTAGTAGGAACAACGTTTATCTTTTGTACTCATATTTCATCAGCTTTCATAATTAAATTTCATAATTAAAATAGCAAGTCAAATGGTATAAACAGCCCACTCTTTGTCAGCATGAGGTCCAGCTGGCGGGAGCAGAAAGTATATATGGCACTAGGGATCACCCACTAGACTGCTGGTGCCCCTGGGTATTCATCAGCATGGTTTGCAGGGGAATGATGAGCAGTGTGGTTAATCCAGGAAGTTGTCCAATGAAAGTCAGTAACACAGAGTGCCTACTGTAAGAACTTTTCTTGGGCCACACAACTTAGAATTTTCAAGTCAGACAGGCAATTTGTTACAATATGATAATATACCACAAGTATTGGCTCTGGATAACAAAATTTTGAGCAGAAATTAAGCTCTGTAAAGTATAAACTGTACATTTTAAAAATTGTTATTTATACTTTTATATAGTATAAAACATATTTAAACAAACAACTCTGTCTTGTAATAGACAACTTTGATTCACTGAAATTAGCAGACTAACTCATTTTTCCTAATCAGAACCTTAAAGCAAGTCTTCTTGTTGAAGGAGTACATCAGTGTCAGATGTAATTTATCCTCTAGCACCAAGGTGTGGCCCTGCTGACCTGGCTGTCACTCAGCCGCTTATCAGGTAGTTTCTGTTTGGCTGCCTAATGCATTCCTGACTTCACTGTGGCTAAGTCTCAGGCAGGGGCGGGAGTAGAGTGGGAGTACTTTACTAAAGTATGCTATACAGCTGCATATTTTGCTGATGAAGCTATAATCACTTTTTATTATTACATTGTTTTTATAAACATTATTTTACAAATTTACACTTCAGAGGATATTTTACTCCAACATATAAGCCAGGTCGATTGCTGGAAAGATGCTGGATCAATAGAGGAATCCCATTGTTCGTACTTAGTAAAATAAGCAACATGCTATCGATGCTTTTCTTTCCAGTCCTTTCTCATGCCCACTTCTCTTTGCCATTTTGCTAGTGAGTGTATGTTTATATTGAGACCCAGGATTAAATGACGATCGGTAATAATGTAGCTAACATTCATTGCATTACTTCTTTGTACTTTATTTAGAGTTCCTCACTTAATGCCCATTGGACCCCAAGGTGAATCTGTCCTGGTGATAGAAGTCCAAGTAATACAGCCACATCCTCCTTAGGGAGGCACAGACTAGGCAGCAGGGCTGCATTCAGATTAACCTGAATTACTTATCTTCCTTTGAGTGTATGTATGTTTTCTGTTTTTATGTATTTATTTATTTTATGGTTATTTTTTGAGACAGAGTCTCGCTCTGTCACGTAGGCTGGAGTGCAGTGGCATGATCTGGGCTCACTGCCATCTTTGCCTCCTGGATTCAAGCTTTTCTCATGCCTCAGCCTCTCAGGTAGCTGGGATTACAGGTGTGCAGCACTGTGCCCAGCTAATTTTTGTATTTTTAGTAGAGATGGGGTTTCACCATGTTGGCCAGGCTGGTCTCAAACTCCTGGCCTTAAGTGATCTGCCTGCCTTGGCCTCCCAAAGTGCTGGGATTACAAGCATGAGCCTCCACACCCGGCCTTGTGTTTTTATTTAGATAGTCACCATGATCAGAGTACTAAGGAAATTTATAAGTGGAAAATACTAAGTTATAGAATAATTATAATGTTGCCTATATCCTGCATAGCGTGTTGGAGGAGGAGACCTTTTCCAAGCCTTTTCTTACCTTGGTTTCTGTGGCCCCACAAGACTTCTTCAGTTTTGCACTGAGTGTATAATTGTCTATGAACTATGTTCTCCTTGAATCCTATACAGAGGAATGCATTAATGAAGACAGAGGAGCCCATGGGCTCTTGGCAGTGGCATTTGTTCCTCCACTGATCAACAGTGTTGATAGGCTTATCTGCGTGGTATCTGGAGTGTTAGTCTCAAACTCAAGTTACTGAAGATGCTGTGATAGGGAAGGGCCTCCCTCTACTGCACACTGCCCAGGAAAAACACAGTATCTGCTCTGAAGAGCATCTAAGAATATTTTCCCATTCCTTAAAAGAGGGGAAACTAATGCTTATGCACGTAAATATTCTTTGGATAACGGTAAGCCACCAGATTTGATTGTTCTTACTGTTCACCTTCCTCCTCCTCCTCCATTCCAAAACACATACAAATCAGGTTGAACAGAAATTGAGGAGACAAAGTACATTTCAGTTGCTGTTTTCTGTCTTTACTTCTCACCCTCTTGTCATCAGCCATCTTTGACGTAGTTTCTTTAGAATACCACACTTAACTTGATTTGTACTAAAGTTACAGCTTTGGCACTCTCATATACTCTCAATTTTGCTATCAAGAGCTGTTCTTCAAGTTCCAGTCTGTCAAATAAGCATCATTAAATAGCTGTTATAAGTTTTAGTGGATTATTTTTTAGTGCACATAGAACATCAGGGAATATGATTAACTAACTGTATTTCTAAAAATGTGTGCTTATTTTGTTTCTTCAGGATTTTTTGCTTTTTTAAAAATCCTTCTGCTGTGTAAACATTAGTCTTGAGAAAAGTACCATGGAATGCTTTACAAATCAGTGTTCTTTAAGCGTAATTACTCTACATCTAGTTTTTTGATGTGGACAGTTTTAGGTTTTGGATAAAGGGTAAACTCCAAGGTCAGTAAGTCTGCTCTCCTGAACCACGTTGTGTTCTACGCTGTTGAATTTAGCAGTTATTTTCTGCCAAAAATGAATTGAATGCTGAAAGTTTTTATACATATATAATAATTAATTGTTTTAATGCTTTTGCCTTTCATTTTTTATTAAAGTATTTTTCAGTGCAGTTTCATTTTCATACAGTTTATATATAATCTATGCAATTAATTTGAAGGTAACTCTCTATGTATTCCCTCACAGGGAGATTTGAGGCGCTAAATGCCTTCCTGAGAAGCTAAGCTAGGAGTGTGTTTTGCTGCTGTCCTTTTTTCTGCTCAGGGCTTCCAGTAGCAAGGAAGCTAGTAGGTATTGTGGTTGTGTGTGTTTGCTCCTTGGAAAGCAGAGGTGTCCTCTCTTTTCTTTACTGTGATCTCGAAGCCCCAGCGTGGCTCAGCTGCACCCTGATCTGGAAGGCTTTCACAGTGCCTGAGCCTGTCAAGCCAGAGGTTTGTGGAAGCTGCTGAAAAGGGTGTGGGCTTCAACTGCTCCTACATGTGTTTTATTTTGAAATGAAGATAGACCATCAAAGACCACACTAGTTCAAACACTTGACTTTATTAAAGGTCATCTTTTTAAGAGCCAATCATATAAAAACAGAGTTTGTTTTGCAGTAAAGCTGGTGGTGAAGACATTTTCATTATGTCATTCATCAGCCCCTTTAGAAAGTTCATGTGAAAAATTTATTTTAGAATTTGATGCCAGAAGTTGAAACCGGTAGCTACCAAATGCCTGCCTTTCTGATGATAGGTATTTTGTGTGTGTGTTTTGTTTCACTTATCTCTTGTTTTACTTCAACTCCCAGAACCAAATTTGATGCTCAACTATACGATTTTGATTATTAACACATCTGCTTCCACTTTCATCTTTTATTTTCCTATTCTGTTTCATTAGCATGATTTATATATATCCTGTATCATTAATGACCTCAATTCTTTTTGGAAAAAGATGATTAGTATACATTTATATCCAAATAAAATACCTCTGTCCCCAGGCTTTCTCCTTAGTTCCAGCTGCATTTCTCACCAGCTGTTAATCTGCCTCTAGCCAGATGGCTATCTCATTGGTATCTGTAACCCACATGCAGAGAGATTTGGAGTTCACCATTTTTCTCCCCTCCTCATCATTGCTCTCCTTCTGTAAATTAAAGCTTCTTTGATGCCTCCTTCATCTTCATTATGTTCAACCTACGATCTCTAGTCTACCTTCAGATTGCAGATAACTTCTGTTCCTCATGTCCCATTCCCAATTCTTTATGTAACTTCAGGGCCTCATGCCTCTTACCCAAATTCTAGGTTTCTTAGTCCCTTTATAGTCTACCCTACTCAAACTCTAACCTCTTGTCTTTGCCAGATAGTCCTTTATTTAATAATGTAATAAACATGTGGGTCATCTGAAAGGCAGATGCTGAGACAATACAGGACTACAAGTGGTTAGGGGCTTGGATGAGAGAACTTAGGTCTGTGAAAGATAATTTTGCAGAGAAAGCCTTCAGTTCTTCAAAGGAAAGAGGAGACAAAGGAAGATTAGGCAGGGAGAGCCTCAGACCATGATGCAGATCTGACAAAGTGTCAGCCAATGCAAAGGGTCAAAAATGAGCATTAGAGAGGCATTACTAGAGCATCACTCCTTGTTGGGGAGTAAAAGGCAGGTCCTGTTACCCCACTATGCTCAGCTATTGACTAGGGGCTGCCCAGGAAGAGTGTGGCCCAGCTCAAAAATTATAGTAGATTTGAAGGCACGGCATCCAGAGACTTTTAACTAATCCTATTTCTTGTGACCAAACTGGTTGTAGGTTCTTCCTAGAAGGGAAATCAGAGTGTTGCACCCACATACAAAAATGCATTATCCAATTTACTGTTGTCAAGAGTACCCTTCATTTTTTTAAAGTAGTTTTAAAAATTAAAATAACTGCACATTTATTCACTCATTTATCCATTTGTTCAGTCATTCAAATAATATTTAGCATCTGTTGTGTGCCAGATACAGTGCCTGGAGGAGAAAAAATGGAGATACACCTCTGCGTTCATGGTATTTATAGTCTCCAATTAGTGCAGTTAAGATGAATGGGAAGCTATTAAACAGAGGTTTTTTAAAAAGTCTTCTACAATTTCTTTGTTTCCTCTGTTGGAACTCTGTTTTGATGGATGGTGAACCCCTGGACTTATCTTCCCTTTTTTTTTCTTTTGTAATTTCAATTTCTTTTTATTTTTGTTCTATACTCATTGATTTCATCTGATGACAAGCAGTTGCTATGTAGCTCTGTATGTTCTATTAGTCCTTTTGCTGAATTTTATTTTTAGCCGTCATATTTTTAATCCCCCAATAACTCGTTCTTTTGTTTTTTGTTTTTAGACAGGGTCTTCCACTGTCACAGGCTGGAGTGCAGTGGCGTGATTATGGCTCGCTGCAGCCTCAAATTCCTGGGCTCAAGTGATCCTCCCACCTCAGCCTCTTAAACAGCTGGGATCACAAGTGTGCATCAACACACCTGGCTAATTTTTTTAGATTTCTTTTTGTAGAGATGTGGTGTCACCATGTCACCCAGGCTGGTCTCAAACTTCTGGGCTCAAGCAATCCTCCCACCTCAGCCTCCCAAAGTGCTGAGATTATAGGCGTGAGCCACTGCGCCCACCTTGTAGTTATCTTTCATAATAGTTTTTTCTTATATAACCTCCCCTCCCATTTCTCTGTTGGTATTAATTAAAAATTTTTTCTAAGTTCTTTTTCTTGAATTACCTGTATCTTCCTGTTTGTACATTTTACTTTTCTTACTTTTCTTGTTTTTTCTTCTTCATGCTGTTAGTTGTCCAGTGATCTTTATCACATTTATGAATAAAGGTTGAGGTAGCTTAATGTAAGAGGCTTGGGTTCCCCTGCAGCTCCCCAGCTAATCTCTTCTTACATAGGAGAAGTAGTGTAACCTTTTTATAGGAAGGTGTCCCTGTGCAGTGAGAGAGCAATAATCAGGCTGCAGGATAGAAACCCACAGGTGTGTCAAATTAGAAGGGCTTTATCCTGTTCCACTCCTGCATGGAGTTGAGTTTCCTTCCCCTGCCCCAGGGTATGCACTAGAATAGGTTACTCTTCCTTTCCTCTCTTGCCCGCCCTCCAGGGTTATGCAGCCCTCTGAACTCCTCTCCTGCAAGGTTTAGATGCTCTCCCACCACTGACCTGACACACCCTAGCACCTCTTGTTTTGCATGATGATTTCTATGCTGCATTAATTCACAGCCAGCCTAAGCATGCTTTGAAGGCAAGGGCCACAGAATAGAAGGTCAGGTTTTACAAATGAATACATGTTTGTTGCTGAACAAGGTATAAAATTTATTGAGTTGAGGAGCCAATGTGTCTTGTATTCATAGCATCAGGAAGAAAAAGGTAGAGGAAGCCCTCTGTGTATATGGCCTTGTGTTATACTCCAGACACTGGGTAATACGTTGCAGTTCTTCTTCCTCTCTTCTCAAGAAATGAGACTACAGACAGGTCTGTATGTGATCATGGTGGTTTTGTGGAAATTTACCAACCACCAATTGATCCCCATAGGCACAAAACGCCATCACAGAGATTGATTTTTACTATTGTAAGCTTTACTGGACACAACTGATGGAAACTAAAATCAGTGAATGACTGTTGAAGGAGAAATGGGAGGAGAAGCAGGATTTGCATGACCTCCAGGTATTTCCTTTAAGACATTTGTAAACTACAGGAGAAAAGATAGTAACTTAATGGTGGAGAAACCTGGCAGACACAGCCTTACCTAAGTGAATCAAGGTTGATATGAACCTCCAGATGTACTGACAAGGACACATCATTTCTGTAGTCCTCTTGCCCAAGAGGCACAACCCCAGCCCAATCACTTGAAACTACCACACAAACCCAAATTGAGGGAGAAATACTCTTCAAAGCTGTCAAGGTCGTGACAGACAAGTAGACTAAGGAACTCTTAGAATCTATAGGGGATTAAAAAGACATAACAACAAAATGCAACATGGGATTCTGAATGGGATTGGGGGGATTTCACATAATGGAAACACTGGTAAAATTTGAATAAGAACTTTAGTTAATGGTATTGCGCCAATGTTAATTTCCCGGTTTTATTTGTGAGGGAGGATATCCATCACCTTGAGTATCATTTCTTTGTGTTGGGGACATTTCAAGGCCTCTCTTTCAGCTATTTTGAATACACCAGTAGATTGTTGCTAACTATAGTCACTCTAATGTGCTATTGAGCATTAGAACTTTTATTGTTTAACTGTATGTTTGTACTCATTAACCACCCTCTCTTCATCCTTGTCAGATGAAGAATTTGGAAATATTTTACCCCATGAAACTCATGATTTCTTCACTCTGTTGATTGTTTCTTTTGCTGTACAAAAGTTTTTTACTTTAGTATAGTCCCGTATGTCTATTCTTGTTTTCATTGCCTGTGTTTTTCAGGTCTTAGCCATAACGTCTTTGCCTAAACCAATGTCCTGGAGCATTTCTCCTTTGCTTTCTTCTAGTAGCTTTATAGTTTCAGGTCATATGTTTATTATGTCTTTAATCCATCTTGAGTTGATTTTGTATATGGTGAGAGAGAGGAGTGTAGAATTTTCCCAGCACCATTTATTGAAGAGGGTGTCCTTTCCCCAGTGTGTGTTCTTGACCCCTTTGTCAAAAATTATTTGGCTGTAAATGTATGAATTTTTTTGGATTCTGGATTCTGTTCCATTGGTCTTTGTGTCTGTTTTTAGACCAGTGCCATGCTGTTTTGATTACAATAGCCTTGTAATATGTTTTAAAGTCAGGTAGTATGATATTTCCAGCTTTGTTCTTTTTGCTCTGTTTTGTCTGTTCTGCCTCTTTTTTTTGGTTCCATGTGAATTTTAGGATGTTTTTTCTATTTCTGCAAAGAATGGCATTGGTATTTTGAATGGGGATTTGCACTGAATCTGTAAAATGTTGTCATTTTAATGATGATAATTCTTACGCTCCATGGGCATGGGACATGTTTGTTTGTGTGTTCTTCAATTTCGTTCAACAGCGTTTCGTAGTTTTCCTTACAGAGATCTTTTACAATTTTGGTTTAATTTATTCCTAGGTATTTTTCTTTTCTTTTTCTGTTTTTTGTTTTTGTTTTTGTTTCTGTTGTAGATGAAATTGCCTTCTTGATTTCTTTCTCAACTAATTTGTTATTGGTGTAAAAGAACACTACTGAATTTGTGTTGATGTTCATTTTGTATCATGCAACTTTACTGAATTTAATGATCCAGATCTAATATTTTTTTGGTGCAGACTTAAGTTTTTTCTAGATATAAGATTATATCGTCAGCACAGAGGAACAATTTGACTTCATCTTTTCTGATTTAGATGCCTTTTCTTTCTTTTTTTTACCTGATTGCTCTGGCTTGAACTTCCAATACTGTACTGGAGTAGTGAAAGTAGACATCCTTGTCTTGTTCCAGTTCTTAGAGAAAAGGATTTCAGCTTTTCCCCATTCAGTGTGATATTAGCTATGTGCTAGTCATATATGGCCTTTATAATGTTGAGGTCTGTTTCTTCTATGCCTAGTTTGTTGAGAGTTTTTAATCTTGGAGGGATGCAAAATTTTACCAAACATTTTATGTCTGTTGGGATGATCATATGGTTTTTGTCCTCCATTTAGTTGATGTGATATGTCGTACTTACTGAGTTGCATATTTTGAACCATCTTTGCATCTCTGAGATACATCCCACTTGATTATGGTGTATTATTTCTTTAGTGTGCTGTTGGATTCAGTTTGTTTGTATTTTGTTGAGCATTTTTGCATGTATGTTCATATGGGATACTGACCTGCAGTTTTCTTTTTTTTGTGTGTCCTTGTCTGGTTTTGGTATCAGGGTAATGCTGAACTCATAGAATGAGTTAGGGAGAGTTCCATCTTCTTCAGTTTTTTGGAATACTTTGATGAGAATTTGTGTTCTTTGGAAGTTTGATAGAATTCAACAGCAAAGCCATTGGGTTCTGGGCTCTTCTTTACTGGGAGACTTTTTATTACTGCATGATCTTATGTCCAGGAATTCATCCATTTCCTGTAAGTTTTTTAGTTTGTTAGTGCCTCTGATCTTTTGTGTTTCTGTAGTTATCAGTTATGATGTCTCTTTTTTCATTTCTGATTTGATTTTGGTCTTCTCTCTTTTTTTTTTCTTGGTTATCCTACCAAGTGATTTATCAATTGTCTTTTCAAAAAACCAACTTTTTATTTTGCAGATTTTTTTCTATTGTGTTTTTAGTGTCTATTTTGTTTAATTCTGTGATCTGTTACTTCTTTCCTTCTAATTTCGGGTTTGGTTTGTTCTTGGTTTTTCTAGTTTCTTGAGGTACACCATTAGATTGCTTATTTGAAATATTCCTCTGTTTTTGATGTAGTCACTTAAATTGTTATAAAATTCTCACTTAACACTGTTTTTGCTGTATCCCATTGGTTTTGTACTTTGTATTTTGGTTTTCATTTGCTTCAAGAAATTTCTTCATTTTCTCTTTAGTTTCTTCTTTGACCCAGTGGTCATTCAGGAGCGTGTTGTTTAATTTCTATGTATTTTTGCAGTCTATAGAGTTTCTCTTGTTATTGGTTTCTAATTTTATTTCATTGTGGTCTCAAGAGATACTTGATATTATTTAAAGTTTTAACGTTTTTTTGAGACTTATTTGGGCCCTAATATATAGTCCATCTTGGAGAATGTTCTATGTGCTGATGAAAAGAATGTGTATGCTGCAACTGCTGAGTGAAATATTCTGTAAATGTCTGTTACATCCATTTGGTCTAATGTGTAGCTTAAATTCAGTGTTTCTTTATTAATTTTCTGTCTGGATGATCTGTCTAAGGACGAGAATCGGGTGTTGAGGTCTCTAACTCAGGAGTCCCCAACCACTGGTCTGTGGCCTGTTAGGAACCAGGCTGCACAGCAGGAGGTGAGCAGCAGGTGAGCCAGCATTATAGCCTGAGCTCTCCCTCCAGTCAGAACAGCGGCAGCATTAAATTCTCATAGGAGCGCAAATGAACCCCGTTGTGAACTATGCATGCGAGGGATATAGGTTGTGCACTCCTTATAAGAATCTAACTAATGCCTGTCCCCTGTCCCCAAGGTCCGTGGAAAAATTGTCTTCCATGAAACCTATTCCTGGTGCCAAGAAGGTTGGGGACCACTGCTCTAACTGTGATAGTATTGGAGTCTTTCTCTTTAAATCTAATAATGTTTTGTTTATATATCTGGGTGCTCTGGTGGTAAGTGCATGTATGTTTAGAATTGTTATATTCTTTTGCTGAATTGATCTATCTTATATAATGGCCTTCATTGTCTCTTGCTTTGTTTAACTTGAAGTCTGTTTTATCTAAGTATACCTATTCCTGCTCACTTTTGGTTTCCATTTCCATGGACTACCTTTTTCATACTATTACTGTAGTCTGTATGTTTCTTTAGAGGTAAGATGAGTTTCTTGTAGACATTATATAGTTGGGTCACGTATTTTTTTTTTCCATTCAGCCCATCTATATCTTTTCTGTGGAAAATGTAATCTGTTTACATTCAAGGTTATTATTTATAGGTGGGGACATATTTCTGTCACTTTATTAATTGATATCTAGTTATTTTGTATATTGGTTTCTTTCTCATATTGTTTACCACTGTGATTTGGTGGTTTTCTTTTCTTTTTTTTTTTTTTTTGAGACAGGTGCTTACTCTGTTATTTAGGCCAGAGTACAGTGGTGCAATCATGGCCCACTGCAGCCTTGAATTCCCGGACTTTAAGTGATCCTCCCACCTCAGTCTCCTGAATATCTAGGACTACAGGCATATGCCACCATGCCTGACTAATTAAAAAGAAGTATGGCAGGGCACAGTGGCCCACGCCTGTAATCCCAGCACTTTGGGAGGCTGAGGCAAGTGGATCATGCAGTCAGAAACCAGCCTGGCCAAGATGGTGATACCCCGTCTCTACGAAAACTACAAAAAAATTAGCGGGGTGTGGTGGTGGGCACCTGTAATCCCAGCTACTCGGGAGGCTGAGCCAGGAGAATCGCTTGAACGCGGGAGGTGGAGGTTGCAGTGAGCCGAGATTGCACCACTGCACTCTAGCTTGGGCAGCGGAGCAAGATTCTTTGTATTGAGACAAGGTTTTGCTCTGTCAATCAGACTAGAGTATAGAGGCCTGATCTCGGCTAACTGCAACCTCTGCCTCCTGGGCTCAAGTGATCCTTCTGCCTCAGCCCCCTAAGTAGCTGGGCCTACAGGCACACACCACCACGCCTGGCTCACTTTTCTATTTGTTGTAGAGATGGGGTTTCACCATGTTGCCCTGGCTGGTCTTGAACTCCTGAGCCAAGCCATCTGCCTGCTCTGGCCTCTCACAGTGCTAGAACTGTATAGGTTTGAGCAACTGCACCTGGCCTTAGCTAATTTTTAAAAAAAATTGTTTCTAGGAATGAAGTCTCACTATGTTGCCTAAGCTGGTCTCAAACTACTAGGCTCAAGCAGTCTTTCTGCCTCAGTGTCCCAGAGTGCTGGGATTACAGGTGGGAGCCACTGCACCTGGCCAAGTTTGGTGGCTTTCTGGAATGGTAACATTTTTGTGTGTTTTCATGATGGTGGTTACCATTTTTTCACTTCCAGGGCTAGGACTCGCTTAAGCATTTTTTTTTTTTTTTTAAAGCACTGAATTTAATACTAAAAAAAGATGAATTCTCTCAGCTTTTGCTTGTCTTGGAAAGACTTTTTATCCTTCATTTATGAAGGATAACTGCTGAGTATAGTAGCTTTGGCTGACAGGTTTTGTTGTTGTTGTTTTTTCTTTTTTTTTCCCAGCACTTCTAATGTATCTTCCCATTCTCTACTGGCTTAGAAGTTTTCTGCTTAGAAATCCACTGTTAGTCTGATGGGGGTCCCTTTATAAGTGGCTACACACTTTTCTCTTGCTATTTTTGGAATTCTCTTTGTCTTTGGCTTTTGATGGTTTCACCAAAATGTGCCGTGGAGAAGACCCTTTTTTATTGCTTCTGTTTGGGGATCTGTAAGCTTCCTGTATCTGGATATCTACATCTCTTGCTAGACTTAGAATGTTTTTATCTTATTATTTCATTAAATATGTTTTCTAACCCTTTGATTTTCTTTTCACTTTCTGGGACTCTGAAAATTTGAATATTTGGTTGCTTTATAATGTCTCATGTCACATAGGCTTTGCACTTTTTTGTATTCTTTTTTTTTGCAATTTTTGACTGACTGTTATTTCAAAAGATCCGTCTTCAAGTACTGAGATTCTTTTTTCTGCTTAATCTAGTCTGTTGTTGATGCTTTCAAATGTATTTTGTATTTCATTCAATGAATTCTTCACTTCCAGTATTTCTGTTTGTTTCTTTTTATAATTTCTATCTCTTTGGTAAATTTCTCATTCATATTCTGATATATTTGTGTTCTTTTTCAGTATTTGGTTGTATTTCACTGAGCTTCATTAATTAACGTTTCGAATTCTTTTTCTAGGATTTTGTATATTTCTTTTTGATTGGGATCTGTTGCTGGAGACATATTGTATTCTTTTTAAGATGTCATATTTCTTAGTTTTTTCATGGTTTCTATGTCCTTACATTGCTATGTACACATCTGATATAATAGCTGCTTCTTGCAGTTTTTTGAGTTTACTTTCATGGGGAAGGACTTTTTCCTGAAAATGTATCTATAGTGCTGGTTGGGTAGGGCATTTTGACTTTGATTCTGGGTGCATGTAGTAGTATAGTCTATGTATAATGTCTTGATCTGACAGCAGCATAAGTGGTATCTGTGTAATTTCCTTGACTTAGGGTACAGTCGTTAATGGAGGCTTGCTGAACTTTTGCTGGTGACTGGGAGGTGGGCCAGTCATCAAGCCCGGTGGTAGCAGTGTTGGACTGAGTCTGTGTGTGTCTGGGCCTCAGGGCAGCAAACACCAGCACTTGTGCTAGCAGGTCCCAGCAGGTTAATTCTGGGACTACAAGTGACTTACTTGGATACCCAGTAATGCTGGCAGTGGGCTACAGTTGTTGGAGTCCTGGGCCCTGGGAAGCAGGCATGATGGGGTGATAGCAGTAACAGTGGTGGGATGATCATCTGAGTTCTAAGTGGTGTGCACTGGTGTTGGCCGTGGCTATGGTGGCCTGAGAGGGCTTGACCTCCATCCCCTTGATGGCACATGAAACATTGGCTATTGTGGGCAGGGACTGAGTTATCCCCAGACCCCTAGAAGGTTGCTCAGGTGGGGATGGCAGTGGCTGCTCTGTGGCTGTGCTCCTGGGGAGGACGGGATTGCTTTCAGTGGCAGCAGCCACATGCAGATGGGTGGAAAACATTCCCTTCCCTTGTGCTTCAGCCCCAGTGATGGCAACCCACAACAAAGGCACCTGCAGGCCATGAAGTCTGGGCATGTGAAAATGGGTGATCTCACTCTGCTGGAGAAAGGGGGGTTGCTGCCAGTTGGCCCATGCTTCAGTCCTGGTGGTAGCAGTTTGCTGTGGCAGTGGCTGCATATAGGGGATGTCGGTGGGGTTCCAGGAATATGGAGATGCAACTGCTGTTGATCCCTAGGGCAGGGTGCAGTCTCTTTGGGGCTAGGCTGTCAAAATGGTGTCATTATGCATGCCGTAGCTGCATAGGACTCAGGAGGATGTGTTGGACCAATTGTGGACTTTGTCCTGAGCAGTGCCCTGGCATGTTTTCCAGGCATCTCCTTATGTTTGTTTCAGGGCCTGCAAGGGTCATGGGGCTCTTCCATAGCTGGGATCACAGGAGTGAGTCCACAGTGGAAATGTGGCTCATTGGGGATCTCTCACTTACCCTGCACTGGGGAGTCTCTCCATGGTCCCAGCCAGTCCCAACAAAGCAGGCTTAGTTTCCTGGTTTTGACAATGATTATTGTACTGTATGTCGTTATATAAGATGTTGGCACTGGGGGAGTCTGGGTGAGCAATATGGAAATAACCTGTAATATTTTTGTAACTTTTCTCTAAGTCTAAAAGGAGTCCAGATAAAATGTTAAAAAAATTTATTTTTTTCAGGCAGAAAAAAAAAATGAAAAACAAATAAAAACTTTCATGTACATATATGCATGTATATACAGTCATACACATGCATAAACACAGGAACCATAGAAGGTGTGACACCAAAAGATTGGCCAGATGTTTGAAGCTTAAGTAGCACCCCCTTCGTAGTGCAGAGGGAATTGGGGGATGTAGGCAATTGTGAGAGTGGTAAATGATTTTCAGAGGGAATGAATGAGCCCAAAGAATAGATAATGTCCTGGAACAAAGCTCCTCTGAGTTCCAGGAGGAGGTGATAGGAAGGTGAGGGGCAGAACCTCACTATGAACAATGGTAGTTTTAATTTGCAGATAAACTGTCCCAGGTAATTTCCAGGAACTGCCCTCAGCATAATAGATGAAAAGCCTGCATGGTGTGGTGACTATTAGTGTTCTCTCTTTTAACATTTTGCAGCTGTGTTTCAATATGCTTGGTTTGCTTTGTATTTTTATTCCATGCATTTTAAAACATTATTCTGGCCAGTGGGCAGTGGCTTATTAATACCAATGATTTTGGAGGTCAAGGTGGGAGGACTGCTTGAGCCCAGCAGTTCAAGACCAGCCTAAGCAACATAGTGAGACAACATCACTACAGAAAATTGGCCTATGAATTCAGGTGGTTAATCTTTCCTGGTTATCTGATGTGATTCCTAGGGAGGGAGTTTTAAGACAGTTTTACTTTTTTGGTAAGACGTTTCCTCAGTCAGATAAGGAAGTACCGGAGAGTCCCTCCCTTTGCTTTCAGGGGAGAAACTAGAGAAGATTAGAAGGTCCTTGGTTCTGAGACATCTTCTACGGCCTTTCAATTTCTTTAATTCAAAAATATCCAGCATGCAAAAGCACCATATTTTGGGGTATTGTTATCTGTGCCCCAACACCTTCCATATAAAAAGATCAAAGCAACTACCTTGCTTACTGATTTCCACATTCCAGTGAGTTTCTGTGCTCTTTGTTTGGCATTCTTGAAACAAAGGGACTTTTAGATCTGTTGTTTCAGTACAAGTTGATGACATACATAATCAAGCTTGCCACCTATTTCCCAAATGTGTACCTCATTATATCTTCAGACAGTGAGACCCTCATTTTGAGCCCTGAAATTAGGTGCTCAAAAAAAATTTGCTTTATTGCATCAATTCCTTTTCCAGTCTTCTAATGGAGGTCCTTCCTCTGTATGGTGAGCCCATTAATCTGAGCATCAAGGCAATGAGAGGAGACATCTTCCTATTTGCATTCAAGTCAAGTCTGAGAGAAGCATGAGCAGAAGCCATCTCTAGGACTCATGTAAACATTTAGTCAACAAATAGGTAGGTTTTGCTGAGTATTTGGGACACTGCATGGTCCCTGTCCTTGTTAGCAGTGTGGTGACTTCTGCC
Organism: Colobus angolensis palliatus; assembly: GCF_000951035.1. Classification (NCBI taxonomy): domain Eukaryota; kingdom Metazoa; phylum Chordata; class Mammalia; order Primates; family Cercopithecidae; genus Colobus; species Colobus angolensis. Next base: position 22,631,178 of record NW_012116265.1, on the reverse strand, counting down.
TTAACTGAATTTCTGGCTACCTGTTAGAGACTTCCCCCTAAATCCTCCAAAAGCCTTTTATATAGGAAGACATCTAGGACTCATGTAAACATTTAGTCAACAAATAGGTAGGTTTTGCTGAGTATTTGGGACACTGCACGGTCCCTGTCCTTGTTAGCAGTGTGGTGACTTCTGCCTTAACTGAATTTCTGGCTACCTGTTAGAGACTTCCCCCTAAATCCTCCAAAAGCCTTTTATATAGGAAGACATCTTGCTGCAATATGCCTGGTAAGGAGGTGTAAAGGATGTTTTAAATATAAGGCAATTCATTTAGAAACAAATGTTTCATCATGATTTCTTTCATTTAGATGTTAGTTTTTTTTTTTTTCTAGGCTAATGTTTGAATTGGTATTAACATTAAAAATAACTTAACTTTTAAACATGTTCTTTATAGTCATTGACCATTTGCAAACCAAATGCATTTTTTATAGTTAAAAAAAATATCTGGCCAGGCACAGTGGCTCATGTTTGTAGTCCCAGCACTTTGGGAGGCCGAGGTAGGCAGATCACGAGGTCAGGAGTTTGAGACCAGCCTGACTAACATGGTGAAACCCTGTCTCTACTAAAAATACAAAGGTTAGCCGGGCATGGTGGCACATCCCCGTAATCCCAGCTACTCAGGAGGCTGAAGCAGAAGAATCGCTTGAACCTGGGAGGCGGAGGTTGCAGTGAGCCATCGCACCACTGCAGTCCAGCCTGGGTGACAGAGAGAGACTCTGTCTCCAAAAACAAAACAAAACAAAAAACAAACAAAAAAACCTTCCAATTATAAAAGTTATATATGTATATCATTATAGAAAAAATAGAAACTCTAGAAAATTAATTTTGTGGGAATACTATTGGTTTTATTTCTGCCCCATCAGTCTTAATACATGCGTACTCTTTTTTAAAATGAATGAGGAGTCTTAAATACAGTTTACACTTTTGTCCTGCTTCTGTAATAGGCCTTGCCATATCTTTTTTAAAGTTTTTCAGCTGTTTTTTCTGTTTCTTGTTATAATAAATAATGCTTACATTAACTGGTCTTAACTTCTTGTGGTTGTTGCCCCATTGATCCTGATAACAGTTTAGTGAAGCCTGTGAACTCTCCTTGGAATGCATTTTTATTTATTTATTTTTATTTGAGACTGGGTCTTGCTCTGTCACCCAGGCTGGAGTGTAGTGGCATGATCACAGCTCACTGCCACCTTGATCTCTTGGGCTCAAGTGCTTGTCCCACCTCATCCTCCCAAGTAACTGGGACTACAGGTGTGTACCACTGTGCCCAGCTAATATTTTATTGATTGATTGATTGATTGAGATGGAGTCTTGCTCTGTTGCCCAGGCTGGAGTGCAGTGGGGCGATCTCGGCTCACTGCCACCTCTGCCTCCCGGGTTCAGGTGATTCTCCTGCCTCAGCCTCTCAAGTAGCTGGGATTACAGGTGCCTACCACCATGCCTGGCTAGTTTTTGTATTTTTAGTAGAGAGGGGGTTTCACCATGTTGGCCAGGATGGTCTCCAACTCCTGACCTCAAGCAATCCATCTGCCTCGGCCTCCCAAAGTGTTGGGATTACAGATGTGAGCCACCGTGCCTGGCCAATTTTTTGTATTGATGGTGTCTCACTGTGTTGCTCAGGCTGGTCTTGAACTCCTAGGCTCAAGCAGTCCTCCTACTTTGACCTTGATTAGTAAGCCACTTCCCCCATCCCCCCGCCCCACCCCACCAGCGTAATGTTTTAAAGTGCATGAAACAAAAATACAAAGCAAACCAAGCATATTGAAGCACAGTTGCAAAAGTGTTAAAATTTTGAGACATAGTAATCGATGGCTTCGTTCTTATTTCATGAAAAAAAGACCTGGCGGCAGCTCTGTTAATTACCATCATTTCAAAGTAGGGGTGAGTGTAATTAATATTCTGATACGTCTGCAACAACTTTAATGTAATATTAAACTGTGATTTCTATTGATGTCAAAGTCACATGTAAAACTAATATTAATATAGTTTGTTGCCTGCATTTATAATTGATGAAAGCACTAAATTTCAGTTAGAAGTTGGTGAAAATAAAGATGCATTTTTTTCGGTCAAGTTTATAGACCCCCTAATTTCTATTCCTAGCCACATGCTTGTTATGTAAGTTTTTTCCACATATCTAATGATTTCCATAAGGTGGAGCCCTGTAAATGAAATGTGAGCTTTACAGCAGCCTTGATTTTTTTATTGCCAAATTGCTCTTAAGAAAGCTTAGACCAGAAAGATCCACTGGTATGTTTAAGACTTGTAGTTTAACATTCTCTTAACTACTTTGAATATTTACAGTTTATATTTTTGAACATGTAGTAAAGACCAACAAAAGACATTTTGTTTCTTTGATCACTAGTGAGTGTCAATTTTTAAAAATATAATTATTGGCCATTTGTCATAGACTGATAGCAACCAGTAAAAAATCTCTCATGATTCTGCCAATATTTATCCTCCCTTTATTTAAAAAAATTTTATGTACAAAAAAGTTGGAATATATGTCCTTTTATTTTAAATAAGTTTGTCTTGTATTTTTTTCTTTAATCATTTTGATGCAATTTATTAATATCAACATAACTTCATACTAAAGTTTACCTTTTACTGAAAAGTTAGAGGCCTATTAGGTGCTACTTTAGATACTGTTTTAAACCTCCAAATTAGATGTAATCTTTTCAAATACATCACCCCACTTTTTAAGTGTTACCTATGGGAAGAAGAAATGGAACGTCAGACTACTATGCACTTTGTAAATGTGAGCAATTACTCTTAGGCAACAGTAATTATAAGTTTAGTGCCACGCTTTGGGACAGAAATCTGGCATGTGGCCAGTCCTGTTTAAATGTCCCCGTGCATTACTCTGACCTGCTTTTGATTATGGTGCGAAGTCGTAGGCTATTGAGTTCTCATGGAACCTCCACCCTTAAAATTAGGATGAGCCCTCTGAGGACCAGAAACTGAGAATCTAAGTGGTGCACTTCCCAGAAGGAGAGCCATTCTTTAAGCACTTGGCCTTTTATTATGTCCACTTGGGCAAACCTGTGTTTCCTTTTAACAAGATAATACATTTCTTTCTTTTTAACATTGAATTCTCCAGTCTTTAGCTTTGTTCTCTGTTTCTTACTCATTAGTCAGATTAAGATGTAAGAAGTTGCACAAAAACAAAACCTGAAAAATTTGAACAGTGAGTGGTTTTCCTAGTTGTTATTTTATTTTATTTTATTTTATTTATTTTACTCTACTCTACTGTATTTTGTATGTTCCGGGATACATGTGCAGAACGTGCAGGTTTGTTACATAGGTATACATGTGCCATGGTGGTTTGCTGCATCTATCAACCTGTCATCTAGGTTTTTAAGCCCCACATGTATTAGGTATTTGTCCTAACCCTACCCTTGCCCTCCACCGCCTGACAGGCCCCCATATGTGATGTTCCCCTCCCTGTGTCCATGTTCTTATTGTCAGCTCCCATTTATGAGTGAGAACATGCGATGTTTGGTTTTCTGTTACTGTGTTAGTTTGCTGAGAGTGATGGCTTCCAGCTTCATCCATGTCCCTGCAAAGGACATGACTCATTCTTTTTTATGACTGCATAGTATTCCATGGTGTATATGTGCCACGTTTTCTTTATCCAGTCTATCAGTGATGGGCATTTGGGTTGGTTTCAAGTCTCTGCTATTGTAAATACTGCTGCAATAAACATACGTGTGCATATGTGTGTCTAATGAAAATATTAAACTGATGAAAACATTGAGGGTCAAAGTTTATGTTGTTAACTGTACTGATAGTGGCACACATGTAACCAACCAAGTAGACTACCTAAGAAAAATAGTTTAAATGTTAAAAATGGTGAAATAACTTTAAGCTATTGAAGTTGTCACTGTGCCATTCTTTGACCTGCTGATATATGATGAAGCCCAAGTCTGTCTGCTTATTACTTGTGTCTTTAGCATCCCCATTATACATTGACTTATGGTGTTTTTTTCTTGAGAAAAATGGAAAAGATTTTATTGTTCTTTCTGTATGATCAATTAGGGTACTTAGGGTAATTCTAAGATTTAGATGTGAACATTTTTGTGACTCTAACATATCTTGCCATATTGCTTTCAAAAGCAGTTGATACCAATCCACAGTGCCACCAGCAATGGATGAATATCTTACATCTCTACCAAGGGCTGGTTTTTTATTTCAGAAACATTGTTTTGATATTGGGTTAGTCATGAGATAGTAGCTAAGTTTTATTTGGTTTGTGTTTCTTTGATTCGTGTTTCTGATGTCTATTTTTTCTATTAAACAATTTAAATTAACTATTGTAAGCAGATGTTTTAAGCCATAAATTATAACTTTACAGATTACTTGTAAAACTATATTTTTACTGTTCATAATTACATTCAGTTGAGATTATGCTATAGATGTCCTCAGAGAAGTATGCAACTGAAGTATTAAAAATAGCCTGCAGATACCATGATAACCAGTGCAAGTGACAAAAATTTGCTAGTTGAAGCCCTGTAACTCTTGTAACTGTAGTTTCCTTTCCCCTTCACAAGTAAAACACCAAGATTAACTTTTTTTGCCTTGTACACACATGCTTATGTATACCTTATAATCAGGTAATTGGACTGTGCCTGATCTAATTACTTTGAGCTTTGAACTATTTACTGTTTCCCCTCACTAAGAATGTGAAATTTTTGTTATAATCATTATTGTGAATGTATCAACCAAAAATAAAACTATTTACCTGGAATATTTTAATGATGACATAATTATTTATTGGTACTCTTTGTACCATCCTGGTTAAAACCAAGAACCAGAACTAACAAGAAAACTTCAGACTAAACATTTAAATGTGAGGAATGGAGTAGGTGGAAGGAAGTAAACTGTATATTGATATAATGTTAATCTCTCTCCCTTTCAACAAAACCTTAAACAGCACATCAAGAAATAAAGCATTATGTCTCATCTGACTAGATAAACAGTTTATTCCTTTAGGAACCAAGTTTTATTTAATGATTTTTTTATTCATAATAAAATTTTAGAAACTTATGGGAACATAATATTGTGTGTAATGGCTAAGAAAATGAGCTTTCAAATCAGCAGTTAATATGTTTAAATCTGGTACTGCTATATACTACTTGTGGCTAAGTGACTTATCTTCTTTAAATCAAAGTTGCCACATCTATAAAAAAGAAGGAAGTACCTGGCTGGGCACGGTGGCTCAAGCCTGTAATCCCAGCACTTTGGGAGGCTGAGACGGGCGGATCACAAGGTGAGGAGATCGAGACCATCCTGGCTAACGCGGTGAAACCCCGTCTCTACTAAAAAATACAAAAACTAGCCGGGCGAGGTGGCAGGCGCCTGTAGTCCCAGCTACTCGGGAGGCTGAGGCAGGAGAATGGTGTGAACCTGGGAGGCGGAGCTTGCAGTGAGCTGAGATCAGGCCACTGCACTCCAGCCTGGGTGACAGAGCGAGACTCCGTCTCAAAAATAATAATAATAATAATAATAAAAAGGAAGTACCTTTTTTTGGTTTTTTTGTTGTTGTTGTTGTCGATGTGATTAGAGTACTTAACAAAATGCTTTGCTTTGCTGCATTATATCATTCTAATGTGGTAATTGCTGTATTGGTTTTTGGCATCCCGGTATGCTGGCTCTAAAATATTCTAATTTCTGATGGTCTAATACCTGTATTTCAGTTCATCCATCAGAAGCTTTCTCTACCCTACTTGAGGTTCCAATTCCTCTTCCCTTCCCCTTTTCTTCTCTGACTTTCCTCATCCTGAATTTCCTCATCAAAATCTTCCTTGCCTTTCTTTAACGCTCTTCATCTGAAACTCCCCTGTCCTTACTCCGCTTCCCTGCTAAACTTTCCACTCCAGAAGAAAGAGAAAGACAATTGTGGATCTGGCTAGAAGAACACTTTGTAATTATGGGTATCTTCACTAGCGAACAATGGAAGTCAATGGCTGATAGGAAAACAAATTTAAAATGCTACATCACAGAGCAAGTGTAGATACACTGCCCAGGGACCAGGGGCCTGAGAGGAAGGAAGAGACTGCAGTCCAGTATCTTCTAGCTTAGAACTCAAAATTGTAGCTGTGTGTGGTGGCTCATACCTGTTATCCCAGCACTTTGGGAGGCTGAGGCGGGAAGATCACCTGAGGTCAGGAGTTCGAGACCAGCCTGGCCAGTGTGGTCAAACTTCGTCTCTACTAAAAAAAATACAAAAATTAGCCAGGCATGGTGGCACACGCCTGTAGTCCCAGCTACTCGGGAGGCTGAGGCAGGAGAATTGCTTGACCCCAGGAGGCGGAGGTTGCAGTGAGCCAAGGTCGTGCCACAGCACTACATTCTGGGCCACAGAGCGAGACTCTGTCTCAAAAAAAAAAAAAAAAAAGGAACTGAAAATGGTAATTTGCTGAATGAAACTCTTCTCTACCAGAAGGTTAAATTTAAATAGTACATTAGGATTTTGAATAGAATAAACCTGTGTTCATATGGAAAGAGTTTTTTCTATACTTCTGTAATCCTTAAGAGAAAAAAAAAGGACAGTGGACAAAAACAGAGCTTTCATTGTAAAAATAATTTTTTTTCAAGTTCAAAGACTTTGGAAAAGCAGAGTCTAGTGATGATAGTGGTGAATTTAGCATGGGAAATTGGACCAGAGTCTCCATCCATGCCAATAGGACTGATACCGATAAAGACTGGCTGGAAAAGCTATTTGGGAAATAGTAGCGAGAGCTCTTTTTTAGTGAAAACTTGACACAAGTTCAAAAATATCTTCCTAGCATTATCTAACCAGAGATGGGTTTGTTTGAAGCTAGAGTCTGAAGAAAGTGTTTGAATTTAGTTTATAATTATCCCATCACCATTCCCCAAATTCAGAAATATACTTCATTAGCAGCTGGGAAAAGTTACCAAAAAATGTAGTCAGTTTTTGATGATGATACACAAAAAGTTTAAATTATCATTAATTTTACAGTTCTTCTTATTAACAAAGTAATCTTATTTTTAGTCTTTAGTTTTAGTTTATTTTATGTAGGATTTATTTTTTAAATAACACAATTTGTATTTTATCTACCAGTAATACTAAAATGATTATGTTTAATATTTTGTTTATAAATTTATATTTTATTTACATTTTTGTAATGTTTCTATTTTTGTTCTTGAGATATATTAAATATTTGGTTTTAATAATTTGTTTTTATGAATTCATAACACTTTAAAATAAAGCTATTAGTATCAATATCCAAAGTAAACACTTGCATTTTCTTCCAGTATTCAGTCCCTCTTTTCAAAGATGTCTGTGCCATACTTCGGATGAGACCTAAAAATTAGAGGACTTAGCCAAATAAAGAGGGGTTAAGAAAAGAATGTTCTCAGCAGATTTTCTCAGATGATAAAAGACTGTGAGTTTGAGCAACTGAAAGAGAAATTTAGTATCACTGGTTCTCCAAATTTAAGAAGGTGAAAGGTCTGAGCTGAGGCTGGAGTGATTGACAGTGACAGGTTATGAGAACCTTTTGGAAACCTTGGAAAGGGTACAAGAACCTAAGTGTTTTAAGTTTTGTAGTAGGGTCAGATTTGCATTTTAAAAGGATCATCTGGCAGTGTGAATAAGTTGGATAAAAACAAACCAGTTAGAAGACTACTACAAACACTCAGGCAAGTGATGATAGGAGAAATAATGGCAGTGGGATGAGGAAAAGATAGATTTGAGAGAGGTCCAGAAACTAGAATTCACAGAGCATGACAATGGGTCTGGCATGAGCAACTGGGTGAATGTGGTAGCAGTTGCTGAAATAGGGACTGGATGGGGACCTATATAGGTTTCTGTGGGAAGGTGATAGGTTCACTTTTGCAGATGCATATGGGACAAACAGTTCCATTAGGTAAATGTAAAGATCTCAGACTTTGGCCCAGCATGGTGGCTCAGGCCTGTAATCCCAGCACTTTGGGAGGCCAAGGTGGACAGATCACTTGAGGTCAGGAGTTTAAGACCAGCCTGACCAACATGGTGAAACCCCATCTCTACAAAAAATATAAAAAATTATCCGGGTATGGTGGTACGTACCTGTAATCCCAGCTACTCCGGAGGCTGAGGCAAGAGAATCGCTTGAACCCAGGAGGCAGAGGTTGCAGTGAGCCAAGATCACGCCACTGCACTCCAGCGTAGGTGACAGAGCAAGACTCTGTCTCAAAACAGACAACAACAAAAACAAAAAAAGATCTCAGGCTTAGAGATGTCTGGAGAGGACATGTAGACCTTTGAGAGTCATCAACCTTGAGGCGGTTGTTGAAGTTCTGAACGTGGGTGGAATATTCAGATGGGAAGAGGGAGGAAAACTGAGCTGGAACAGCCAGAGCGGTAGAAGGAAAATCAGAAGAGGGCAATGGCATAGGAACAGGGAAGTAAGAGTGTTTCTAGAAAACATGAAGTGATCATCTGTGCTAGATGTTACGGAGAGTTTGAGCCAGGTAAGGACCAAAAGTATCATTTGTTTTAACTTTGAGAATGTCATTGGTGACTCATGCAATGGAAGTCAGATGATAATTCTGAAGTGAGGAATTGGACAGCTATTTCATGAAATTTCCAATGGAAGAAAGGAAAAAGGAGATAACTTTAATTCTGACAGGCAGTAAGGAGTTGAGAATAAATGTGAGTTTAAACGTAATTGAACAATGATGGGAATTAGCAAGTCTAGAGGGAGAAGTTGAAGATTAAAAGAGGGTCATCAAGGCACCTGAGTCCCTAGGAAGGGGGAATGGGCAAATGGGGGTGGGCGTAGGGGTGGGGCTTTGGATCATACAGAAAAAGAAGCTAGAGTCTGGATGCTGGTGACTTTGTGTGGATGGTGAGTAAGTTTGCATCTGAAATAGCTTCTTTATTTCCTTTGTGATGTAGACACATTGTCATTTGCCAAGATTGAGGAGAAGGTAGTTGAGGGGTGGTTAAGGGAGAATAGAGCATGTTTGCCACATCTGCCCTGGAAAAACGGAGAGAGGAGCTGACCAGGGAAAGCTTGAGGATAAGGATGAGTTGACGTTATTGATGGAATTTATGGTGGCCCTATATCTGGGAATTTCTCTAGCAGCAGAGAACTGCCATGCCACCTGCCCATTGTGAGATATGTGGGATGTACTTGAGGAGTTCCTAGAAGTTGGTTTTTATTAGAGTCCATGAAGTACAAGGACCAGGTAATGAATGTGACTCACAGTCTGTTGCATCCACTGTTGTTCAGTCCTGCAGTGGTACAATATCCTCTGAGGTTACTGAAGCGTGTTAAGCTATTTGCTCCTTCAGTAAATGGCCCCAGACTGCTGTCTTGTTTTTCTTTAAGTTCTTGTCCGCTTTTTTATACTATTTCTGTCTCCTCCCTTTCTGTTTTCTTCCTTGTTGTCAGTTGTTCTATCACATTGCTGTCTGCATGCAAGTCTGTATCAGCCCTACACCCTGGACTTTGTCAACATCTGGAATTATCACACCTCTGAAATAAAGCTGTGAGCTTGAAGACCAGACAACCAAGCTTATTAGAATTGTGTGCAAAGTAAGAGTAAATAATCTGAGTGTGATTCTCATTTGCTGTGCTTTGAGGATATGCATAAGTGTCTGTACATGAATTTTGTGACATTTAGTGGGTTATTTCTCATATATGAGATATTTGTTGCTTGTATTCCCATTGTGTTTTTCTTCTTTTGAATTTCCATGGCTTATGATAATATTCTTAGAGAACCCTCAACATTTTTGATTGTAGCTTTTGTAATTGAGCTTTCGTACCTGCAAAGTGTTTTCATATGCATTACTTAATTTTAAACTACATGATTCGACATTTATGCTGTTTTTTCTTATTATTCTCATGGATTTTCAAATACTTATATTTTGTATGGAAATAACATGTATTTTCAAGTATGTATGCATTTTGTGTGATAATGAGATGTTATGTCACAATGCAGTCATTTAGCCGTGTCAGATATAAGTGAAATACAGTAATGTAAATTAAGCATTTTGGAGGTTTGAAAAACAAATTATCTGTTCTAGTTTTTCATATATTTTCATGTTTTGTGGACTTCATCTGTGAACATCTCATGTATAAACAGTTTAAATTTTTAAAAGATGTATATGCACAGTAAATACCATTTTTCAGTATTTTCTATAAATTAACTTAATTTTGATCCCCATCTTTCTCTTTGTCAAGAGGAAGGTAAATTCAGCGCCAGTCCTTTGGAGGCTTGTGCTAAGGTGTGGGGCCTTGGGCAAAAGGCCAGAACATTGAAGAGAGGCCCTAGGCTCATCAGTCACCTGGCCACACAAGTTACATTAGCCCTGCACTGTGGGATACGTGCTGTGGCCCAGAGCCCTGGGTCCTGCCTCCCTGGGACACTGTGAAGCTCTTTCCTCTGAGCTCCTACTCCACCATACATAGGCTACTTGGGAGCAGAGTGCTGCCCAGTGACTCGCAGCACACATCTCTGTCTCCAATCCAGGGACATCTTTTTTAATCTGGTGGAATCCCCCTTTCTTCAAACTCTGTTCTTAATATGTTTAGAATTTTTTTGAAAAACAAAAACTAAAAAGCCCTGGCACAAGCCTTCTCTTAGGCAAGGAAGCACGTACAAATGTAGTCTATTTAAATGGTGGGAGAGAGAGAGAAAATACAAATTTATTTTGAGAAATGGTAGAGTAGTAATCTGTAGAGTAGTGAAAAACTCAACAGGCCACCTGTGTTCAGCGTTATCTTCTCTGGAACTAAACCTGTGTAGCCAAGTCTTTGTTTTTATAACTAATTGAAGAATATTAATATTTGTTAAATGTTTACATTTTATTAATATAATTTCTGAGTGACGACCTTAAATACTGAGCAGAATGTACCATTTTCAAAGTGTTAGGTAGATTTTCTAACTTTGTTTTGTCTTATTTTACCTAAGAACACTGGAACTATTTTGGGGCTGATGAGAATCTTGGTCCAGTGGCTGTGAGCATTCGAAGGGAAAAACCAGATGAAATGAAAGAAAATGGATCTCCATACAACTACCGGATAATTTTTAGAACTAGTGAGGTAAGTCGCAAATGAGAGAGATTTGAGGTTTAACTGAAATGGGGGAAAAAAAAGCAAATAGTAGCAGTAGCAAAGCAATTAAATTTAATAGCACATGGTTACAGATGTCTTTGGAATAAGCAAAGTCCCCTTTCATTTATTCTGGTGGAGATGGAGGTGGACAAGATGGTTAGATCTGGATCCCTTCTTTTCATCAGATTCTGAATAGATGCAATCTACGAATGAGGAGTTTTGATTCAGAGAAAGATATGTCCGTTAAGTGTTGCCCAAGGAAATTGGAGCCCTCAGAATCCCCAGTGGGATATTGTGTATCCTTCTTAGGGCTACTGGAAAGCACCAAGCTAACTTGAGGAGCCAGGGTATTAGGGATAAGAGAAGGCCACCGAAGACTTAATTCACTCTTCCAAACTCTTTCTGAGCTCATATCTTCACCCAAGAAGAAGGCGGGAAAGAGACTCTTGATTTCTTCCACTATCAGAGTGGAAGAAGTCCACTATCTTTGGGACCCATTGTCTGAGACCTAGAAGGTGGATTCTTTGAACCAGGGGCTATCTAGTTTTAAGTGAAACAGGCTGTTAGTGCTCTTTAGGAATCTAAATATACCCAATATATGAGTTTTTATTTTATTTTATTTTATTTT